>NC_133770.1:239780857-239829041 GCF_003597395.2 Chelonoidis abingdonii
CTTGGGTCGTGTGCTATAGCTATTTTTAGCAATCTCATATTGGTACCTTCTTTGCGGTTTGTCAATATGTAGTGCAAGTGTCTTAAAATGAAATTGTGTTGAGGTCATCATCCAAGAACTGCTATAACATGAAAATATGGCAGAATTGGGTAAAACAGAGCAGGAGACATACAATTCAGTCGCCTAAATTTTAATTAACGCAATTTTTTTTAACAAGTGTCGTCATCATCATAGAAACATGTCCTCTGGAATGGTGACCGAAGAAATGAAGGAGCACACAATGTTTAGCGTATCTGGCATGTAAAATACCTTTGTAATGCTGGGCTAAAACCCACTGCATCGGATGCATGCAGTGAAATATACAGGAAGGAAGATAGATAGATCCCACACATTGAAGAAACATGAAAAAATCGGTGTTGCATACTAACTTTCAACCGAGACTAATCAATTAAGGTGTGCTATTATGCAGCAGAGAAAAAAAGCTTTTGGTAGTGATAACAGGATGGCCTGTTTGAAACAGTTGGTCAAGAAAGTGGTGAGTAGCAGTAGGTGAAAAAATTTTAACATGGAAAAATAGGTTTTACTTTGTGTAATGAGTCATCCACTACCAGTCTTAATTCAAGCGTAATTTAATGTGTCCAGTTTGCAATAAATTCCGATTCAGCAGTTTCTCAACTGGAAGTCCTGTTTTTGGAAGTTGTTTTTTTGTTTTGGGGGGAAGTTAATTTTTGTTGACTTTTAGGTCTGTAAATTACAGTTTGATCAGGGAGGTTGAAGTATTCTCCGACTAGTTTTTTGGAATGTTTTAATTCTTGATGTAATTGTGTCCATTTATTCTTTTGCATAGAGACGTCCGGTTTGCAATGTACATGGCAGAGGGGCATTGCTTGCACATGATGGCCATATATCAATGATGGCAATGTATCACATTGGTAGATGTGCAGGTGAACAGCCTGTGGATGGTGTGGCTGATGTGTTTAGTGTCCTGTGATGGTGTCCTTGAATAGATATGTGGCCCAGAATTGGAACGGGCTTTTGTTGCAAGAATAGGTTCCTGGGTTAGTGTTTTTGTTGTGTGGTTGCTGGTGAGTTTTGCTTCAGGATTGGGGGGGGCTGTCTATAAGTGAGGACTGGCCTGTCTCCCAAAATCTGTGAGGTGAGGGATTGTCCTTCAGGATAGGTTGTATCCTTGATGTCGCTGGAGAGGTTTTAGGTTGAAGCGCAGCTTGTGGCGTTCTGTTACTTTCTTTGTTTGGGTTGTCTGGAGTAGGTGACTTCTTGGTGGGTGTTCTTAAGGCTCTGTCAGTATCTGTTTTTCACTTCAGCAGGTGCGTATTGTAGTTTTAAGAACGCTTGATAGAAATCTTGTAGGTGTTTTGTCTCTAAGGGATTGGAGCAAATATGGTTGTATGCTTAGAGCTTAGCTGTAGACGTGGATGAATGTGATGTTGGTCTGGATGAAAGCTGGAAGGCACATAGGTTAAGTAGAGTGGTCAATAGGTTTCTGGTATAGGGTGGTGTTTATGTGGCATCGCTTATTAGTACTATAGTGTCAGGAAGAAGGGTCTCTTGTGTGGGATGGTTCAGGCTGAGGCGAATAAATGTCTAGGGAGGTGTGGAATCTCATCTCTGGAAATATTTTAAGAGTAGGTTAGATAAATGTCTATCGGGGTGCTAGACATTATTTGGTACATGAGGGCAGGGGACTGGACTCGATGACCTTCGAGGTCCCTTCCTTCCTAGAATATATGAATTCTATGAGGGTGGGATGGAAATTGTTGAAATGATTGGAAATTCCTAGGACTTCTTTCCATGGGTTCCTGATGATGAAGATGTCATCATGTAGAGCAAGTAGAGTAGGGGTATTAGGGGGATGAGAGCTTGAGGAAACGTTATTCAAGTAGCCATAAAAATGTTGGCATACTGTGGGGCCATGTGGGGGTTGTCCTAAACAGATAGCTAAGGGTTAATGTTTCCTTCACCTGTAAAGGGTAAAAAGAGAACCCACACTGACCCCGAGGACCAAAATCAGGAACAGGAAATTTTTTCAAAAAAGCTGAGGGAGGAAATGTTTGGGTCTGTGTCTTTTTGTTCTGGCTCTCAGCTATGAGAGGGGAATCATTTTCTATCTGTAAGCTTCTAAATCTTCAAGTTTAAGTGTTAAGTACAAAGGTAGAAAAACAATAGGCTGTTATTGTTGTTCTGTAATTTACATGTGTGTAGTTGCTGGAATGTTTTAAATTGTATCTTTTTGGGAATAAGGCTGTTTATTCATATTTTTCTTTTAAGCAAGTAGCCCTGTGTATTGTCAACTTTGATGCAGAGATCAGTTCATGTGGTTTTTTTTTTTCTTTCTGTTTTTTTATAAAGCTTTCTTTTTAAGGACTTGTTTGAGTTTTCTCTCTGGGTAGGCAAGAACAAAAGGAGGGAAATTCTCTTTGTGTTGATCACGGAGGGTGAATCTTTTGCAGCACCAGGAATTGGTGGGAGGGAGAAAGCTAAGGGGGAAGAGAGAGAGAATCTTTTTCTGGTTTCCTTGTATTTTGGAGTTTGGTCTCTTTGTGGAAGAGAGGAGAGCATGCTCTTGGTATTTGTGATGTAAAGAGGTTGCATCAGTAACTCTCAGGTTAGCCCAGAGAGGAATTCTGGGTGGGAAGAGAGGTGGGGGGTTTAAGAATCTGAAGTGCCTTCCAAAATCTGAGAGGATGAGGTGTGGAGCATGCTTTCAGAAAACTTAAAAGAGCAACACTCCAATGTGGAAACTACAGAACCCGAACCACACCAAAAAAACCCCAAAGAAACAAAAAACAGCTTTTTGCGGGTGGCAGATAATGAAAATGAACATGCATCAGTCTGCACTGCTTTGAATTTTTTTTTTAGTAGAATCCATCATTGGCATGGACGCATGCTCCCTGGAACAGTGGTTAAAACATGAAGGGACATATGATTCTTTAGCACATTTGGCACAATATCTTGTGATACTGGCTACAGCAGTGCCACGAGAATGCCTATTCTCACTTTCAGGTGACACTGTAAACAAGAAGTGGGCAGCATTATCTCTGACTAGTGTAAACAAACTTGTTTGTCTTAGCAATTGGCTGAACAAAAAGTAGGACTGAGTGGACTTGCAGGCTCTAAAATTTTACATTGTTTTATTTTTTAGTGCAGGGGATTTTTTTATATAAATTCTACATTTGAAAGTTTGACTTTCATGATAAAGAGATTGTACTACAGTACTTGTATTAGGTAAATTGAAAAACACTATTTCTTTTGGGGGTTTTTACAGTGCAAATACTTGTAATGATATATAATTATATAAACCCCTCCCAAAAGAAATATATGTAGTGAGCATTGTACACTTTGTATTCTGTTTTGTAACTGAAATCAATATATTTCAAAATATACAAGACATCCAAAATTATGTAAATGGTAGTTTATTCTTGTCTAATTAAATCACAATTAATCAATTCATTTTTTTAATCGCTTGACAGCCCTAATTTTAATTAATTTTAAAAAAATCTCATTGCACTCAATCACTGCCTCTTTACAGCATGATTCTCCAGTTTAACATCTTCAAGCTTCAAGAGCAATTTTAAATATGTTCTGCAAGTTGATGGCACTGGCTTCTGTTGCTTGATTTTCTCCCCCTAGAGGCTGTCCTGGGACTAGGATCTGCCAGCTCTCTTTAGCCTTCTTTTTTCTTTTCTTTCTTCTCTGGCTCCACAGGTAATTTTTCATATTTAAGGAACATATCTGTGGCTTCAGGTTGGCTTGGTTCTTTCTAATCTTCTTAAATCGCTTTAATGCATTCCCCCTCTATTGTAGAGTGCTGGATTCAGCCATCATATTCTTTACTGATTTACCCATAACCCCTTAGTAAAAAGAGTATTATAAGGGGCAATAAAATGATGGAGAGCACTTTGAACCATTTGATGAGTTTTTTTCTGTAGTTAAAAGCATACATTTATCTCCATAATATCAAAATGCACAGACTGTTCAATATCTAGGTTTTGTAACTGACTTTATACTCAAAAGCCTTCTATTTCACCACGCACCATAAGTTCCATAGAACAGTTATATCAAAATACATTTTCAAACAATCGTCATGACAGCAACTAATTAGGTTTGGTAGATAAATTTAAAGTTTAAAGACAAATTTAAGCTGTTGATGTCAAAGCTGCAAATAAAAATAAGTATTAGAACATCACTTTGGACACAAGGCCCAAATTTTCAGAATTCCACATGACAAAGTCCATGCACAAAGAACCTAACGTTCACGTACAACTTCAAAGACTTCAAAAAGTGGGCAAAGGGTTACCCAAAGCTATGTTCTAACTGCCCATATGGTGGGTCACAGAATCATAGAAGCATAAAACCATAGGGCTAGAAGGGACTACAAGAGTCATCTTTCTAGTCTCATCTAGTCTAACCCCCAAAGTCATATCTGTAAACCAGCTCCTGATAGTCCACAACTAGTACATTAATAAGAAAGATCTGTAAGCAAACAATTTTGCTATGCTCCTGTATTAATTCCAGCAAGAACAGAGTTCTGCAGTAGCAGAGCAAGTCTATGTCCTGTCTCAGAGCCATCTTAGGATCATTTTGCAATAGGATGACAACAGTCCATCTCGAATCTAGCCAACCACTTTGTTAATACTTTGATGTCACCTAATGTCCTGCAAATGATTTCTCAACTATTTCCTATTTAATTTCTCCAGGAATTATTTTTCAGGTCTAGTAAGACAAAAGATTATTCTCCACTAAGATAAATATTCTCCAAACTCCCTTTTCCACTTAAACTATATTTTAACAGAAATAACCTACATCAGGATAAGTAATACTGGTATACTTCTCAAGGGATTCATGGCACTCATACTTCAAAATACACAGAACAAAAACATGAAAAACATATAAACACACATTGTAGTTTATTACTTAAATGAATTTAATTTATACATACACGAGAAAGTACCACTTGTAGCTCTCCAACAATGCCATGCTGAAAATAACCACAAGAACTTTAGAAAATTTTTCACTGCTTGTGTGTTCAAGAACTGATTCACACAAACATATTGAAGCAAAAATATAAGTTAGGAATAATTGCAATCACAACATTAAAGGCTAGGTTTTAAGCAAAACAGTGACAAATCTCATTTGATTTGACAAACCACTTAATTTATTTAAAAATCATTTACCTAAATCACACTTTTAATTATAAGTGAAGCATAACATTTACTTATTTCACATTTATCTACAGATTGTCATTCTACGTTTAAACTATTAACTCTATCTGCAAGTGTAATATCACAGCAATGCCTACCACATGGATATCATACAGATGAATGCAATATAGATGTTTAGATTACATTTCACCTTAAACAGTGATCTATGTGTATACTAAAACAAATTTAGTTGTAGAATTTACAACAAGAGTATGTCTAACACTGGAATAAAAGACCTGCAGCACAGCCCTTGCTGGACCAGGTAACCTGACTTGGGCTCATAGGACTTGGGCTGTGGAGCTAAAAAGTGCTATATAAGACGTTTGGCTTGGTATGGAGCCCGGGGGCTCTAGGAACCACAGAGGATAGATTTAAATTACCAAGCAGAAAGCCTTGATTAAATCAATTTTAATCAACTTTTCCATTTGTACTTCAGTTATTTGCTAACGAAAGACTAACTCGTTGGTTGATATAGTCATCAAAATATGTTGATTTACAACTAAATACAATAGACCCTCAGCGTTATGAAAATCAGAGAGTTATCAGCTGACCAGTCAATCACACTCCTCATTTGGAACCAGAAGTACACAATCAGGCAGCAGCAGAGACCAAAAAAACCCAAATACAGAACAGTGTTGTTAAATGTAAACTATTAACAAGAAAGGGAAAGCAGCATTTTTCTTCTGCATAGTAGAGTTTCAAAGCAGTATTAAGTTAATGTTAAGTTGTAAACTTTGGAAAGAACAATTGTAACATTTTGTTCAGAGTTAGGAACATTTCAGAGTTACAAACATCTTCCATTCCCAAGGTGTTCGTAACTCTTAGGTTCTACTGTAGAGTCTTTGCACTAGATTTTGTACATCTTTTTGCTAGCTAGGAGGGTACACTAAAACTATATATACACATTTATTTAAGCAATTATCTGGCTTAATATTTTCAGATTCTTAACTTTTAGACCATGATTTGTGTCAAGCTGTATTAGGATGGTAACAAATTTAATTAAACACTGAAAACAACATACAATTAATTTTACTAAATAAAACAACCTTAAACGTTTTGGATACTTTAAACCTCTTTTATCAAAATATTTTTTATATTAACAACTAAATGATTTATTAAACAGAAGGATTAACTGTAGTCAGCTAATTAAACTGTAGTCAGCCTGGGAAAAGTTTCAAATATGCTTAAGTGAAAGTGACTGGAATTTAAACTCCTAGTCTTGCCTAAGTCCCTCTTGAAAATGAGATGATCTTCTAAGTAACAGACTGACCTTTTGTGCTATATTAAAAGGCCTCACCTCAAAAGTTAGAAGAATCGGGGGGGGGGGGGGAGAAATCTTTCTTTAAAGAGAAAGCAGCCTGTAACTCAAAGATTTTTTTTTTATAGAGGCTCATGGATTCAGCATATTTAAAGTGTTTTAAGAGATTATAAATTTACACAAACATTTTGTATTAAATTCAGATTTCATTTTAAACAGGTGTATTTTTAAAAAGGAAAAAATGTTAATTTAAACAATTAAAATCTGATTTTAAAAAAAATTTCAAAAAAATCATCCATTTTTATCCACCTTGTTGGAAACTGTTCAGAATATTACTCCTCAGAAATTCTTTAAAGAAAGAGAGCAAACAACTTATGCTAAACTCTCTCAAAGAGAAACAGAACAACACTACAATTTGAAGTGGCATACAAACTAGAAACATTCCTTAAATCATGCTCTAGATCTATGCAGTCGAGCTTTTCTTTAGTGGTGGTTATGTATGATTATTTTGGTCTAATTCTAGCTGTAGAACTAAAAATAAAGAAAAATATGACACAGCACTAGTAAGAGTAGATTACAGATTACTGAGAAGCAAAAACCTGTCACACGAGTTAGTATGAGAATGATCAGTTTATGCAGCAGAGAGGCAAGTGGCCAACGTTCTATACAAAATCTGTTCTGATACATAAGTTGCTATAATGTGTAAATTTCCTAATGTTTAAAGGAATTGGTAGCAAATCACAAAAGCGACCCTGAATTTGCATTTCAAAGACAACATTACCACAATTCTTATGTACCAATTATTTCTCCAATCAGTACTTGAAAAACCCTCTCAACCTAGGGTGACCAGATGTCCTGATCTTATAGACACAGTCCTGATATTTGGGGATTTTTCTTATACAGGCACCTATTACCCCCCACCCCCATCCTGATTTTTCACACTTGCTATCTGGCCAGCCTCTCTCAACCAGACAAGCGGGCTGAGTTAAGCTGGAAAACCACTGGAGATGAAAGATTAGAGTGGTCAAAGGAACAGTGGCACTTGGAAAGGGAAAGAAAAGGTAGGAAATACACTTTTTCCAGGAAGGAAGTGAGAAGATACACAAGCAGAGTATCAAAAAGCCTCTGCTCTATTACAAAAGGAGCAGGAAACAGAATGGCATAGATGCCACTTTTTCTTTAAGTTAAAGGAGTGAGTAAAAAAGGAGGAACAGAAGTGGAGCAGCTGAATGCAGAATTCTTGATTCGAACTTAAGAAAGTAACATAAAACTCAAGAGATCCAGTACAATCTTGGCACCTCCTACTCTTCTCTAATACACCCAACAGACTGGAAGACAAAGTTTCTCCAGATTCATCTGATTGCTGACTCTCTATACATGCTCATGTGTCTCTAAATCCATTTTCTCATTGTTATGGTAAAAAACCTGGTATCAGCAAAATAAAAGTTTTTAATTCCTATTGCTGGGGTAATCTTACTAGTATACATCTAAATTTATTTTTACATATCTACTTATAAGGACAGTAGTGCACTCAAGTATCACATCTTAAATGAAAAGAAGAAAACAACAATAAAATGAATTAAACACAGTCAAGTGTCCCAAAAGTTCAACTAAAATTGTCCTTATTATAATAAAGTTACAGGTAAGTTCTCTCTGCCCTAACATGAAATTCTGCCCATCTTTCAAACTTCTACCTATACAGTGTTCCTCTCTGAGGGTATGTCTTCACTGCACAGGCTATGGCCCTGGCATTGCTCCTAACTCTCCTTCCACCCACACAGAAAAACCTCTAACCTGAACTTGAGGATGCTTTAAGTCCAGCATAACAGGTATGGTTGAAGATACTGTCTTGAGCACAGATTTCCTTCTGCCCAGAAGAACACATGCTAAACATGCCTGGGTGGTGTTAGTCCTCCAATCCTATTCCATAATAGCATCTTGGCTATACTTCTTGTATAAGTTCTCCTTTCTTTCAGACTTGGTTTTAACTCCATGTTTGCCTGCTCCATTTCTGCTATACCTCCACAGCAACTGGACAGAGAAATGCTTCTCCAGTGTTGCCAGCCGGCCGGAGCTGACACTAGCATCCTAGTAAAATTGTGATGTGATGTCAGTAAGACCTATAAGAGCATTTCCACACAGAAGCCCAGGAAGGACAGACAAGTTCAACAATACACTGCAAATAAATTCATAGAATGGTTCAGTTTAATATACCAGTAAGAACCATAAGATATCCCACTAGAAATTCAGCTCAGCACTGAGGATGCAGCCATGTCAGTCCAGCACACGTAGCTATGGCTCTGCATTGAGAATGCTCCCCCAGACTAGCCTAGCCTGGGTTAACTCTGCAGTGAAGACATACTTTAAGCGCTTGCTGCTGTCTGTCTGTTATAAAGCTTCATTTTCACCTGTCTGCAATTCAGCCATAGAAAGTTTAGTTTACTGCTATCCACCACTTTCCCAGTGTGCACATGATACCATATAGCATTCCTTTCAAAACCTTGACTTACTAACCAAATGAGGAAACCAGAAAAAAATGATAACAATTTTCTTGCTTTTGTGAATAAGTTGTAATCTTATTTCCACCACTTCCTCACCTTCTATGGTCATCTGAATATACAGTGCCATATCCAGGAGTGTCCTATAGAATACAACTGTATTAATTTTACAAATCTTGCAACAGAACTACCACATCTTTGAGAGACATTAAAAAAAAACAAAGAATTAAGAGACCTTTGTTTAAAAGACACTGCAGTTAATGTATTTCCATTACATGCAGTAAATACCACATCTTAGCAAAAATGGAACAGTCATACTCAAACTGTGGAAATGGTTTCCATCTACCTCTCTAAACTAAAAATACAAAATAAGGACCAAAACTTCATCACCTTGCTCATGCAGGTAGCCCCATTGATTTATATGTTTTACTTGTGATTAAATTAACTGTACAAGATTAAATTTAAAAACCACTAATATTAAAAGTAGTTGCACAACTTGTCCAGGACATTATAAAATAAAACCTATTAAACAGTTATAGTAAATGGGACCACAGCCATTTAGAAAAGGCACAAGTGCCAATGTGATAAGGTGAGTGCTTCCTTCAACTCAAAGTGGGGTTCCAGCTAAAAGTTGCAGCAGGCCTATAACAACCATCTTGACCTTCGTTTTGCCACTGAAGTTCTATAGTCATTGCTGAGAGAAGGTACAGGGCCTACGGCAACCCCTTCCTTCTCTGTTTTACCTAGGTGTACAAGGTGTAGGTCTGCGCTCCCTGGTGGCTTGTCCTGGTGGGCAAGGACCCATGCTTTCAACAGCAGCTCAGTCCAAGCAGCTCTATTTAGGGGTGGCCTGCATGCCCCAACTCGGCAAAGGCCCTAGAAAAGGTGGGCTAATAAAAGCTCCCTTCCAATTTATTCTTTCCTGGCCCTAAACTAATCATTGCTTGCTGGAATGCTCGCACTACGTTAACCGGATTTGAACTAAAAGACCATGAACTTTGGAAAACAGCCATAATTGATAGAGAACTAGATCAACCAGGCATCAATATTTCACCCCTCAGTAAGACAAGACTTTCGGAAACTGGATCATTAGATGAAGTAAACTACCACTTCTCCTGCTATTAGAAACCTGAAAATGAACCAAAAATGTGTGTGTTGGATTAGCTGTCAAGAAGTCTGTCCTCAGTGCAAGTACCACTTATCAATGACAAGTATCAGAGGGGTAGCCATGTTAGTCTGAATCTGTAAAAGCAGCAGAGAATCTTGTGGCACCTTCTAGACTAACAGACGTTTTGGATCATGAGTTTTCGTTGGTGAATACCCACTTCGTCAGATGCATGTATTCACCCACGAAAGCTCATGCTCCAAAACGTCTGTTAGTCTGGATCTGTAAAAGCAGCAAAGAATCCTGTGGCACCTTATGAAATAAGGTGGATTAATGTGACCATCACTTATTGCACCGTGGTGTCTAGAAAGTGGACCTCCCGTGTAGATTGGTCCAGGCTGAGGTTGATGGTGGGGTGGAAGCTGTTGAAATCGTGGTGGAATTTTCCAGAGTCTCCTTCCCATGGGTCCAGATGATGAAGATGTCATCAATGTAGTGTAGGCAGAGAAGCGGCGTGAGTGATGAGAGCTGAGGAAGCGTTGTTCCAGGTCAGCCATAAAAATATTGGCATATTGTGGGGCCATGCGGGTGCCCATAACAGTGCCACTGATCTGGAGATATATATTTGTCATCAAATTTGAAATAGTTGTGTGTGAGTATAAAGGCACAGAGCTCAGCAGCCAGTTGTGCTGTGGCATCATCAGGGATCGTTCCTGACAGCTTGTATTCCATCTGTGTGTGGATGTTTGTGCAGAGAGCTCTACATCCATGGTTTTCTGGGAGGTGTTTTCTGGGAGGTGACCAATGCATTGTAGTTTCCTCAGGAAATCAGTGGTGTCACGGAGATAGCTGGGAGTGCTGGGGCATAGGGTTTGAGTAGAGAGTCCACATATCCAGACAGTCCTTCAGTGAGAGTGCAATGCCCGAGATGATGGGGCGTCCAGGATTTCCGGGTTTGTGGATTTGGGTAGTAGACAGAATAAGCCTGGTCGGGGCTCTAAGGGTATGTTGATTTGTTCTGGTGTTAGTGTAGGGAGTGTCCTGAGTAGATGGTGCAGTTGCTTAGTGCATTCCTCAGTGGGATCTGAGGGAAGTGGCCTGTAGAATTTGGTATTGGACAGTTGTCTGGCAGCCTCCTTTTGGTAGTCAGACCTGTTCATGATGACAACAGCACCTCCTTTATCAGCCTCTTTGATGATAATGTCAGGGTGGTTCTGAGGTTGTGGATGGCATCGCGTCTGTTCTGCACGACTTAGGTTATGAGGCAAGTAATGTTGTTTTTCCACAATTTCTGCCTATGCACATCGGCGGAAGCATTCAATGTATAGGTCCAGACTGTCATTTCGACCCTCAGGAGGAGTCCATGTGGAGTTCTTCTTCTTGTGCTATTGGTGGGAGGGTACCTGTGTATCAGTGCACTGTTCAGTGTTGTCCTGGAAGTATTCTTTGAGTCGGAGACGGCGAAAGTAGGCTTCCAGATCACCACAGAACTGTATCATGTTGGTGGGGGTGGCGGGGCAGAGAGTCCCCGAGCTAGGACAGACTTTTCTTCTGGGCTGAGTGTGTAGTTGGATAGATTGATGATATTGCTGGGTAGGTTAGGGGTACCACGGTTATGGCCCCATGTGTCAGGCAGGAGTTGAGACAGCTTACAGTCCTTTTTCCTTTGTAGAGAGATGAAGTGAGTAATGTAGATCTCCTGTCTTACTTTAGTGAAGTCCGTTTTTATGGAAGTTTGGTTATTAATGAAAGTCTACAGGTTGGAGAGCTCTTTTCTGATGTTTTCCTGTTTGCTGTATAGGATCAATGACAGGCTCACGTGGCTGGATGTGAATACGAACTCAGAAACCCTGACTCTTCTGTGCATCTACAGACCAACACTTGACTACTCCAAACAGCAAAAAGCTGAGTTCTATTCTCAACTGGAAAAAATCATAGAGAAAGTCCTCATAAGGAACAGACTTGCTGTTCTCGGTGATTTCAGTACCCATGTGGGTAAGAGCAATGGGACACATTATTGGCCAACATGGCACAGGTAGCCTCAACAAAAACGGCCAGCCTGTCCTTGAGCTTTGCACTTTTGTAGCTATAGTCTCAAATATTTATTTTGCTGGCAGCAGCAAGGTCACATGGAGGCATGCCTGCTCAGGACACTGGCATGAGCTTGAGCTCATCCTGATCCGTTGAAGAAACGTTCACAATGTACTGCATGCTCAATTAATGCATAGCGCTGATTACGAGACTGACCATGCCCTTCTCAGCACCAAGCACCAATTACATCATTTAAAGATCCATCATGGAAAGCCAAATGGCAAACCTTGCCTCCACATTACTAAAATGAAGGACTGACACTTGTGCAAATTTTCAGTTTGCACTTGAGTGTTTCTAAAGATGATCAACTTGATTCCCCTGATTCTGACGCTTTGTGGAAAAATTTCAAGAATAAGACAGTGGCTAATGCCAAAGATGTCTATGGAACAACAAAAAAACAACCTGACTGGTTTTCAGCGTCTGAACATCTGCTGCTCCCATTCATAGAAAAGAAAAAGTAAGCTCATCTAACTTTACTTCAACAATCAACTAAGTAGAAAACTCTTAAGTTCAAAGAGGCTAAAACTGCAGTCCAGAAAACCACCAGAAAAAGTGCCCAAGAGTATTGGCAAGACCTGTGCAGAACGATTCAGACCTGCCTTGAAAAAAGGGGACCTTTGTGATACCAACGGTGGAATCAAAAAGTCACTTGGTCCAATTTGTAAAAAGAATGCAAACCTGAAAGCGAAAGATGGTGCCATCCTGAATGACAGACAATAACTTGACCAATGGACTGAGCATTATAAAGAACTCTACTCAAAGGATGCCATTATCTGTGGCCTTACCTGCCATCCCTCAGCTTCTAACAATGCAGGAGCTGGACCAAACACCAGCTCTTGAAGATGTAGAAAAAGCTATCGAAGAAATTGCACCTGGGAAAGCAGCAGGCAATGATCAGATATCTTTGGAGCTCCTAAAAGCAGGGGGGGGAAAGCCTGTGATAGCCACTCTCCTCTCTGCACCTGCTCGGAAGAAATCCTTAGAGTCACTTGGGACTAGCAGATCAACAACAACAAGATCCTTGAGAGAACTGACCTACAGTCTATGCAGACTACGCTTGATTTCGTTAGCTGCGGCAGTGTATGCCTCAAGATAGTCTGAGGAAGACTGTGCTTTATGGCCAACTCCAAGAACTGACTGCAACGTAAAGGAACTGTCAAACTATCAATACAGTGATAAGGTCAAGCAAGAGCTCAAGAAATTCAGCGCTCCCACTGACAACTGGGAGAACCATGTCCACAATCGCTCAGTCAGGAGAAGCTAGGTTAAGGCTAGTGCAGTCACTGGGAGAGCTATCAGGACCCCAGGCTGAGGCCCACAGGTGAGCCAGGAAGCAGAGTGTGCTCCAAGCTCTCTTTGGCGAGCGGACCTGTAGCCACCGTGGGAAGGTCTGCCGCTCGTGCATTTGGCTCTTCTCCCACACTACTGTCAAGCACCACTAAGTAACTGACTTCATCGTGTTTCTTTTCATCTGCCAAGATGTTGCATGGCCATATTAAACAGCTTTAGTAACAAAGACCATTATTTTAATAATACCTAATTATCTTTTCTTAAATGTGTCTGGAAAGCCTATAAAACTGTTTACATTAGTGATTCTCAAACTTTCTGCAGAGCTGCTTCTGTCACAGCAACGAAGCATCAGTCAGTCTTCCAGCGGTACTCCTGTTAGTTGCAGGCAAAACCAACACTCATGGTTCCCACAGGCTGTTTAGATCAACTAAAAAAAAAAAAACAAAAAAAACCCCATCAAACCACACACTTCAAGCTGCAGCAAAATCTTTCTGCATCCTACATGACTATTTCATGTCAGATGCTTCTTCTGTTTCTAGATAAACACATGACCAAATCTGAGAATGACGCCAAATCTGGATGGATACCAAATGTTACAGAAACAAACAGCAAAGAGATTAGAACAGTGAAGACTGAAAGCAATGATTTTTTATAATTATTAATAAAAATATTAAGAAATGAAAGATCTCTATACCAAGAGGAAATAAGCACAGATAAAAGACAATGGATGTGACCAAGCAGCTATACTCATCTCAGTATTATAAGGTTATTTTCATTTTCTCACTGTAATGTTATCATAATATCTTTTCCTATAACCAAGTGCAATAGCTGACATGGTGAAAATGTGAGATCAGAAAGGATCTTCAAGTAAGCCACAAGATGAAAAGTTATCTAAACCAGTGACTGTTAAGCTTTTTCAACTCAAATGATTATTACCGGTATTTAAAGTACATGAATGCCAGTAACTGAGAACTCATAATAAATCTTTTATCATATCAGTGTGTACATGCTATACAGAGTGGGAGGAGAAATCCAAAAAAGAAAACCATTTTTATTTGAAGACAGTTGTAAACAGTAATAAAGTTTTAAAAGTATACACTTTAATAAAATATTAGCTAAGTTTTAGAAGTATATTTAGTAACACTACATTTGACGCAAAACTGCAAGAATGTTTTCACAACTCCCTCAAATTAAAAAACTGGGATAGAAGACTTTTTTGGTTAAAAAAAAGTTACAAATATTACAAAAAGTAAGATGTACATTATAGTCAATACTGTTAGAACAGTGACCTCCATTTAGCAGCAAAATTCAATAATAAAAAAATAAGAACAGAGCAAGAACTATGTGCTGTTTCACTGCAAATAATTTCAATGCTAGCTACATAAAACTTGCTATGGGTAGAGCATGACCCTATTTTACAACCGTAACGCTTCGTCACACAAGAAAGATGGTACTTCAAAACTGCATGTGTTGTTCTAGCTTAGGGGTCAGCAATCTTTGGCACATGGCTCACCAGGGTAAGCACCCTGGTGGGCTGGGACGGTTTGTTTACCCGCCGCATCTGCAGGTTCGGTCGATCACAGCTCCCACAGTCTGCGATTCGCTGCTCCAGGCCAATGGGGACGGTGGGAAGCGGTGGCTAGTACATCCCTCAGTCCGCGCCGCTTCCCACCAACCCCATTGGCCTGGAGCGGCAAACCAGGGCCTGTGGGAACTGCAATCGACCGAACCTGTGGACGCAGCAGGTAAACAAGCCTGCCCAGACCACCAAGGTGCTTACCTTGGTGAGCAGTGTGCCAGAGGTTGCCGACCCTTGTTCTGGCTAAAGTACAATATATGAAGGAACTAAGTAAACAGAGAAAAGAAAAATGAGAAGAAATGGGAGTTAAGAAGAATGTTATGGAAGTCTGATCAGTGCTACTGCGGCTGCGTGAGGATTCTTTCCATGACCCAACCAGTGCTTAACCACCCTGACAGTTAGGAAGTTTTTCCTAATGTGCAACCTAAACCTCCTCTGCTGCAATTTAAGCCCATTGCTTCTTGTCCTATCCTAAGAGGTTAGGAAAAACAATTTTTATTTTTTACATACTTGAAAACTATAAATGTCTCCTCTCAGTCTTCTCTTTTCCAGACTAAACAAACTCAGTTTTTTCAATCTTCCCTCATAGGTCATGTTTTCTAGACCTTTAATCATTTTTGTCTCTCTTCTCTGGACTCTTCAATTTGCCCACATCCTTCCTAAAATGTGGCACCCAGAAGTGGAGACAATACTCCAGTTGAGGCCTAATCAGTGCAGAGTAGAGCAGACGAATTAATTCTCGTGTCTTGCTTACAACTCTCCTGCTGATACACCCCAGAATGACATTTGCTTTTCTGCAACAGTATTACGTTATTGACTCATATTTAGCTTGTGGTCCACTATGACTCCCAGATCCCTTTCTGCAATACTCCCTCCTAGGCAGTCATTTCCCATTTTCTATGTGCGCAACTGATTGTTCCTTCTTAAATGAAGTACTTTGCATTTGTCCTTATTGAATTTCATCCTATTTACTTCAGACCATTTCTCCAGTTTGTCCAGATCATTTTGAATTTTAATCCTATCCTCCAGAGCACCTGTAATCCCTCCCAGCTTTGTATCATCCACAAACTTTATAACTGTACTCTCTATGGCATTATCTAAAACATTGATGAAGATACTGAACAGACCCGGACCCAGAACTGAACCCTGCGAGACCTCACTCATTATGCCCTTCCAGCACGACTGTGAACCACTGATGATTACTCTGGGAACGTTTTTTCCAACCAGTTTTGCACTCACGGTATAGTAGCTCCATCTAAGTTGCATTTCCCTAGTGTGCTTATGAGAAGGTCATGCAAGACAGTATCAAAAGCTTTACTAAAGTCAAGATACGCCACCTCTACTACTTCCTTCCTATCCACAAGGCTTGTTACCCTGACAAAGAAAGCTATCAGGTTGGTTTGACACAATTTGTTTGAGACAAATCCACGCTGACTGTTACATCTTCTAGATGTTTGCAAATTGATTGCTTAATTATTTGCTCCACTGTCTTTTGGGTACAGACATTAAGACGACTGGTCTGTAATTCCCTGGGTAGTTCTTATTTCCCTTTTTATAGATGAGCACTATATTTGCCCTTTTCCAGTCTTCTGGAACCTCTCCCATCTTCCATGACTTTTCGAAGATAATTGCTAATGGCTCAGATATCATCTCAGTCAGCTCCTTGAGTATTCTAGGAGTATTCCATTCACTTGTGCAAGAAGCCACATGCTTGATACAGTACAGTAAAACTTCACTTGTATTTTTAATATAGTAAAACCTCCCCGCACTATACATACTGAAGCTGCCATAAAGATAGATTGTTTCCTCCCTCAAGGGAAAAAAAAAAATTGTCCCACAACAGCAGTGAATATTTTTCACAGATTAATAGGTTATAAAAGCAGAAGTAATTATCTAGTCTGACTTCCTGCATGATAAAGGCCATAGCAGTCCCCGAATTAATTCCTGTTTGAACAAGAGCTTGTCTTTTAGAAAACATCCAATCTTGATTTAAAAGTTTACACAAATGGAAAAGCTACCACAACTCTGAGTAAATTGTTTCAGCGGCTAATTATCCTCACTGAAAAAATTATGTACAGTTCTAGTTGGAATTTGTCAACTTCCAGCCTTTGTATCCTGTTATCCCTTTGTCTGATACAGTGAAGAGTTCTCTATTATCAAATTTCTATTCTCCATGTAGAGTATTGTACTTATTCACTGTGATCAAATCAACCCTTAACATTCGCTTTAACAAACTAAACAGATTGAGCTCATTGGGTCTTTCACTATAGGGCCTGTTGCCCAAACCTTTCATTATTTGCATGGCTCTTCTCCGAACCCCCTCCAATTAATCAACATCCTTCTTCAACTGTGGACATAATATCCCATTGTCGGTCACACCAATACCAAATAGATGTTATATGATGTGTCTTTTCCTACTCAATATTCCCCTAGTTATGCATCCAAGGATTGCCTCAGCCCCTTTGGCCAGAATCACACTGGGGGCTCATGTCCAGCTGATTATATACACCATGATCTTCAACCCCTTTTCAGAATCACTGCTTCCCAGGATAGAATCCTCCATCATGTATGTATATGGCCTAGTGTCTTTATTCTGGACACATAACTTTACGTATGACCATACTAAAACAAAACGCTGATTATCTGCGCTTAAGTCACCAAGCGATCGTGCTATATCAGTGACTGACCTCTTCATTATTTACCCCACCCACAATCTGTGTGCAGAGCCAGAAACCTGGGAAGTCACCCTGGGCATCAACTTCCAGGGGAAGGAATGGGCAGACACTTGGCCATTTTATTTATTTATTTGGGGGGGGGGGGGGGAGGAAGAGGGTTGGCTGTGGCTCTAGGCATCAACATCTGGAGTGGGGAGCTGGCAGGTGCTTAGCTGCTCTTCCCCTTCTCGCCTTTACCCTCCCCCACCCCCCAAGCCACTATGCTTGGCCTTCTTTTCCTTTGTTTTTTTCTGCTCAGCTGCTTAGGGAGTGTCAAAAATATTTTCTGCGGTGAGCTGCAAAACACCTAGGGTCAGCTCTGTTTGCATGTCATCTGCTAAATTTATCAGTAATGATTTTTTATTTCTTCTATGTCACTTATACAAACATTAAATAGTACAAGGCCAAGAACTGATGCCTGAAGGACCCCACTAGAAACATACCCGCTTGATGATTTCCCATTAACAACTACATTTTGAGATCAGTTAGCCAGTTTTTCATTCACTTAATAAGTGGCATGTTGATTTTGTATCATTCTAGCTTCTTAATTAAAATGTCATGTGGTACTGAGTCAAATACCTTCCAGAAGTCCATTACATCACCACTTATTTTAATCAACCAAACATAAATCTTAAAAAAAAAAAAAAAAAAAAATAGATATCAAGTTAGTTTGACAAAATTTATTTTTCATAAACCCATGCTGTCTGGTATCAATTATATTACTTCCCTTTAATAAGTTCCATTCCAGCTATTCCATTATTTTGCTCAGGACTGAGTGAGGCTGACAGGCCTATAATTACCCAGTTACTCTTCTTAAATGCTGATAAAACATTAGCTTTCTTCTAGTTCTCTGGAACTTCCCCAGTGTTACAAGAGTTATTTAAAAAAACAAAACAAAAAACAAACGAACATTAAATAGTGCAGAGCACTCCTTGACCAGTACTTTTAAAAATTATTGGATATAAGTCACCTGAACCCACTGATTTTAAAATGCCTAGCTTTAGCAGCTGCAGAGTATCCTCCTTAGTTGGAATGAAAAGTATTCCATCACCACATGCCATGACTACATCACATGGTTTTGTCCCAAATACAGAACACTTATTGAGCACTTCTGTCTCTTTTGCATCATTATTGATGGCTGCCATTTCCCCTCTAGTAATGGACTAATACCAGTTAGGTTTCCTTCTGTTCCTAATACAATTTAAAAACTCTTCATTGTTCTTATCTCTGCTAGCAATAGAGTTCTCCTTATATCCTTTTGCTTCCCTCATCAATTTTCTATAATTCCTAGCTTCGATGTATATTCATTACTATGAACATCCCCCTTCTTCTATTTGTTAAATGTTTTTTGTTTGTTTTATAATCTAATAAAATGCTCTTGAACAATTATTCCCAGTTATTCACATTGTTCTGTTTAATTCTCTCTCAGAACTGATTTGGTTTATAACTGTTTTCAGCATTGTGAAACTAGCCCCTTTCAAGCAGATGGATATATATCATTGTTTTGGACTTTATCAAAATGTATTATGTGCAAACAGAACCATGTCACGATCACTTGTACCTAATCTACCACTAATTTTTAGTATGTGATCAACTCATCATCCATCTAGATGGTTTCTAATATAGAATTACCACATATTGGATGCAACACTTTTTGAGTTATGAAATCATCTTCTAAAAATTATAGAAGTTGCAATGACAACTTAGTACTGGCAGCATGAGACTTCCAGTATACATCACTCAGACTGAAATCCTCATGGTAACAGCTTTTTTCCCCTTGCACATTGTAGCTAGGTGCTTAAGGAGATGGTCATCCTGTTCTCTAATGTAATTTGGTGTCTGTAGCAGACAACACCTTGTACCCAACCTTGTGCTTTATCTATTGGAAGCAAATGATCTTGAATGCTTGCGGATCAATGTTCTAAGCCGTCAGTGACTAAAAAGTGGTATTTTTGACAGAGGGCTCCCATTCCTATGCTATATTGGTTCTTACACCATGCTGTTCACTATAGTATGTAAGCACCTATCCCCTTCCCTTTTGCCCACTTGTTCCTTCCTAAAAAATAATAATAAAAAAAAAATGCACCCAATGCTTATAACCTATTTAACATTTCAATCATGTAAATCTTGCCCCCAGGAACTAGCTCGACTTTAGGCTCACAAATGAGGCAGTTAATCTTTATTACTCAAGCTCCTGGCATTGGTGTATAGACAATTACAGAATTTCTGTGTGTCCTCTGGTGTCTTGATTAACTTTTTTTTTCCAACATCTTAGATGGGCTAAACAAGTACTCGCTTGTTTCCTCTTTTCACTTTGTCCTTTTCTTATTAGTTGAAGTCTTGCCTGATCTCTAGGGAATTCATTCTCCTTCTACCAAGATGGAGGCCACCTACTTCCCCATAGAAGGTGGACCAACATTCCACAAAACCCACTTCGTTATACCACTTGCCTAGCTAGTGCTTCATTTCTAGAATCTTCTGCCTTCTTCACTCGCTGGACAGGACAGGACAGGACTTCAGAGAAGAATGTCCAATTGATTTTCTACTACAGCACCTTTTTGAGTTCTCTGAAGTCACAGAATCATAGGCCTGGAAGGGACCTTGAGAGGTCTTCTAGTCCAGCCCCGTGCACTCAAGACAGGACTGAATATTATCTTGAATGTCCCTGACAGGTGTTTATCTAACCTGCTCTTAAAAATCTCCAGTGACGGAGATTCTATAACCTATCTATAATCTTCAAGACATCCCATGAAGCAGCATTATTAGCACTGACGTGCATTATCACCAGTGGATCCTTGCCCACTGATTTAAGAAGCGATCAAGTCTTAGTATCAAGAATATCAAGTACCAAGACTCATGGTTTGGCCCCAGGAAGAAAGAATGCCATACCTGTCCCTTTCAGAATGTTATTTACATTCTTAGTATAAAATTCCCCATCAAAAAATCGTACATCTTACTCAGATGGCTAGAGCTTTTTGTGGGCATGCTTGATTTTCTTATGGTTTGGGCTGAGCAGCCTTCCACAAGTATGTCCTATATACCTTTCTGTTGCATTTGAGCAGTTAGATATTCAGAGATGTATTCTGTAGTTTGCACATTGAAAACATGGTAACAAATGGAAAATTTTAGCCACGTATAATTCCTCCTGGTCCTCTCCTCTCGGATAGTCAGAGACTGACAACTCTTATCTGTCCCCAACTGTGGAGAATGCCACCTCATCCTCTTGCCTCTGGTGGTTATAAATTGCCAAGCTTCCTCTTCAAATGCCTCTTTTTTGGTTTCTTGGTGGCCAGTTACTTTTGTCCTTGAATCTGCAATAATGATGTTTCCTGAATCTGGCTGTTCAAGAACTCCTCGGCCTCTCTGAGGTTCCATAGTGTCTGTACTTATCCTTCCAATTCAAGAATCTTTTCTTTCAGGTCACCAACTTTCACTTCATATAATGGAAGTTCATTCTGGCTTCAGGCAGGAAAGTAAACATGGAACATCCATTACAGGTCTCAGATACAAATCCACAGCTAGTCACCATGGTATCAAACATAGATCACCACCTAGAAAAAGAGCCTCTCACATGCCCTCTTGTAAACTCCTTCTGAAACTCCCCATTTGCCTCTTTGGGATTTTGCCTGGCAACTGGTATATACTGAACTTTGCTGCTCATCTCCATACATCCATTAACAAGGAGCGATTAACTATTCAAAAAAAAGACTTCAAACACTGAAGCTGATCAAAGAGTCCCAGCCAAATGGCCCAAACTGACACACAAATAAACAGACCAGTCTCTCCCTGACCTGTTCAAGATCCTACAGCCCAGCTAGACAACACTCACGAACAATACAAAAAAAGACATATCAAACAACAAGAATTCTCCCTCCAAACACAAAGTCCACACATAGGCTATATGAAATTACAATTTACCACTCCTGTTTGTCAATTTTCATTGGCCACTGAGCAATAAGCCAGTCATTTTTAAATCAAGTGCTGTTACAGTATTACCTCCAGAGCCATTTTTTTCTGGAAGACTCCAGGAAACCCTGGCTCATCAGACATCTGATTTCACCAGTCAGAGAGAGAGCAGAGTTTTTAAAATATTCCAATTTGGAATATCCCCATACAATAAACATACCCAGAATCAGTGCCACTATAATTCTAAAAAATGAAAATGTAGAGGAGGTAGGAGAAGTAGATAGAGAGACTGAAGAACAAAAGGAGTAAAGAGCAAATAGGGGGAGAAAGACAGAAGAGAAAAGAATGAGGTAGTAAGATGAGGAAAAATGTGCTGGTAGGGAACACAGAAAAAAAGATTACTATTTCACATTTTCTTTTTCCTAGTCAAAGATGATTCACTGTTAGAAATAGATGCAGTGTAGTCACAAGACTACTTTATCATTCAAGTTTAAACATTCCAATTAGCCCTACTGCAGTTTATTATACAGCGCTAGCTTCAAAAGTTGAACTTCGTGTTACAAAGATGGTTTAAGACAAAGAAATTTAAAATCAGATTCACAATGTATTGAAAGTCAAGATTAAGACGGCTTAGAGATACTGTTATATCTTAAATTGAGGATATATTTTATTATATGCAGTGTGTTGTTATAGCCATGTCAATACAGGATATTAGACAAGGTGGGCAGGGTAATATCTTTTATTGTACAAATTTCTGTTGGTGACAGAGACAGTAAGCATGATGTATTTTACTGTAAATAGAGTTCCAGTTGAAAAACAAATAGGATGAAAGTTTCCATTCGCTTTTCATTTTACCAGAACAGCAAAATATTTGACATCTTATCCATTAAATTCTTCCCTACCCACATTTGAGCCACACTAACTTATTATAAAAAAATAAACCTAATACAAGACACTGGCTGATCAGAGATTCACAGCCCTTAAGTAACTCTAGAGCAAAAGGAACTAGTATCCTTTTTTCCCTTCCAAGGATTAGCATTAGTCAGAGTTATCATGCCAAACAGTCAAGAAGTTACTGAATACGGCGTTCAAGATTACGGAGCCCTGTTTTCTAACTACGCTTGTTTTCCTCAGTCCTGTAAATTGGTAGCACTACCTCAAGTCTCAGATGTGGCAGCAAACCTGGAAGACACTTTACTGAGCCAGTGAAGTCTCAGTGTTACTGATAAGTCTTCGATCTTAGCAAAAGGGGAAGAGAAGTCTTAATTACACAATGGCCCCGCTAGCAACAACATGAATATAGCAAGCTCCTTACTTGACATCTCAACTGGAAGAGTATTACAATATTTGTTGAGGGGGAAGACAGTGACAATATTAACCAATGAGATTTTGTTGCTTCACGCTGAGACATTAGAAACAATATAAAAAACAGAAGAGACTAAACCATTTTAATAAACTAGCATTAATATATTTTAAAAAGAACTCTGAGGGCTTGGCTACACTGGAGAGTTGCAGCGCTGATGGTGGGTTTACAGCGCTGCAACTTAGTAACCGTCCACTCCTGCAAGGCACATCCAGCACTGCAACTCCCTGGCTGCAGCACTGGCTATACAGCTGGTCTGCTTAGGGTATAATGAATGAATGCAGCGCTGCTTGTCAAGTGTGGCCACCAAAAGCACTGTAATTGGCCTCCAGGGTATTAGGAGGTATCCCAGAATACCTGTTCAGCCACTTTGCTCATCAGTTCACACTCTACTGCCCTGGCCTCAGATGACCCGCCCTTTAAATGTCCCGGGGAATTTTAAAAATTCCCTTCCTGTTTGCTCAGCCAGGTGTGGAGTGCAATCAATCAGTGACCATGCCTCCACGCTCCAAACGAGCCCCAGCATGGAGCAATGGCGAGCTGATAGACCTCACCAGTGTTTGGGGGGGAAGAAGCTGTGCAGTCACAGCTGCGCTCCAGCCGTAGGAATTACGATACCTATGGCCAGATATCAAAGGCCATGATGGAAAGGGGCCATGACCGGGACGCGGTGCAGTGCAGGGTTAAAGTAAAGGAGCTGCGGAGTGCCTACTGCAAAGCCCGTGAGGGAAACCGCCACTCAGGTGCTGCCTCCACAACCTGCCGTTTTTACAAAGGAAGCTGGACACGATACTTGGGGGTGACCCCACTGCCAATCGGAGGACAACGATAGACAGTTCAGAGCAGGGAGAGGAGAGGGATGGAGAGCGGGGAGAAACCGAGAGTGAGGCTACTGGGGTGGGGGAAGACACCCCAGAGTCCCAGAGGCATGCAGCCACTAGCTCTTCTCAAGCCAGGAGGAAGCTAGCCAGTTGCAAGCAGCCTGAACTTGTTGTGTGAAGAAGAAGCAGGAGGAAGCGGGTTCGGAAGGTACAGCTTTTTTTTCCAGGATGGAAAATGTTTAGGGAGAGAAGGGGGGGTTAATGGCTGCATGCATGCATGCTAAGATGTGGAAATAGCCGCATTGATGTGGTCTATCAACGTCGCGGTAATCGCTTCTGTATCTCTTCAGCTCTTCTTGCCCAGAGTGAAGGACGAGGCCGATTACAGGGACCCGAGCCATTTGTGGTCCTTGTCCAGTCAGGCTAAGCGCGTCTGCGACACTGTGCCACGAGGGGTGGGGGGACCATGCTGCCAATCAGAAGCTGCATAGGGGCCCAGGACAAATCGCATTGCTGGCAGAAGACCCCTCCCTTGCTTAGGTAACCTGTCAGCAGTGAGATTCTTCAGGATTAGACTCCTGGAAAACATGGATAGTGTTCACTGCAGGTCCTCCACAGCTCTCTGCTTCCCAACACACAGAACCCAATGCAGCCTGAATCAATCAGTTCCTTCCCAGGTAGCCGCGGGCAGCGGTGGCTTCCAGGATTATTAACCTCCTGCACTCGTTACCCTCTCACCATGTCTCGCTGCTGTGGCTCTCTGTGCTGTGTTTGCTATGTGGAACTTTTATGTAAAGTGAGATCTGTGAACTCCTGTCACTGTGATTATATCATGCCAATGCTGCCTTTGTTAATGTTTCAATTTTTTGTCTTTTTTCTAATAACAGCGTCCTTGACTACTGCTAGAAATGGCTGGCCTTATCGATAGACTCCTGCTGAAAAGCATACAAACCTGAGGAAAAAGCAAAGAAAAAAGCAGAAATATGGTGAAAGAGTTATGAATTAGCTGCCAGAGAGAGTAAGGAAGCTGCAGGACTGGAGAGAAATGCAGCACTGGAGGAAGAGAAAGCAAGGAGAAGGAATTGGCTAATAGAAAGCAACAAAGCAGCTCTAAGCCTCCCTGGCATGCCAATGGACTGTAATCCAGTCACATTGTTCCATGCAGGTAGAGCACTACTCTGGTGCTGCGCCACCCCCACAGCTCTCTCTTGCCCCGTCAAGTCAACCTTCAGCATCCAGGTTCTTACTTTCCCCTTACCACCGGGCACCAGCTGCCTCACACCCTGTTATGTTCATCACCCACCTTGAGAAACTACCGACCCTCACCCTCTCACTCAACGCGCAGAGAACTTCATGAGTATCATACTTGTCATGCAGTAGATTATGCCTACGTGCTGCCCCACCCCCATCACAACCTCTCTCCTGTGCCGCCAAAGGTCAGTCCAAACCCGCTCCAGCATCCAGGTTCTTACCACCACCAGCTGCCCACACCTGTATGTTCATCACCACCCCTGAGAACTACGACCCTACGCCCATCTCCCCATGCAGTATTATTCATTTCACCCTGTAACGATGCAGCAGTCAATCCCCCATTGCACCCAGATGTATGGTTATGCCAGACAGGAACATATTCAAACCTTGTGACACAATGTAACAGTTCACATCACCCATTCACCGCCCCGCTGCCCCTTCTATTAGGTTCCCAAATGTGGTGTGTAGCTCGCTGTCAAGAAAGTTTATTTTAATCTCTTGTTTTTCATGAAAAATGATTTCTTGTCTGTGTTTGGGAACAGTTCTTTATTATGGGCTGCAGAAAGTGAAGAAACCAAGGCGAGCCGCCCGAGGAAAGAAGGAAACCATGCAGCTGGCAACACATTTTAGGAAAAAACAGATTCCTATTTATTGTTAACAACTGGCCACCGTTCACTCACCCATAGTGCAAGGCACCAAACATTACTGTTGGTGGTTTCAGGCGCTCAAATTCCCTCCTCACTCAAGGCATAAGGCACGCCCTAATCCCTTCGTAAGCTTGTGCTGGCCCTGTAGTAGCACCTGCTCTCTGGGCTGTGCAATTCAGCCATCCAGCGTTGAGCCTCTGGAGTCCATCCTCACTGAAAAATGTGGTTCACCCTTTCCCTTCATCAAGATTATGGAGGGGTCAGCATGCGGATATAACCGCAGCAGGGCTCTGCTCGTTTCCCAAGTGTAGCTTCCATAAAGAGAACACAAGCGCCCTTATCACTTTCGTTAAAAACGGATCCAAAAGCACCACTCCAACAGTCATGTTGTCAGTACACACCTGTTAAGTTTCTCTGGCCAGCTGTAGTGAATCGCGGTCCCTATGTGCTCCTGTTCAAGGCCTTCCTGTCATACGGTTTCCATGAGCCCAAGGCATTAACGAGGTAAGTGGGAGTCTTCAACGGGATCACAATGGGAACATCTTCAATGTCCCAAGCTGTGATCTTTCACGGTCATGGCGAAAAAAAAAAGTCCCTGGCCTGAAGCTTCGCATGAACCAGAGGGCCCGCCAACCTTGGGTTTTCCGAAAGCATGCGTGCATCATGCCACCTTTCCAGGACCCAGCCGGCTGTGTAAATGTCAATGATGCTAACAGGGGTGATCATACCAAGCCACCGTGGAGAACCATAGAGAAATACGTCCTGTATCCCGATTAATGTACTCCGGCTATGCTCAGGTGGGGTGGTGGCCCAGAACAGGAATATGCGTCCCTTAAATCGGCCTCCTCCACAGTTAGGGAAACGCCATTGTGCAAGACCCATCCAGAAATGTCCTGCACGTTCCCTCAGAGTCACGTGGATTCTTACTTAAGCAGGATGTCGATTGTGGCCGTTGCAAACTTGCATCAACACGATTCCAACGGTCGACTTTCCTACTCCAAACTGGTTCCCGACCGATCGGTAGCTGTCTGGAGTTGCCAGCTTCCAGATTGCAATAGCCATCCACTTCTCCACTGGCAGGGCAGCTCTCAATCTCATGTCCTTGCGCCTCAGGGTGGGGGGTGAGCTCAGCACACAATCCCATGAAAGTGACCTTTCTCATCTGAAAGTTCTGCAGCCATTGCTCGTCATCCCAGACTTCCATGACAATGTGATCCCACCATTCAGTGCTTGTTTCCCGAACCCAAAAGCGGTGTTCCACGGTGCTGAGCATGTCCGTTACTCCCACAAGCAATTTAGTGTCACGTGTCAGGTGACTCGATATCATCGTCGGACTCTTCACTGTCACTTTGGAGCTGAAGGAATAGCTCGACTGCCAAACGTGATGTGCTGGCGACACTCACCAGCAAAGTTCTCAGCAGCTCGGGCTCCATTTCCCACAGAAATCGCACTCCACACAAACCGTTGGGAGACTCACGATGGCGTCAAACGTGGACGGTAAAACAGTGACTGATGGGATGTGAAGCGTTGCACCACGGGGCGTTGGGACAGGAAGCGGAATGACCCGCACCCTTCCGTCCCCTTCCCACAACGCCAAAATGGGACGAGGTGCTCTGTGGGATAGCTGCCCACAATGCACCACTCCCAATAGCGCTGCAAATGCTGCAAATGTGGCCACACTGCAGCGCTGTCCCTACACAGCTGTACGAAGACAGCTGTAACTCCCAGCGCTGCACAACTCCAAGTTTAGTCAAGCCCGGAATCAGAACAAGCTATTGGAACAATGTAACTGCAAAGTTTATTATTCTTTTCATAGCAACACAAGAGTACAACAAAAAAGACAGTAAATCTGCTAAGTATTGTATCTTTCCAATTAAGCATATAGGCACTCTAAAAACCTGGCCTCAGTATCTAAAAATTAACCACTACGTTTAGTAACAAGGTACAGGGTGTCATTTAAGATAAGAAGCCTGCCACTGTACACAGGAAAAATAACTAACAACTTTGCAAGAGAATTTATTCCAGAAAAGGCACATGATATAATTCAGAGATTTAATTTAACTGCACTAGCTTTGAAGCAGACTTATTAAATGCTCTACGTATTCATGATATGGCCTTTGGTTTCTGTATTGACCATTACACCTATTACTAAACATATATCTAATTATAACTCCCACTCTAGAAGGTGACTGTGTGAAAGAGTTCTACAATGAAGAGGAGAGAAAGGAGAGCAGAGGAGACCCACCTAGCTCAGCTCTACATTCACAGATTAAGGTGAAGGTGAGTCAAGTCTACTGAGAGGTTTACTTTTTGTCATTTTCAGAGAATTACACTCAAATCGTAAGTCTATGCTGATATTTATCACTGCAACAATTGCATGATCCGGTATCTATACTAAATGGTCACACAGTGTGTGCATGTGACATAGTACAAAGGTTGAACAGACCTCCCTGCAGGAGGTTCCACAGCCATGTCACACCTCACCCACTGGGGTCATAAATGGAGGTCTTGCCAACCCAGACAACAGCATGGATTTTTGTGGATTAAATTCCAGGCAGGGTTTTCAGTGTCACCAGTTCAGCAGAGCATGGAACTTCAAGCAGATGAGCAGTTCTTGTTTTGTTTAATTCTATACTGTTTATTTGGAGTTTACAGATTTAAGACGGTTGTAGACAATATGGCTAGAGATAATTCTCATTTGTGGTTACACAAGTACTGTGTATATAAACCACAAATTTCAGAAAGGAATCTTATTTTCTGTGAACTCTCTCTTCAGCTATTCAGGTTCACACACTAACTCAAAAAAAAAAAAGTTTCATACTAAATATTTTATTTCAATTAAAAAGTTAAAATCCTGTTAACATCCAACTGAAAAACAATGTAAGGATACCTATGTAGATTAGGCACACATTTCAATTTACCTTAACAATATAATAATCTGGCAATATAGTTGAAAAACTGGAAATTACAACCACAAAATCGTAGCAATCATTTGCCTGCTCCCCACTAAGAATAATGGGAGATCTTATTCTAATGTCTGCATTAGGCAGTAAATTAACAGACAATTCAAAAGATGAACACATTCCTGCTAACATTTTAAAAAGATATTGGTGCACAAATAAGTAAACAATGTACAGTTCTTTTGTCATCTGTGTTCCACGAGAAATAGTAAAGCAGTGTGGGAAAGAATATATGAAATGTTCAGGCTTCTTAGAAGCATTACAAACAATGGAATGTAAAAAAAAAAAAAGGGGGGGGGGATGTCAAGACGTAATTGACAGTGTTCTGTATGAAACCTCACACAACTTGGCAGACTAGACCAGAATCCAGGTAAAAAGCTTTAATGGGAGGGAAGAAAGAAGAAATGTAAACACCAGACTTAATTCTGCTGGATTAAAAAACTAAAGAAAACATAGCTATAATTCAAATCATTTTGTGTGTACGAAAAGAGGTTTAATTTACATTTTAATAACCAGTAAATGAAGATGTTTACATTAAAAGAATCTCATCTTCACTTCTGGTTGGAAGAAAGAAAACTCAAATGATAGTTAATACTCCAGAAAATAGTTTCCTTCATTCATGCTTTTAAAGCAAAAACACACTAGAGAGTAAGATTCTAAGAAAAGTGTAATAGTAAAGAATGCCAAGCAATATGTAGGGACTAAAAGTAAGAAGTGACAATATTCCTGTTTTAAAGGTTTTAACTTTCTGTTGTTCACAATAACCCCCTGAAATCTCAAAATGTTTCCTTACTAATTTCTTTGCTTAGTACATGGAGTATACTAGAAGTTTTTTGTTTTTTTAACTTGTTATTTATACATGCTGGGCTCCTGACATTGACCGCATGATCTTAGAAAAACAGAACAAAAGGAACACCGAAAAATTGTTTTTAGAAACAAAGATGTAAAACTTACAGCCAGATCTAATATAAGGAACATTAAGTAGACCAAATATTGGACCCCATCAACCTGACAATTTGAACAATATAAAAAAAATAAATTACTGAAAAAAGCAGAGATGCTTGTCTAATGGTGGCCACATGTACCTGTATGAAGAAAACAGTGCAAACAGCAGCTGGCTATTTTGTGCACTTCTAACTCTTTACAGATAGAATCTATTATCTTACTGTTAAGATTCACGGTGTCCCCCCCACCCCTTCCTTATGCCTTTAGTTATTCACTGTGATTGAGCAGTAAATGTAAACAGATGAGTAGAGACCTTCACATTATATCAGTATTGTATATATTTCTAAGGCATCTAAGCATTTGATATTTTTAACACAGAGCACAGTTAAATAGAAGACATAAAGAGATCACAAAGTATTTTCAGTCCAGCTTCCTTTGGTTCCATGGCACACATCTATTTGTTGTTGTTATTAAAGGCTTTCTCCAAAAGGTGGGTCCAAAAACTCCTTGGCTAAAATATTTTTTAGCTTTCATTTAATATGCATATCTGTATTAACTACAACATATCCACCAAAACAAGGACCCAGGCAGAACTAATATCTGGATCAGAGTCACAACTGATTTTAATTACAGTATTCTTCTAATCTACTGTCAGTAGGTAATATCCTATTATTATATCATTGGCACTGCTATGCTTGGGAAGATCCCAAAATAGTAATGAAAAAGCTTTTTAAAAAATTCATGAAATAATTTAACCAGATCTTTGTAGATTAACTGTTCAGACTGACAACAATATTTTAGCTAATTTAAATATATACACAACGTATTTTAATAACATTAGGTAAAAGCTAAATCTTATTTAACTAAGAAAAACAAAATCAACTCCTCAGCAGATCACCTGCAGCAGCTTTAAATCATTATGTAAGGCCTCACTAAAGTTTCCTTAACAGTTGGTTTTAGCACTCAACATCCAGAAATCCAAGATAGTAATATTTTTGGTTTTATAAGCAAGAAATAAAAACCAAGATTTATATAATTATAATTAAAAGACTTCTATAATAATATGGAGAGGCAGACCAAGCTGATAGGGGAATAGATTACAAATCAGAACATTTCCAGGAATCAACCACATTTCTAGCTCTGCCACTGATGTGGTGTGGGTGAGACATCTCACTCCATGCCTCAGCTTCCCATCTGTGAAATGGGGAAAATTATATTTCCCTTTCTTTGTAAAGCATTTAGATATCTGTGGATCAAAACTGCTATTCAAGAGCTAAATATCACTGTTATAATTAGAAGATGGGGCCATAAAAATGTTGAGTCCCGAAACAATCACCCATTAAAGTTTTTATTCCATCAGTCTAAACATTTTTTACAGTAAAAACACTATAATTTATTAATATTTGTTTGATTATCCTATTCAAAAGATCTATGAAGTCTTCATATTTTATATATTAGAGAATATATACAATCTTGTATTGCCCTTATCTATCCCACTCTCCTGTCCTCTGCCATCTTCACACCCATGTGTCATGTCTTGTCCCTATTTAGATGCCAATCTTGGAATTAGATACACAGTTGAAGGTTTCAGTAAAGCTCAACACTGACACAATAATCAATAGGGTTCATTGCGAGTACGGGTCTGCCAGCACAGATCAGTTTGCATGATCAGGATATTAGACTGCATGATATTTAGGGCAAAAACTGTTTATATTTTTATAGCACCTAACACAATGGGACAGACATCCTGGTAGTAGAATCTGAATGCTCCAGAGATACAAAAAAAAAATTCAATTTCTGAAATAAAGTGTAATTTCATGAGGTTTCCTACTGTCTAATTAATTCCACATAAGATGGTCTGGATAGAAACTCAGTTTTTTAAACTGCATGTTTTACATTTAGTTAATTTAATTTATTTAAGTTGTAAATAAAAATAGTAAATGCGTCATCTATGTTGTAAATCAAATGGACATTATCCCACTTTTGTCTTTTTTTAAAAAAAAAACTAACTGAAAGATTAGAGATGAAATATTTTCTTCAATTTGTTTACTATTTGTGTTTGACAGCACTTTGTGAATAGCCAATTTCACTACATCCAATTTCCTCTTTTGGTCAGGGTATATCACAAACAAAGGAGACAAATATTTTATTTTTAAAAAGGAAAATATGATTTTAAAAGTGACAAAAAGTAGCAGAAAGACTCATGAGCCGGTATAGTACATGAAACTACTTATAATTGATTTTTTAAGTAAATTTCAGATTACGTTCTTTTAAATGAGTCTACTTAAAATAAACATATTACCAAAAATTCATAAGATAAAATCACTTCAACAACAATACTGCCAATGTAAGGATAAAAAGAATACATCCAAACAAATCAAAGGTAGATTTTCTTCCAATTAAATGATACATTGATTTTTATGAATGTGCGGTCATTTCTCAGTTCAGAGATCAGTACCTTGGCCTGTGCTCATTACACCATGAAGTTTAAGCCAAAATGCATGGTACATACATCCAACCTTTTTTTCTTCTCAATATCTCCTCACCTAAACTCTATACAGTCAGCTGTGTCACACACCTAATACTGCACAACATAAACATCTCCACTATACGCTCAGCTGTCAGACAACTAAAACTCGCTCATCTGGAGCAACATGAACATCTCCACAATGTCTCCCCCTTCACTGTGGCTACATTAACTCTGCAATACAATAAAGGGGATTTCTTTCCTAGTAGCTATTTTTCTCTCCATACACACACACTACAGAGGTTCCTTTTAGACAGCTATCGACTGAATCTCCTTCACCCTCATTCTTCCTCCCTACAGAATAGCTTCCTAATTCAAGAACAGACATCAATTTTAGACATGGCCTGAGTGTCATTGTCTCTGGTTTTCCATCATTCCCTTTTCTTTCTCTTCCCCTCCCCCTTTATCGCTGCCTGTCACCTGCTCCCTCCCCGGCAGCCTTGTTCTTCCAGGTCAGCTCAGCACACACACACCTTCTCTGCCTATTCATCCTGGGCGTGTGGGGCGGAGATGCCCAGGCAGGCAACCGACTGCATCCCTTCCCGTCGCTGTCAACAAGGGGCAACTCGGCAACCTCTCTCTCTCCGAGATCCAAACACACCAGTAGTTGCTGGCAGTGTAATAACCAAAAGCCTTTGGTTCCCCCCCCCCCGCCCCGTTTCTTCCCATCCCTAGCTACACAAACACCAGCCCGGCCACTTCTGCTTGATCACAAAGGCCTGTCTTATGCCGCCTTTCGATCACCGGCCCCCACTAACCCTCCTTCTCCTCCTCCAATCCCTCCATCAGCCCCCTCCGTTCCCCAATGCCCGTGCACCCCCAGATCAACGAATGGCCCCCACCGCCGCCTTGTCTCCCCCATCACCCGGCTTAGGGAAAGGGGGGCCTGAGGGGAGCGAGGTCAGCCCAGGGGCACCGCCTGCCCCAGCCCCCGCACCCTCCCCGGCTCTCACCTAGGGCCACCTCACAGGCTTTGCGCAGCTGGGAGTGATGCGCCTTCTTCACCTCCTTGTCGGCCAGGATCTTCTCCAGGGCCCGGGTCAGGAACATGTTCTTCGTCTTCTTGCCTTCATACATGGGAGCGATCGGGGGGACCGGCCGCTCCCGCAGGAGGGAGGCAGCGGGGACCGGGCAAGGGGGGCACTCGGGCGGCTACGAGTCAGGGACTGTGGCCGCCCGGCCGCTGGGGGCAAGGAGGGGAGAGCGGAGCAGGTCACCGCGCCGTGAGCGAGGCCTCCGGGGACGGGCCCGGCCAGGGCACTGCAGCCCCTGGGCAGGAAGCTCTGACCGCGGCGCTCTCAGCCCCGGAGTCTCCCGCCCGCACCAACCTCCATTAGCAGCGGCGGCGGCAACAACCTGCGCTCGCCATGTTGAGAGGAAACGACGTCAGGGCCGCGGCCGAAGGACTGCGGAGGAGGAAGCGGCGGCGCGATACCCCAACCCGGCAGGAAGGCGGAGGGAGGGGCAGGCAGAGCCACGGCACTACGGAGGCTCAGCGGGGACTCGCCTCCTCCCCGCCCTAGCGGTGCGCTACAGGTGCGGAGGAAGGGAGAAGGGCTGGGGAGAGCGAGGCGCTGCCACCTGGGAGCTACTTCAGCAAAGGGAGCGGCAGCACCGCCCCCCTCCGGGCGCCCAGCGAGCGAGCCTCAGGCAGCGCTACCCGTCACTGGGGAGAGACGCCCTCAGGCTGCTCTGCCACCTACCACCACCCTCTTCCGGGGAGAGACTCCCTCGGACAGAGCTGCTCCCCACCCCCAAGTTTCACCCTGGCTATAGCAAGAGATTCCTTCAGGGAGACAGCGCCAGGACTCTCCCTGCTCAGGGGATAAAACTCTTTTGGGCAGACCTGCTTGTCCGGCTCTCCCCAGCAGGAGGAAGTCGGGACTCTGTCGGGCATATAGAGGTATTTATGTCAATGAGATGATGTATCTTCTGCGTTCATACTGGCCCAGCCTCTCAGCCCTTCACTTTGATTTGAGACGTAACTCACAAGAGCAGGGGTAGGAAGTGTATTTATATAATTGCAAATTGTGCATGATACTAATGAGGGCTGAGGAGGACCACCAGGAGTTTTTCTTGTTAATACTAAATAGTATTATTGTGCGCTTCGAAAGTGTTGTGGGTGTTTCTGTCCAAAGACCTCAAAGCATTTTACAAACATTCAGTCTTTCTGAACAGTTACTTTTTCTTTGCCATTAATACCACTATTACCCTACCCCCTTAAAGTCCCATTTTAAATACGTTATTTCACAAGGGCCATCAATGTTAACACCTCTCCTCTCTTTAGCATAAAGTGACATAGGAAAAACAAAGCCTAAACTAAAAAACGCTGCTGTAATTTTTTGCACTTCCACTACATGATTAAATGGTGTTTTTTTGTGTTTTAATTGTTGTCTGTGTTTATCTTCTTAGACTTTATTCCCCTGGGGTAGGGACGGTATTTTCTTCATATTCTGTAGAGAACCAAGCATAAAGTCAAGTATCAGGGGTAGCAGTTTTAGTCTGGATCTGAAAAAGCAAGAAAGAGTTCTGTGGCATCTTATAAACTAACAGACATATTGGAGCATGAGCTTTCATGGGTGAATACCCACTTCGTCAGAAGTATGACATGTATTCACCCACGAAAGCTCATGCTCCAATAAGCATAAAGTCAGCTCTCAACAAATGCTAGGTAACAATAAATAACAGTAAGTCCCAAATTTTGCACTTACAATTAGTACAAATGTATCTAATTGTAGGAATGGACCCTAACTAAGTCCTGGTCTACACTAGGAGAATTTTGCTGGAATTAGTACTCCTGTATATAATACCAGCAAAGAGCTCATAGTGTGGATGTAGGTTATACCAACAAAACTGAACTTTTGCTGGCATAATTTATTCTTGCCCCCTCCCCGAGCAAACTAAGATATACTGGAAAACGCACACTTTGCTTTATAACTGTATATACTGTATAACTATGGATATGTCTACACTGCGTAATTAGGTTGATTTTATAGAAGTCAATTTTTAGAAACCAGTTTTATACAGTCGATTGTGTACACACTAAGCGCATGAAGTCAGCGGAGTGCATCCTCACTACCATGGCTAGCATTGACTTACAGAATGGTGCACTGTGGGTAGCTATCTCACGGTTCCTGCAGTCTTCGCTGCCCATTAGAACTCTGGGTTAAGCTCCCAATGCCTGATAGACCAAAAACATTGGTGGTTTGGGGTACATGTTGTCAGGCTCCCCTCCCTCCGTGAAAGCAACAGCAGACAATTGTTTCACACCTTTTTTCCTGGGTTACCTGTGTGGTAATCTAGCCTCCCAGTCCCAGACCTGGACTTTAGTGTCCACCAGTCTGGTCCTGTCCCAAACCTGGACTTTTGCGTCCAAAGTTTGGGGGCTTACCTGAAACTCCCCCAAGCTCACTACCAGCTTGGATATTCTCGCTGCCACCAGAATCAGGAATTATCTATGGGGCCTGATCCCCCTTCCTCCCTCTGGTGTCCCAACCCTCCCTTGGGGGAACACCCAGATTCCCAATCCCTTGGATGCTAAAAGCAGGGACAATAACCCCTTCCCCCTCTTCTCAGGCTTGCCTCGCGGCTAACCTGGGAAGGAAGAAACAGCTTTTCTGCTTCCCTCAGGAAATGAGATGCACAAATACCACAGCTGGCTCTGCCACCCCCCTTGCTCCAGGAACGAGGAAAACTGTAACCACCAGAGAACAGAGAGAATTCTTGCTCTTTCCCGCGTCGTCTGCTCTTTCCCTGGACCCAAATAGGAAAATAGCCCACAGCCTGGCTTTCCCTTTGCCTCCCTAGGAAAAGAACTTTCACAAGGTTTAACAAGAAACTTTATAGAAAAGAAAGAAAATATAAAACATATAAAACAATCATCTTGCATTAAGAAACTCAATACAGGCTCTTGTTATAAGAAAATATAAAGAAACAGTCTGATTTAAAAAGATAGCCAATTAAACCAGCACAACAAATAAACATACAGTAAATAACCCCAAAGACCATCATAGCTGAATTACCTTTGCGGGTCCATGGTACTTACAGATGTTTAGAAGAAGTATCAGGAGAGAATTAGAAGAAGACTTGTTTCCTCATAGCTAAGAAAACAAAAGACCGAGTATACAAATCCCGCCCTGACTTTAAACAATCCAGTTCTCTGATTGGTCCTCGGTCAGGTGTTCGGTTACCCTTTCAGGTAAAAGAAACTTAACCCTACCTACCTATCCATTATGACAACCTGTGCAGATGCCATACCACGGCAAGCAGGAGCCTGCTCAGCTCACTGTCACCGTACATCTCTGGATCTGCTGGCAGACGTGGCACTGCATTGCTACACAATAGCAGCTCATTGCTTTGCAGCAGACGGTGCAATAGGACTGATAAACCGCATATGTGTCTGGGGTGCTCCTGGCAGACCTCAGTGAGGTTTGATCAGGGCGCCTGGGCAGATGTGGCTATCCTCCTGTTACTTAGACACCGAATGGAGCCAGACACTCCAGGTCATTCTCTTCTTTAAGTTTTGTCTCATGGAGATTCAGTCTTGCTGGAATATCATGCAGCTGAGGCTTCTGCCTCAGGCTGCTCTCCAGCCAGCAGCAGCCACGCAGTCACACCTACCGTAGCCTACCCTTGCTCCCATGGCTCATGAAGCCTGGACGGTAGTAAAGGAGCAGTTCAACTATAGGCTGAGCAGTGCATAATGGTGGTAGAATGTGCCTTTGGACATTTAAAAGCTTGCTGGTTCTGTTTGCTGACTAGTCAGACCTCAGCGAACCAACATTCCCATTGTTATTGCTGCTTGCTGTGTGCTCATAATATCTGTGAGAGTAAGGGGAGACATTTATGGCGGGGTGGGAGGTTGAGGCAAATTGCCTGGCATCCGATTTTTGAGCAGCCACACAAAAGTTGATTAGAAGAGCACAGCATGGGTGTGCTGCGCACAGAGAGGCTTTGAAAACCAGTTTCATGACTGGCTAGACTTCGGTGTGGCAGTTGTGTGTGTTTCTCTTTGATGCAAACCCGCCCCCTTTGTTGATTTTAATTCCCTGTAATCCAACCACCTGCCCTCCTTTGAAATAAAGTAACTTGTTTTGAAACCATGCATTCTTTCTTTATTAATTTAAAAAAATGAGATAACGGACAAGGTAGCCCGGATGGGGTGAGCGAGGAGGGAAGGACAAGGCCACATTGCTTATTGTAGCCACACTAAAATCAAACTGTTTGAATTACAGTCTTCTGTTGCTTGGGCAATCCTCTAGACTGGAGTGGCTGGATGCCTGGAGCCTTCCCCCTCCCCCCTCCGCCGCGTTCTGGGGCATCTGGGTGAGGAGGCAATGAAACATGAGGAGAAGGCTAGGCGGTTATACACTGGATGCAGCAGGGGTCTGTGCTCTTGTTGGCTTTCCTGCAGCTCCAACAGATGCTTCATCATGTCCGCTTGCTCCCCCATTAGCCTCAGCATCACATTCTGCCTCCGCTTTTCGTGCTCACTTAATTCTTTCCTGGCTTCTGCCACTGAATGTCTCCATGCATTAAGCTGTGCCCTATCAGTGTGGGAGGACTGCATGGTCTTGGAAAATATGCCATCACGAGTGCGTTTTTTTCGCCTTCTAATCTACAGTAACCTCAGAGACAGAGATGATAGGGGGAGCACAGAAACATTCTACACTCTATGATTTTGGGGGGGCTGCATGGACACCTATGCTGCTAAGTTTGCCATGCTGACTAAACAGGAAATGAAATTCAAAAGATCCTGGGGCTTTTCCTGTGTACCTGGCTAGTGCATCGGTGTTCAAAGTGCTCTCCAGAGCATTCACAATGGAGCAGTCTGGGATAGCTCCTGGAGGCCAGTATCATCGATTTGCGTCTGCACTAATCCAGATTCGACTCAGCAAGGTGGATTTTAGCGCTACTCCCCTTGCTGGCAAGGAGTACAGAAGTCAATTTTAAGGGCCCTTTAAGTCGACGGAACTGGGTTGGTTTTGGATGCATTCATTTTAAAATCGACCTAACACAGCTAAACTCGACCTAACCCCGTAGGGTGGACCAGGGCTATGTCTATACTAGGGGCTTTTGCTGGCACAGCTACATCAGTCACCAATCACACCTATAATTTCCATGGCTATCCCAGCAACAGTTTGTAGTGTAGACCTGGTTTAACCCCAATAACAGTCCCCTGGGGCAAGTAGGAGGTACATAGAGATGTCACTTACAACTGAAATGTATCTAACTTTGGGACAGACCATGCACCTGTTTCAATAGTATACAGAATCATTACATTACAATCCAGGGCAGGAAACAAATGAAAATACTGTATCTAATTGAAGGTGCAAGAGAAATATAGGCAAGTGGAATGTGATTTAATATATTGGAGAGTGAGCAAGATAATTAAAATTGTTAACACCCTTACTGTTCCAGAAGGCACCAGGGGATCTTTAATGACCTCATACAGTTAAGACTGGGTTTTCATCTCACCCAAAGGATTGTAACTCCAGCAGCACACTGCCTGTCATAACTATAAAGGGAAGGGTAACAGCCCTCCTGTGTGCAATACTATAAAATCCCTCCTGGCCAGAGACACCAAAATCCTTTTACCTGTAAAAGGTTAAGAAGCTCAGATAACCTGGCTGACACCTGACCCAAAGGACCAATAAGGGGACAAGATACTTTCAAATCTTGGTAGGGGAAGGCTTTTGTTTGTGTGCTCTTTGTTTTGGGGGTCGTTCGCTCTTGGGACTAAGAGGGACTAGACATCAATCCTTGCTCTCCAAATCTTTCTGCACAAGTCTCTCATATTTCAAACTTGTAAGTAACAGCCAGCCAAGGTGTGTTAGTTTTATCGTTGTTTCCTCAACTTGTAAATGTTCCTTTTGCTAGAGGGTTTACCTCTGTTTGCTGTAACTTTGAACCAAAGGCTAGAGGGGGTTTCTCTGGGCTCTTTGAATCTGATTACACTGTAAAGTTATTTTCCATCCTGATTTTACAGATATGATTTTTACCTTTCTTTAATTAAAAGCTGTCTTTTTAAGAACCTGATTGATTTTTCCTTGTTTTAAGATACAAGGGAGTTGGATCTGGACTCACCAGGAATTGGTGGGGGGAAAGAAGGAGGGATGGTTAATTTCTCCTTTTTTTTAAGATCCAAGGGTTTGGATCGGTGTTCACCAGGAACTTGGTGGAGAAGTCTTTGAAGGCTACCCTGGGAAGGGTTATAGTACTTGGGAGGGAGATATTCTGGGTGGGGAGGTAGACAGAGTTTCCCAAATGACTTATAAATAATTTGGGTGGTGGCAGCAAAACCAGATCTAAGGTGGTAGTTAAGCTTAGACTTTTTCACACAGGTCCCCACATCCGTACCCTAGAGTTCAGAGTGGGGAAGGAACCTTGACAGTGCCCCATAAAAGTATTTTGTGGAGTTGGTTAATTACACTCTTTTCTGATTCTATGTTCACTGAAAAGCCTTTCTCATACTAAACCAATATTGATATTCCATATGCCAGTCACGGTTTCATACACTGCATATGTCAAAGTGGCTTTTGCTTTTCAAACCTAACAATGGTGACCAAGTGGCAGGACTAAGAAGTCCTACAGATGCCTTACTGTTTGTTTTGCAGAAATCACCTCAGCACAAATCTCCTTAGCAAAGCCATAAATGGATGGCATACAAAGAGAGTTTTCTATGGATTTGTTCAGTCCATTTGGCAGAAACAGACTGTATGTTATTTTCATTAAATTACTATACTCTGAGACACCTTGCTGGGTCTTTTGTGTTGTGGGCAACAGCTTTGTTTGGTACAATGACATTTCTGTAGTGAAAGCCTTATTTTGCAGCATACAAGCACATGGTCTATGTCACAGTCTGCAGTCAGTAGTTGTTTTCTACATGTGACAATTAAGTCTAGTTGGTGCCAGTTTCCAGATCTGGGTTGTCTCCATGAGACCTTCCAGTGGTGACTTCCTTGGAAGTAGATGTTGGTAATGAATAGTCTTCAGTGAGTGCAGAGCTCCAATAGTCTTTGTCCAGTGTTGTTCATTTTTCCCACTCCATTGTGGCCAATGCATAGTGGCCGTGTCTCATGATCTGAGCCAACTTTTGTGTTTAAGTCTCCCAATAGATAGAGTTGCTTGTCTAGTGGTGTCTTATTGATGATGCTGTTGACTTGCTGATAGAACAAGTTCTTCTCTTCAGAAATGGAGGAAAGTGTTGGGTCATGTGTACTGATGATGCTGGCAAAGCAACTGTGGTATATATTCTTAGTGGTATGATACTTTCTGATGTTGCAATGAGACATTCAATCAGGGGCCACAGTGTGGTGACATAATGTTTTTAACTTCTTCAATTGAATTTTTGATTGATAAGTTTCCTCCAATTTTTGGCTTCCCTCTGGCCAACCATAGAGAGTCTGAATCTGGGTTCATAAAAAGTGTTTTGAAAGAGAGTAGAAGACAGACAAAGATGTCAGTAAGTAAAGTCCCACTTTTCTCTGAACAGAGCATACGCATACTGAAAACTTACCCCCTGTCTTGGGTTTGGCTTTTTTGGTAACTCAGATAATAACAACTCAATATAAACTTCAACATAAACTTTTTCCACAAGCTTTTGCTATTTGTAGAATTTTCCCTATCACAGACCATTGTTGCCTCTACGAAAAGATTCAGCCTCTCTAGTATCCTGATCAGAGCTAATTGAATCCATCTGCTAGTAGGACTCATATAAGCAATTACATTGTACTTACATGCAGGATTCAAGTAAGTAATATACTCCTATATTCTGTGCCAAAATGTTAAAAATTCTGTGAACAATATTTAAAAATTCTGCATATTTTATTTGTCCAAATAACACAATATAATCACACCAGTTTCAGTTATTTTGGTAATTTATTTCAAAATACCTTCCAGCAAGTATGTCTGTAACAAAACAGGCAACAACAAAAAATTCAGGAAATGTTTTTTGACAAATAAATTCCTTATTAGGCATAGTAACACAGAACTTTGAGTAATCCATTTAAACTGTAATACACAAACATATTTCCTGCACACCTCAGAAGCAGTGTAAAGGCTTGGGAGTGTCAGAGGTAATAGAAGAGCTGAGGGAGTGGGAAGAAATTGCTGGGAAGGAGCCTGGGAGTGAACCTGGAGGGTTGTTGGGTGTGGGTAGGAGAAGTATGGACAGTTTTTTTGGGGGGGAGGCATTGTTAGGCAGTTGGGGTTCCCCCCTCAAGCAGACCCTGGCTGACCCCTAAGTCTCTCCCATTCAGTCAGGCACGTGTTCCCCATCCCTTGTATCCCTGCAGGCCCACTCAGCCACCCCACTCCCATACTCATGTGGCCCTTGCACCTTCCCTTCCTCCATCTCCATGTGTCTTTCCACCCCTACTCAGCCCCCCATATCCCCATGTGGCCCTGCACTCCCACTCAGCCTTTGCCTCAGTCTGTCCCACCTCACTAATCCTCTGAATACCAATCTATGTGATCTACCAAGCAGCCCCATGTACCCTGCTCTATCTGTCCTCATATCCTGTTCCAGGGTGCTCTAAGGAATGCCACCGGCTGCTGACTGCTATGGTGAGCCTGCTGCAATCTGTTCTGGTGCAACAGGCATAACTGCAGTGCCTCCCTAGCAGAGTGTATTTTCTGTGGTGTACAGGGGTAGAAAACAGCCCAGGAGAGGGCTGTGGCTGATTAGAGAAGGTAGCCTCAGCTGTGACCTAGCCCCAATCAGGCCCAGCTGGCCCCTATAAAAGGATGTGACCCAGAGGCCCAGGTAGTCTGTCTTTACCTGCAAAGGGAAAAGGGCCTGGCTGCAGGGAGCTAGAGACAGGGTACCTGAATGGCGCAGGACTGGGGAGCTCCAGCCTGGAAAGCCCCAGGCTGTGGCCTAGCAAAAGGCCAATAGGTACTGGAGGTTGCAGAGGGCAGCCCAGGGATAGGCCAAGGCAGCAGGTCCAAACCCAAGCTTGCCAGTGATGAGTAGGCTGATACTACAATCTGCCCCAGGGTACAGGGGCTAGATGATGACTGGCAGTAGCCTTATACTGAGATAAGGTGGGAATAGTGGGTGGGAATTTCCTGGGGAAGGGAGACCCTAAGACTGAGAGAAAGGAGTCATGCTGGGGAGCAGCACCCCAGCTAACAAGGCACTGGAGTCCAGGGAGGGACATGGGGGCCAAGTGGTAGAGGATCTCTGGGCTGGAAATTGAGCTAATTCCCTGAGACTGGGTGCTGCAGGGGTGATCCTGCACCCTTACACTTGCAGAAAAAATTCTGCAGGAAATATGAATTCTGTGTGTGTGCAGTGGAGTAGAATTCCCCCAGGAGTAGAAGATGCACTGCATCTCTTAGGAAACCCCAGCTGATAGACTCCTGTCTGGAGCCCCTGAGAGAAGACAGTAATTGTACTGCTACCACCTTCTTTGGGGATGAATGCCTCTGTGTTGCATCTTCCCCTAGATAACATCCTGCTGTGCCTTGTAGGGATGAATCTGGCCCATTAGCTAGTTAATTTTCAAAACATTTTTGTAAGGCAGGTTTAAAATGGTACATGAGTGTGCCAAGTTTTTAATATCCTTATATGAGTTATAAAGTGAGAATATTTTATTTTAATGAAAAAAATCAATATTTTATTTATTGGGGAAAAAAGTATTTGCTTTACCCCCTATATGCTAGCACCAGGCTCCTGTAACATTCTGTAGCTGATGTGACATGACCAGCATAATGCATGCTGGGGTGTCTCTCAGACTGGAAACTGAGTAGGCTGGATGTTTTCAGCTGGAAGAGAAGAAAAAAACTCTATACACAGTAACTTAATTTTTATGTGCTGAACGATTCTCTTCTCTTTGATATGTGGTGCATTTAGCACATCAATCTAAAACTGGTGCATTTTTTCAAAGTATTTGCAGGTCACATTTAAGAAGCTCGTAATAACAAAAAAAGCTGAGAATATAGAGAACTGGAAAATGCTAAATAGGAATTTAGCAGAAAAAAATCTCTTTTTAATGTGGAAATATAGTAAATCAGATTAATAATGAGGATGGTTTCAGCTGTTTTTCCCTTCTAGATATTTTAATATCCATGTTGAAAGGCTCAGACAGACAGGTCATAAAAGTCATGTGAATTAAGGTGGAAAGCAAAGAGACTGGAGCAATAACCATTTTTAACTGCCATGAGGTGATCTTTGAATCTTCCTGATCATTTCCTTCAGCAAATGCAGCTGGTTATTTCCTATCAAAAATGCAATAACTGTTATTTCAACATACACATTATAAACTGTGGGTTTTATGGATGAAATGAAAGGGTTCAAATATGAATAGCAAAAGAGAAAGTTGCAGGGGAGTCACTTCTGTTCTTGCCTAGAAAAAGATATTAAAGGTCCAACTGTAGTGATTCATTCTAGTACCCTAGTTAAATATTTACTGAATGTATATTTATTAAAATCATTTTTAGAATAGTTTTTTGGAAACACCTGTGACAGGTTTGATAAGTATAATTTTGTACTCTGCTGCTCTCTTTCAATAAAAGCAGTCATTTTAGGTCTCTGTCTTACTGAGGTTGAAATGAAGATTGTGAGAGAGCAGTGCTGAGCTACTAGTGGAGCTACTGGGCACAATTCATTGTTATTCATGGTCCAATAAGATGATGAAAGCTAGAGAGCAAGTGCTGTTGGCTGGCGAAAATATTATCTAGCCTACATAAAGAGACTTTGAACAGCAGCCTCTGCAGGATACTTATTTTTTCCAAACCCTCAGATGAATCTCTGCATTGGGCATTGGTTTTTGTAACTGCTCCTGTTCTCAACGTTGACATTATGGCTTGGGCAGCAGCTTGGGCTAGCAATCCAAGCTCGGAGTCCGTGAGGTTGAGAGCCTTAGCTGCAGCCTGAGCCACAATGTCTACACAGCTATTTTTAGAGCACTGTCTCAAGCTGAGTTAGTGTATCTGTCTTCCTGGGCTGGGAGGCTCACTCTTAGCTGCAATGTAGACATATCCTGTGAGGCCTGCATACTGCAACCCTTATTCACAGGGGCACCCCCAGAAATTTTTGACATGGTATGCACTGTCGTTTGCCCCAGTGTCTCTCCTGCCAAGTCTATACGATACTGTGCCCCAAGAGAGGAGACACCCCTTTCGGGCCCCTGTGTGGTCAATGACCAAGTCCTGCACTGTTGACTTCCCCCTGCCACAGGAGGGAAGGGGAAGGAAATGCCCAGTCACCCTGGCAACCGTGATCTCTCCCAACCAATGAGAGGAGGGGAGACAGCATCAATCCCAGTAGCCAGTAAGAAGGCAGACCCTGTACAGAACCTGGGAAAGCAGGAGGGATGCTGCGAATAACTCAGCTTTCCCTCCATGTGGCAGAGACCAGCAGGCAGTGGAGGGGAGAGAAGTACTACAACCTGCCATAACAACACTTCCAGGCCCAGCATCTGGCTTGTCTGTAGTCTCAGCCTGCAGAAAAACCTCAGGAGGAGACAATCTGCACCCCTTGCCACCAGCTTGCCAGCAAAAGGAGGAGACAGCTCATCTCTACTGCCATTGCCTGAAGCCTGCTTGCCCTGCAGCCAACGCACACTGGATCTGGGATTTTGGATCGAGAGACCTGACCTGCGGGTTCCCAGCTTTAAAGACAGTCAGCGCAGTTCCAGAAGAGAGTGGCCAGCTAGTCCCTCTCCAGTGATCCAAAGGGAGAATCTGCTTGCCTGGATCTGTCTTCTGGCCACTCTTCCAGATGAGCAACCTGAGTGAGTACCCTGTATTATAGGTAGTTATGGTTTAATTTTCACCGCATTGCATCTGTGAAAGGACTTTCATCTACTTGGATCAAGACCTGCACTGCCAATTCCCAGTATAATAAACTGTAATATTAATAACATCTCTTTACAAGCCTGCTATGTATCTCCACGTACACCACCAAGGTACCTGTGGGGGACAGAAAGAATTGAGTGGTGAGGGACATTTTTGTTTAGCAACATTGGGGGAGTGTGTGGTCATGTGACCTAGTGTGCTTGCTAGCATAGCCTTTAGTAATTCAAAATCATTATTAGGGTTGTTGATTAATCGCAGTTAACTCACACGATTAACTTCAAAAAAGTCACGATTAATCGCAGTTTTAATCACAATGTTAAACAACAGAATACCAATTGAAATGTATTAAATATTTTGGATGTTTTTCTACATTTTCAAATATATTGATTTCAATTACTACACAGAATACAAAGTGTACAGTGCTCACTTTATATTTTTGTTACAAATATTTAAACTGTAAAATGATAAACAAGTGTGACATTCTATACCTTGGGGGGGCATCCTGGAACCCCAATATTCCTCATTTTTATATAATCATGATCTTACATATAAAGCATGCATGTGTATCTGCTGAAAGTCATTTTTCTATCCATATATATATCTTTAATGCATATAAAGTTATGAGAATTATGTTGCATGGCTGTCAGTAAAACATGCTTTAAGTTGGGGAATCAGCCAGATATTAGCTCCCCAGAAACAACAGCAAGGAAAGTAACCAACACCCTGGTGGGGTTTCAAACAACCAGTCAGCAACAATTGTCCAGCAAGGGAGCTACAATTTAATGATTCACCTGCATGAGGCCATACAAGGGGAATTGCTCATCTGTGCCTGGAGACTCAGCAATGCCTCCAGACACGTCTGGAGTGGTGCTCCCCAAGCACATGGGATTGAGGTTATAAAACAGAACACAGTGGCTACATGCTGGGCCTTTTTCCTTCACCCACCTACACTAGAAGCAACAAGGACGCTCTGAAGACACCAACTGAGGGGACTTGCCCGGATTTCAATCTGTTTACTATGAACTGCAGTATCCAGCGGGGTGAGAAAAACTGCTTAGTCTAGTTGTTGCCCAGTCTAATAAGGTTGAGAGATTAGACTGTGTGTTTATATTTTATTTCTGTTGGTAACTAACTCTGACTTTTTGCCTATCACTTAAAATCTGTGTTTTGTAGTCAAATACATTTGTTTTACTGTTTATCTTTACTAGTGAGTTTGTATGAAGCATGTGGCAAATCTGCTCAGGTTTTGCAAAAGCTGATGTATATCCACTCTCCACTGATGAAGTGGTGAACCAATTAATAAAGCTGCACTGCCCATTGTGAGAAGTGCAAGATGGTATTTTCCTGAGGTACAGTGCTCAGGAGCTGAGGAGATTTTGCTCTGTTGCCTTTCTCTGTGTGACTCATGAGTGGCTCTGGGAGCATTCATGTAATCTAGCTGAGTGTGGGGTCTCCACATGCGGTTGTGCTGAACATGTGTCAGTCTGCACTGCTTTGGATCGTCACTGAGCAGAACCTGTCATCAGTATGGAAGCATCATACGAGGGTTTATATATATGCTTGAAACCTAGGATTGTTTACCTGGCTGGGGATATAGGTTACAGCCTGGGTTTCACTTTAACACAGGCTCTAACCTGCCTACTTTGCAGTTTGGGCTCGGTGAAACTCAGATTACAAAACTTGGGTACTGATAGTACTTCAGGACCTTCCCACAATTCTCTGTGAGCTGTATTTTCCTGCCCTTCTACAAACTCACTGCACCAAAAGTCACCTGCCAGTATATATATAAACACACCTGGATGGTGTTTAAACCCCATATGTCATGTGACCTGTTCCAATTCTGCACAGCAGTTGAATAAAATTTGAACAGAGATGCTGTCTGGGAGATCTTCATCTCAGTGTGCTGCTAGATGGCCAGGGGCTCTTACTAAGATTCTGCTGGTCCTCTGAAGTGGGGTTGGTAAGGTCCATGGCTTGGGGAGATGTACTTAAAATCGTCACCTCTAAGAGAGAGGCTGGCAAAGGGAGACGGGGGATTAAGCAGATGGCAATTCAGTGCAGAGAAAGGATTAAAAACCTGAAGACCGCATACCACACGGCAAAAGACATCAACAGCAAGTCTGAAAACTTGCCCCTTCTATGGTGTGTGTGATGGGTTTCTTGGCATTACTCTGAGCACAGAGTTCAGTGTTGTGCTGGGCAGGATTTTGAGATCAAAAGCGCTTATTTTTAAAACGGGCCCAGAAGGACTGGCAGAGCTGGAAGAGACCTTGGTCGCAAAGGGAGTGTGGGAGCTGGAACAGATTACGTGGAGAAAGGGAATGGAAGACATTCTTGACTGGATTCTATGTACCTGTTCAGGGAAGGGACTGGGGAAAAGACTGGAGAGGAAGTGGCCGCTGCCATCTTTGTTGTTGTGGTGGGGGAGGGGGAATTACAGTTTAAGTGGAAGGGTTTTGCTGTTTATGACTGATGCAGTTATTGTTATGGAAGACATTATCTTGTGTGGGGAGTCTGTTGTTATTGTTGAGAGCAGAAGGCACACCATTTCCCTGGGCCCCTTTTCTTCTTTCCGTCCCGTCCCTCTGCTCTCCTCCTCACCAGATATGTGTGATCCAAGATAGATTCTAAACAGGGGGATAAATTACATACAGCTATGGGTATACTGTAGCTAGAATTTCACTGATCTGTTCAGAGCTGAAAGTACAAGATAAACAATGCCTGCAGATGCAGAGATGCATGTGGCACAAACATACATGCATTTGTGTATATATAAAAAAATTCTCCTCTCACCCCTATGGGTGGTATGTGTCTTCCTCAACCTCGGGTCCTCTACCAGAGGCCTGGGAGTTTGAGGGTTCTGCGCAGTATCTTAGCTGTTCCTAGCACTGCACTCTTCTGGACAGAGAGCTCTGATGTTGTTCCTGGGATCTGTTGGAGCCACTCACCCAGCTTAGGAGTTCACCAGCCCCGAGTGCTTCTACCACCACTGGGTACCTACTTTGGCTCACTTTCCACATCCTCTCTAGGTTCTCCTCTTTCAGCCCCTGGTCACTTCTCCAGCTTCTCATATTCCTTCTTCCTTGATGTCGTTGCTGTCACTTGGCACTGCTTATACGACACACCCAGCTTGTCTTCTGCTCCTTGGTCTATTACCACGATGTTCTTGGTTGATTGGCCAGTACCTGCGCTCTGTCGTCTGG
>NC_133770.1:239831310-239911168 GCF_003597395.2 Chelonoidis abingdonii
TTTCTCCATGATCTATGCCTCTCATATCAGGCTGCTGTGCTCTGCAATGGAAGGGGGTGCAGTGAAGTTCGCTTCAAGGTGTGGGCGCACATCCACTTGTTCGTTCCAGGTCGGGATTAATGTTGGGATGTGTCTTATCTCAAGCTGTGAGAGCAGACTTCCTCTTACTATGTTGAAGCGTTGGGTAACTGCTGTTCTCGTAAGTGTGCGTAGGTTCTTTTGTCCATCCATATGCCCCTCATACTCCCCTCTCATTATGGTCTACTGTTGTTAGTAGCATTCCATCAATTCCAGGTTCTCTTGATTCATCCCATGAATGGTTGGTTCCAGTAGCCCCTTATCGTCAGATTGTCCTGGTTCCTCAACATCTGGCGCGGACCTTGCTTACATCCCGGGCGGACGTCCGAGCGCGCATGACTCTTCTAGTTCGTGTCACTCTCATATTTTGAGGTAGGCAGGTGAAGCGTTAGGGGGTCTTTTTGCCCAAGGACCCCTACTGGAAAGTTGGGTACCAACCGGGATTTGAACCCCGGTCTCTCGTATCAAACGGCGGTCTCCCGTATCAAAGGGCGGCACTCTTAACCACTACGCTATCCAGTCACATATATATATATATGCTGCGCTCTACTTTTTCCTCATATTGTAACAAATATTGAAGCGTGGTCTGACACAGCCTACCTTTTATGTCCTACTTTATGACCTTTGGCTGCATTATATGCCAAGTACTTTAAAAAGTGTCTTGGTACTGCTGGTACTTGGTACCTTGGTACTGCTGGTCCCTGTCGGGGCGGCAGGTTGAAAAGGAAGATATGTTGTAAGCAAGCTTCTGCATCCTAGTTCAATGTCCATTCCTGGCTTACTATGCTTGAGAGCTTTTCTTACAGGAGAAACTCAAGATGGTCCAATGCCACCCCCTGAGTTTACTAGCCCTCTTCTGACTTGCTGACCAGTCACTAGGCTATGAAAGATCTCTTGGCATAGATAGATGATCTTTTGCCAGAGTTCTAGAAAAGTTGTTCCTTCTTTCAGTCTGGTGTCTCCGACAAATTAACATGATCTTCCAATCTTGAAATCCTCTTCCTGAAATATTATCAGTGGTAAAAGGTCCCTGGTTTGTGGGTAGGGTTGCAAGGTGCCTGGCTTTCAATTAGAACATCCTGCAGGCTCCAGTCAGCAGTGCTGACTAGGCTATTAAAAGTCCATTTCGTGCCATGTTGGCAGGCTCCCTACCTGGCTTCATGTGATTACTGGAAGCAGCAACCTTTCCCTCCAGCTGCTAGGTGTAGGGGCGGCCACTGGGGCTCCACATACTGCTGCTCTGAGTGCCGGCTTTGCTGCAGCCTCCAATGGCCAGGAACCATGGTCAATGGGAGCTGAGGGGGCAGCACCTGCAACTGGGGGCAGCACACAGAGCTGCTTGGCCACACGGCTCCGCCTAGGAGCTGGAGGGGCAGATTGCTGCTTCCTGGCAACTGCCTGAGGTCAGTGCCACATGGAACCTGCACCTCCTCCTGTGCCCCAACACCCTGCCCCAGCCCAGAGCCCCCTCCTGCACCCAAACTCCCTCCTGGAGCCTGCAACCTCTCTTGTCACACCTCTGCCCCAACTCAGAGCGGCATCCTGCACCCAAAACCCCGCATCCCTGGCCCCACCCTAGAGCCCATGCCTTCACGCCCCTACACCTCAACCTTCTGCTGCACCCCTGAGCCCCCTCGTGCACCCAAACTCCCACCCATAACTCCTTCTGTACCCCTGCCCCAGCCCTGAGCTCCCTGCTGCACTCCAAACCCTTTGGCCCCATCCCAGATCCCCCTCCTGCATCCCAAACCCCTCATACTAGCCCCACCACAGAGCCCACACCCTCCACTGGAGCCCTCACCCCTCCTGCATCCCAACCACCCTGCTCCAGCTCAGAGCCCCCTCCTGCACCCTGACCCCCTTGGCCCCACCTCCCAATCCAGAGCCACCTCCTGTACCTCAAGTCCCTCATTCCTGGCCCCACCCCAGAGCCCACACCCGCAGCAGGAGCTCTCACCCCCTAACTCACCCTGAACCCCTCATTTCTGTCCCCACCTTAGATCCCACACTCTCAGTCAGAGCCCTTACCCTCTCCGGTACCTCAATCCCCTGCTTCAGACCAGTGAAAATGAGTGAGCAAGTGAGTAAGGGTGGAGGAGAGTGAGTGACAGAGTGAGATGGGATGGAGTGAGCAGGGGCATGGCCTTGGATAAGGGGTAAGGCCTTGGGGCAAGGGTATTCAGTTTTGTGCAATTAGAAAGTTGGCAACCCTATTTGTGGGCCCCACCAGAACCCCCAGGCCATTTTGATAGGTTTTTAAAATACAATTATGGACAATTTACCATTGTTTCGGTGGGCTGCTGACCTGAGATGCAGCTGCTTCTGAGTAGGCAAATGTGGAGAGATGGAATAAACGCATACCAAGGAGATAAAAATCACAACTTGTGGCTTTATTGTGACTAAGAACATCAAAGGGGAGAAACTTTTCTTTCTCTCCCTGGTCCAAAAAATAGCATGCTTTTATTGCCTTTGCAGGGCCTTTTACCTCCACTGGACTTAAATACTCACCTGTGTTTCTTGGGGAGCAGACCCTGAACAAACAGGGAAAAAGAAAAATGGTCAGGAATAACCTGCTTTAGAACATGCAGAAAGGTTCTGGATGCAAGTCAGACCTGCAGTTAGAATTCCAGAGGCAAATGTAGGAGCAGGAAAGGGAAGAGAGGGGCTGAGACAAGGAAGGAAGACTACTGGTAGTGTACTTTGAGCATGACAGGGTGATGAGGGAGCAGGATTGACAGCAGCAGAGGGAATTGTTTGAGCTGTTGCTTAGCCTGCTGACCAGTGGGAAGCAGACCCCAGCACCCATATCTGCCCCTACCTCTGTCCCAGCACAGGCCACTCTGGTTCTCCTATCGCCTACAAGTTCTTCTCCACGCTACTTTGTCCTGCAGCCAATGCAGCCACTGAACAAGTTTGGCATGGAGTGAGGAATGAGCCAACTCATGCACTCCTGGAATGGAAACTGGCCTTGATAGATGTACCCTGTTTGCCCTATTCACATCCAGTCATTAGGGAAGAAGTAGTACAGTGGTGATGTGCAATTCCATTACACTGGTCTACAATTTTTGAGAAGTTATCTGCTTCAGAGATAAAATGTGGTATTTATTATGTATTTTGATGTGCTGAATTCAAATGTGACAATTAAAACAACTGATTGGCTACTGTTTCTAAGATATTTAAGTTTTTACATTTTATGTCTATGTATATTGTGTAGATAGAGAGTTTTAATCATAAATTGTAAACCTGGGTCTTTTCATGTGTTTATGGTTGCTTTACATGATAATATTTCACCTGTCCTGTTTATGTAACACTTTAAAAATCAGCAAAAGGGTTATATAAATAAAATTTATTATGAAACAAAAGGCAAAAAACTATTATGTACATAGTTTAGTCCTATTCAGTGTCTACTCGGCGCTTCTTGGCTTGTCTCTTGTATTCATTAAATGGAGCATCTCTTGTCACTGTCCAGCAATAGTCTGCAAGCATTGATGGGCTCCATTTGCCCTGATAGCATTTCTCCATTGTTGCAATGTCCTGGTTAAATCGCTCGCCGTGCTCGTCGCTCACTGCTCCGCAGTTCGGTGGAAAAAAATCTAGATGAGAGTGCAAAAAATGTATCTTTAGTGACATGTTGCAACCAAGGCTTTTGTATGCCTTGAGGAGGTTTTCCACCAACAACCTGTAGTTGTCTGCCTTGTTGTTTCCGAGAAAATTTATTGCCACTAACTGGAAGGCTTTCCATGCCGTCTTTTCCTTGCCACGCAGTGCATGGTTAAATGCATCATCTCAAAGAAGTTCACGAATCTGAGGACCAACAAAGACACCTTCCTTTATCTTAGCTTCACTTAACCTTGGAAATTTTCCACGGAGGTACTTGAAAGCTGCTTGTGTTTTGTCAATGGCCTTGACAAAGTTCTTCATCAGACCCAGCTTGATGTGTAAGGGTGGTAACAAAATCTTCCTTGATTCAACAAGTGGTGGATGCTGAACACTTTTCCTCCCAGGCTCCAATGACTGTCGGAGTGGCCAATCTTTCTTGATTTAGTGGGAATCTCTTGCACGACTATCCCATTCGCAGAGAAAACAGCAGTACTTTGTGTATCCAGTCTGCAGACCAAGCAAGAGAGCAACAACCTTCAAATCGCCACAAAGCTGCCACTGATGTTGGTCATAGTTTATGCACCTCAAAAGTTGTTTCATGTTGTCATAGGTTTCCTTCATATGGACTGCATGACCAACTGGAATTGATGGCAAAACATTGCCATTATGCAGCAAAACAGCTTTAAGACTCGTCTTCGATGAATCAATGAACAGTCTCCACTCATCTGGATCGTGAACGATGTTGAGGGCTGCCATCACACCATCGATGTTGTTGCAGGCTACAAGATCACCTTCCATGAAGAAGAATGGGACAAGATCCTTTTGACGGTCACGGAACATGGAAACCCTAACATCACCTGCCAGGAGATTCCACTGCTGTAGTCTGGAGCCCAACAGCTAGACTAGAGCCAATCAACAATTTTAAGCATCATTTTCGTTCTCAGGACCCAGAATTAGTAAAGTTTGACTACATTTATTTCAGAAGCATTTTGGCTGTAGAGCAGTGTTATCAGTGATGTTGACTGCATGCCATTATTGTAGGTTTTGTTAACACTTTTCACTTTTATAAACATTTGTATTCTTTATTTAGTGGCAGAGGTTGTGCCCATGTTTGTTTTTAATAAAACATTTGTTTGCACAATGCATTGGAAGGTGAATGCATGGGAAATAAAAAAGAGGCAGGAAGTGTAAACCAATGCTTTTAATAAAGTCTCATAACAACAACTGATAAATTGATATGTGTATACCATAGGCAAATCACAATATTCCACATCTTCACATTTCCCCAGGCAAAGCTAGGAGATGGGCACATAAGGTATCCCTTACTTCTGTTGCTTTCCTGGATCTAGCACCAGTGATCACAAGTGCATTTTCTGGTTGCCTGTACTGGGCCCATAAATGAACACTGTCTTTGACTCACTCCTGGTTAAAACACTCCTCCTTCTTGCATGTGTTGTGCAGCGTACAGTGCATCCTAATATCACAAATGGCACTGGCACACTGGCATCCAAATGCTTTTATAGACAGTGCTATTTTGCCTTCAGTTGATCAAATGCACATTCTACCACCATTCTGCAGCTTCTCAGTGTTTCAGCAAACCTTCTCTCAGGTGCTCTGAAATCAAGGTATGGCATGACTCATGAAATCATGAGTCAGGGCAGTAAAGGATAGGATGGGTCTCCTAAAATAATAGTGGGCACAGACTTGCTTTGATATCAATATTATTGGGAGGGAATAAAGTTCCTTCTTGTCCAAATAGGTAAATGCCAGATCTCCTGAGGTCCCTGGCGTGATGGACCTTCCAGTGTAATCTACACTGTATTAATGAACCTCTCTCTGTAGTCAACCAAGATCTGCATATTGAGCAAGTAGTATCCTTTCTGACTGACACATTCATGTGCACTATCAGGGCAGCACAGTGTGGGTCAATGTACTATTGATGGTCCAAGCACAGTTTGGGAATCCCATTTTTGTCAAGGCAGCTATTATTTTTGGGACATTAGCAATGTTCACCATCCAGGAGTAAACTACAGCAGTAAATGTCTCACAAGCCTCAATTACCACAGCACAAACAGTTGACTTGCCAATTTCAAAACGATTAGCCACCTGAGGTAGCCAGTTTCTAGAAGGCAATAACAATCCACGTCTAGATTGGTGTGACTTCACTCATTTTCTTTGTCTGGTGCTGGAGGGTGGGAGCAAATTTTGAACAGCTCCATGAAGGTGTCCTTCCTCATGCGGAAGTTCTGGATCCACTGCCAGGTCTACGTGACAATGTAGTCACGCGCAGTCTGTGCTTGTGGTCCTGCTCCAAAACTGTCAGCACAGGGGGATTCTGTAGCTATTAAAACCTGTATCGGCTATCTCCACTACTGCATACATCCTGTTTGAACTACTTACCATAACCTGCCACCCCCTCTTCAAGTTGACAAGCCACTGTGGAAAGGCCCTCCACCATGTCTCATGCCCTCTTTCTGTCTCTGGTTGTGGAAATGGTCATTGCATTACAAGTGCCAACAGATGGCACAAGTCATTGTTCTGAGCTGGATCCAGGTCTTGGCACCAGCTGGAACAGAGGTTATGGATAGAAGTGAGGAGCATCCAGAGCTCAAAGTGCTTTAGTTTACTGAGTTGGCAGGCTAAGAACACTTCTGCACAGAGGTAGAGAGAGGACAAACAAGTTCTCCCACCATACACGGTGAAAGAATTCACAAAGTGGTGCAGTTTAATGCAGTGTATAGAACCATGAGATATACCCCACTTCACACACTATTTATAGCTGACAGAATGTTCTTCTGTACCTATGCTTTTCTATACTTCCTTTTCTTCTACTCACCAGTGGTCATTTTACTACTGGGGTAGAACACCATTTCCTTTATCACAAACTATGGATTACTGACTTCATTGAGAACAGAACTGGATTCTGTAACAGCACACAGAATGGATGACAGCTTCTTATTTTGAATATTTATTATGTTTACTAATTTTCTAATTTAATTTTGCAATTTGCACATTTTTATAAACATATGAGGTCCGCAGACATTTTTTTACAAAATGGTAGTTTTTCTTATATGTTCAGAGGTTACCTTAGACTTACCAGCTTTTAGTGATAATATATTGGAAGTAGAAAGAGAAAAGAAGAGGTGACTAAAAAAGAAAACTGATCTAGGGTTGCCACAGTTGCAGTCAGCTGTGTCTCCTCAGCTAGCACGCCACAAGTATAGGGTATGGACCAGCTGGTTTGGCATTCTCTATGAGGGCTCTCCAGTTTTGGAACTCGCTCCCCCCAGGATGGATTTGGAGCTAGCCTGTGGTAACCTATGAATACTGTATGTTGGCCTGGCTATTGACCTGTTTATTGTATGACAATATTAATTTAATTCAACAAGAGTTTGTCTGTAAAAACAGGCTGGAGGAAAAGAGAGTGCCAGTTTTCAGCAAACATTTAAGATTTGTTAAAAGACAATGCCAGGGTTATTAGCTCTGATGATTTTGCCTGCAGCCAATCTATAAATTTGGTTTTGACCGGCACAGAAAAAGGCCTATGAACACAGAAGAACAAAAGAACTCTGGCAGGATTAAAAAAGAGAGGGCAGTAGTTGTTTGGGGGCACCACACTGTGACTCAGAACTCTACTGGGGGTGTCTGAAGAGGCTAGGCCGGCCCTCTGTCAGGGAATAGCAAGACTTTAGGTAAGATGGACATGTGTGTTGACTGTTTGTTTTAAAATTCTTTTTTTCTCTAATGCTTTATTCCTACTGCTAGACTAAACAATGTTTTTTTTTAATAAGGCTGTTTGGTCATTATACACACCACTGGTTACAGATGCCTGAAGGGAAGAACTGCAGATGCCTACGCTCAGTGGAACCTGATGGGTAGAAAAAACTTGATACACTTGATACACAAGTCCTGGTCTAAGATTGGGAGAACTGTGAAATTCCATCCTGGGAGAGGTAAAGGCATGAGGCCTAAAACCAGAAAGGGGACAGAGGTTCAGCTAGACCTGTAACCACAACACCCCTATCTCTTCATAATAACCAAAGTTGATTGACCTTCACAATGCGATATAAGGGCTGTTTGTTTTTCCCAGCTGGGAAGGAATGGGAAGGTTCAGGCAGGCAGTCTTAAAGATCTCAAGTATGTTCTTTATTGTTGGGTTATTGCTGGTTGCCATGGATATGCTGAATACTAGTTGGTGGCCTGTTACAGGCTTGGTCTAATTTTTGGTTGTGTGTTTAAGAATCGTCAATGAATACCTAGATCACTAATTTTTAACTCGTGGGTATATCAATCAAAATAAACATATATCACAGAAGTAATATTCTTTTTGTTTGACAATGAATTTCTCAGTGTTTAAAGAATATTATTTATTGAGTATCCTTTTAATAGAAAAAAACAATTTTTATCATAGATTGGAGAAACAGTCTGGCTTCTAACTTGTTAAAAATGTCCCTCATACCTAATTGCAGGTAAGATGATTCCTAGCCAACAGTTTTCCTTTTCATTTAACATATTTTAAATTTTCAGCCTTAACATTTACACTGTAGTGGATGTGAAACTAGAGCAGTAAATTTAGTGTAAAAGGATTTGCACAATCCTGGTTGTCATGCCTAAAAATTGACCTGCCTTTGAAGTGGTCCCACAGAAGTCTTATCTTGAGGATTCCAGTGCTGTATTTTATTTGGAATTTATTGGGTGGACTTAATGTCACACTGCATTGCCTAATAGCTATTGTATTCCTCATTACAAATAAATCTATATATCTAGAGCAGGGGTAGGCAATCTATGGCACATGTGCTAAAGGCGGCACGCGAGCTGATTTTCAGTGGCACTCACACTGCCCGGGTCCTGGTCACTGGTCTGGGAGGCCCTGCATTTTAATTTACTTTTAAATGAAGCTTCTTAAACATTTAAAAAATCTTATTTAATTTACATACAACAATAGTTTAGTTATATAGTATAGACTTATAGAAAGAGACCTTCTAAAAACATTAAAATGTATTACTGGCACGCAAAACCTCAAATTAGAGTGAATAAATGAAGACTTGGCACACCACTTCTGAAAGGTTGCCGACCCCTGATCTAGAGTATCAGCCCTATCCTGAAAAGTGAACAAAGCCCAAGTAAAAGTTTGTACATGGGAAAATGCACTGCAATACAGTGGGGCTGGGGAAAGGAATCATTGCATGGCTGCAGAATATAGGGAGAAATGCAGACCACTGCTGCTTATGTATGTGTGTTTTTACCCATATGGATTTATTCTGACCACACCTCTATTTTGAATAGTATTTATGACAAGAAAGGTTTACTGCAAAAAAAGCCAAGAGCACTGTTTTTCCTTACATGTGCTCCTAAAGCCTCCCACATTTCTACAGAAGAAGTGCATTACTTTATCCTCTTCCAAATTACCTGTGGAGTGGCACTGCAGATGAAACAACTGTATTGCACAGGCAGCAAAGACTAATCTTCTATGGATTCTCTGTTGCTTTGCTTCTCTTCCTCCCTGCCACATAGCAGATACTTACCAATTTCTCCCCTTTCAAAACTACATGTATGTAGCTTCAAGACATGGCCTCAAAACAGGAGGTAGCATAAGTGCACACATTTGTGTACAATGGGACACATAGCAAGTGAGATGTTAGGTGATACAGCATGATACTATACCCAGAGCCCCCCTCCACACTAAATATGTTAAAAAATAAATTATATCACGGGACTCCTCAAGATAAGATCATGTACATGGGGCCACTTCCAAGACCATGTTAATTTTTAGGTATGAAAAACCTTGATCGTGAGATGTGAGATCCCTCATGCTAACAATAGATTCTTTTCTAGATTTTTTGTTCTTTAGTCTTCCTTCTTCAAAAATTAGAACTACAATCATTAATATCCATTTACTTTAAATTCTTTAGTGTAGAGGTTGTTTTCTAAGTCTCATGCAATCCTTTCAAATAAAAAATTATTATTTTTTGTTTATTTGCCAAAGTTTGTTTTCTTACTTTTGATCTTTCAGTTGGCTTCTTTGCCACTAATTTCTGTTTGTTCTCTCAGTAGGCAGTCTGACCCTTCTATCACCTAATTACCGCTCATTATTGTTTTCCTTTCATCTTCCCCTGTATCTATTGGGTTTTCAGTTATTTCATCTCCTGCTAAAATTGTTCTTTTTTCCAACAGCCAAAAGAATCTAATTCCACTCCGTTCAGTGCATAATATTACTCATATTTAATCCAGATCTTTTATACCACCACTAATTAGGCATTTCCTCTGTGCCTGTTCCTTAATCTTCTTAATAATGACTGAAGAGAGAAAACAAACCCCAAACATATTAGTTGGCACTTTCATTCTGCATATTCCCACTATGGAGTGTAATCTTTTTTCTTTCAGTTTTTAATATCAGGATATACATACAAGTATTTTACTTACTGACATTTTTTAAAAAGCTCTCAGCAGGTCACCATCCAAAGAGGATTTTCAAAGAGAGACACATCCATAAGTGTTAAGAAGTAACACCCAGAAAACTGTCTTATAGCAAACTTTTGTGTATCTTTCAATAGACAACTAAGCAGGGTAGGGACAGTCTTGTGTAGATTGAGACCTTGATACCAGGTAATAGATGGGATTTTACATAAACATACACAGAGTAAAAAGAAAATATGTTGATTTCAACAACTTTGAGTGACAATATTATGATGACATGTTTTATGTTGAGGGTCTTCTGGGGCTGAGGGTCTGTGTTCATCAGTTGTTTGCACACATTACACTGACTGGGCCAGCTCTTCAGCTGATGTAAATTGACACAGCTCCACTGAAGCCAATAGACCTACACCAGTTTGCACCAGCTGAGGATCTAGAACATGCTGGTGATATGCAAAAAATGAGTGTTTCCTCCCTCCTTTTAAAATTTTTACATTAATTTTAGTGTTTGTATAGGGTGGTGGCCTGACAGCCCTTGAGACTTGAAGTATTCTGTCCTCAAAAAAGGTACACCATGAGCCAGCTTCCCTGTATTGTCCTGCCAATGGGCCTCAAAACTGACCTGGAAGAATCAACTTGGGGGGTGAGAAAGTAGTTAGTTCTTCAGGCACAATCCATCTTTGGCCTCTTTTCAAAGACAAGCAGCAAGGTGTCAGTTAGTACCAACTGTGGGGATGGATTCACTGTAATTGAGTAGGACTGGATCCACCAATTCACCAAACAGACAGGAGGATGGTAATAATTGTTGTTTACTTCCAAACTGGGCTACAAAGAGCAAAAAGCAATTTTGAAAATGAAGCATCTTCTGACACGTAGCCATGTCTACACTGGGGGTTAGTCGGCTTAACTATGGCATTCGTGGATGTGAATTTTCCTAACTTTTAAGTAGCATAAATACAGGCCTAAAATACAGCCAAGGTTTTACTAGAAAATATCTAAACATTCTCAGGAACCACTCTTTAACTCAAAAAGTCGTTTACATTTTGTTATATATATAGTTTTGAACAGGCTTTTTCATGAAGTTCTAATGTATAGCACATTTTTCACAAGTTTTCAGTCTTGCAGGTATCCTGAGCATCCTCTGATCACTTTGATTTCACTGGGAGTTGAGTACACTCCACACCTCACAGGATCAACCCAGAGCAGAAAGGGCATCATTAAAGCAGAGACCATCTTTTTGTGGTGTGTTTGTACAGGGCCTCTCACACTGGGGTCTTGGCCTAGGGCTCCTAGGCACTGTGGTAATAATAATACATTATTAATATCAGTAGTGGCTCAGCCTTGCAATTGACCTGCAGGAATATCTTGCAGCAAACTGAGGAGAACTTTTTTTTCCATATGAAGAAAATAAGTTCTTGCAGTATCAGGGATCTTTAGGTGTCTGTCCAAACCAGTTGGACTCTTAGGTTTACATAGTTTATGAGATAGACACCGAGAACATGCTGGCTGCTATCAGCAACTGTATCATTTGCCAAGTATTGCAGTTACACCATTATATAAAAGTCATTGTACAGTACACGTTGCACAAAGAGACATCTCGTTTGTCTGTGAATGAATCTGCGTAGGTATGTGGGGAAGTTCACATATTTGTAAGAGATTCATGATTTAAATTGGTTACCAAAGGCTAGCATTTATTATAGCTTTAAGATGCTACTGTCAGACAGTATTCTTTTCCTTTTTGAAATGGATGAAAAGAAATGGAGGAGAGAAACAGCATGATATGGCAAATTTCACCTCATAAGATATATTCAAATACAGAATGCTTTTCTGACAGTTTCTGAGGAACAAGATCAAATATAATTCTAATTCTCCTACCACAATAGCATGAATTCCACTGAATTAACCTTTAGGCTGTCTCCCAGGAGAATAACAGTATGTCAATTTGACAATACTTAGCTCTGTAAATATAGTAATTTATTTCAAACTAGATGACTTATCCCTCAGAAAAACTAAAGATATACTGACTTGCATGTATTAAAACTAAGCAATTTTTGGTCAGTTGAGCACAGACAAATATTCTACACTTAGCTTTTGTTGTTTTTGTCCCTTTTAACTCAAAACCAGCGAAACCAAATTTTTGGAAACTAGAAAAAAAATCAATAACAATATCAATCACTTGGACTATGGCAAATCATGGAACTTTTCAACCTGAAGATATTATTTTTGTCAAAGTTATGACAAGTTTAAAAAAAGAAGTCATTTAGACTATAGCACTATTTGATAGATCTTACAGGTATACAGTATTTTGATGAAATATAAAAATTCTGATTAAAATTTATACCTGCCCAAACTGTCTCTCTGTATACCTCTTCAGACACAAATTGATATTCTGTGCAGAAATGATAATAGCATTTAATTAATTTTTTTGTTTTTGAAAGTATAAAAACAACAATCTGAGTGATACTAAGAGAAGTACTTGTATACAAAAGAATATGACATTTCAGAAAGAATGGCCCATAGTCTGCACCAAAGGAAAAAGCACCCACATTCACACCCATTACAACATCTTTTCAGACTAGACTACCTATTGGCTAAGGTAAAGTATATACTCCTAACAGCCTTGAGATAGGTTAGAATAATTTACTGTTATGGGTGTGCTCTGCACCATATCTTCTTTAATAAAAAAAAAGGGCTGGAAAGAGTATCTCTAAACCTTAAATGCATAGAATGGACGTTACAAATAAGCTGTGCATCTAATTTCTTTGTTGTAGTGGGAGGACTTTCTTTGTCATGTATAATGAATGCATTGTCTGCATGGCTTGAGAGTATGACAGGATTTTTTCAATTACCATTTGAATATATTAATTATGAATGCATTCCCTAATGTCTTAATTCAAGGGCAGATTCTTCTGTAGTTGACTCAGCCATTTACCCAGGGGATAGTTGAAATGAACTGCAAACTGAAGACAGCTAGATTTTCCTGCCTGTCCACTCAGTTCCTGCCAATCCAGGGTAATTAGCAAGGGACCCATGGGGTTAAAGATTCACCTATTCCCTGAAGAAAAGGTAGTTGAAGTGCCTCTGCCCCAAGAACTTTTTCTTTTTCCAGCAATCAGGTGGGGGTGTCATCTCACTACTTTCTAGTTGGGGCGGCTCCAGGCACCAGCACAGCAAGCGCGTGCCTGGGACAGCAAGCCGCAGGGGGCAGCCTGCCGGTCGCTGTGAGAGTGGCACACGGTCCCGCGGCTTCAGCGGCAATTTGGCGGTGGGTATGAAGGCGCGGGATGGGCAGATCCTGACTGCTGTGCTTGGGGCGACAAAAAACATAGAGCCGCCCCTGTTTCTAGTGACTGGAGTTAGGGGAGATCCCCCAATTTGTAAGTATTTAAAATAAATAATAATTTATAAGAAAAAGACTGGTAGTTAAATCAGGCCCAGAATCTATCCATCTGTTCTTTTGAGGTCATTTGCAAAAGAGGTTAGCTCCAGCCCCAAGGATGTAGAATTTCAAACTTTAAAATTTCAGCTGCAATCTTATGGCAACAGGTACATTCAGCTACAGAGTACAGAAGGTGGGGAACTCATTTACAAGCTACCCTCTGTGGATCTTTTCTTCTCATGGCTGACTAACTTCTTGCCAGGATATACTGGCAGCATTGATGACTTTGTGGTGCTAGTGTGGCATGAAAGTTTGTGGATATAATCAACTGGACTGGGAATAAGGCTGCACACTGATTTCTTCTTGTATAGCTGACCTGAAGAAAACAATTACGGTAAGTCTCCATGGGTCTTACACTTTTATCTTCCATGAACATGAAAATTTAATATAAATACATTGACCATAACAAATGCTTTACATTTTTCAGTGAATTTGAAGATTTTTAAACCGAAAGATGATACGCAACTTGTGCTAATTTACCAGATGTTTTTTTTCAAAAAGGGTAAAAAGTTTGAGATTCTTTAGTCATATTTTAAATGTTAGTTTTTTACCTAATTTGCATTGTCTTAATTAAATGACTCCGATGACTCTTTGTTCTAGTCTGGTATAATATTTACAGTTAGGTGGATTTTATATTTTGAAAAGTATCGATACTATTTATTTAGCTTTCTGTTGAATTGCCCTATTTTCCATAGCAGTTGGGTAATGATAGAGCCACAAGTATGAGGTATTATTCTGGTGCTTTACTGTCACTTAAGAACTAAAGGAACATGGTAACATCTAGCTTTCAGTAGTAAAAGTCAACAACATTAAATCATGTGGGGTGGCAAACATTTTTCATAATAGAATTTGATTGTGGTATTAAAATAAAACTGGAAATTAAAAAGTCTTCTGACAAAGCTATATAAGTGGCGAGGTGAATGCACACAAACATTACAGATACTCTTACACAAGATAAGCAGTACTTTATTCCAGAACTGGTGCTATTGATTTCAGTGGGACCTAGAGAATAAGCTACTACTCAACATGAGTAAAACAGAATCTGACCCTTAATTATTAGCCTCTCAGTTACGATGGAATTTCTAAGGTAATTATTAAAAATCACTGGCATAAATAAACAAAAAAATGTGTGGCGGGATGGTCAGTTGGCCCACAGACCACTGGCCAGATTTTGATTTTAGCTATTCTGATGCAAATCCAGAATAACTCCATTTACTTCAGTATTGAACTAGCTGTTTCTCTCCTCTTAAAACAATATAAAAAAGTTGGAAATCTGGAATCAGTGATTTTATTCCAGATTTACACTGGTATGACTGAAAACAGAATCTGAATCCTATTCATACTGCTGGTTCTGGCAGTTAGGAAGGTGTCTTAAGTCATAAATATGACATTCAGATTGTGTGGTCATTGGCCTCTATTTTAAAATCTGATAATTCTTAAACTTATTTTGAAAATATGTTTCTATATAATTCCTCTCCCCTTCTACCTGAAGCATTAGCTTCAATGCTTTTCATAAACTCTTTCTACATTGTGTAGATACAGTATATTTAATTCACTGCCATTGCATTTTACAGACAAATATGTGTTATGTATATTTCTCAGTAAAAACACTTGTCTGGAGACTATATACTGGTTAAGATTATTTGGACTCTCTAAAGCCTAATATTTGACTTAGTTCAATGTTATGATATAGGCTCCCATTTGATGCAAATTCTTTTGCTGAGAAGGATGTCTTTGAGAAACTTAGGAGTGTCTCCTACGTATCAATTAGTTTCTATGTTTTTTAAAAATTATTATTGAAAGTTGTAAGTTAGCAGAGTTGGGAAGAAATGCCACTGAAAATCATGGCTAATTGATATTTTCAGTTTCAAAATCCCTGTAGTTATTCTGTTAGTCAACAAAATTGTCACTTCTGGATTTCACAACATTGCCATATAGGACATTGTTGACCACAAGATTAATAATAGCAGAATTCTACCATTGACATATTTGATGCTGTCTTGGATGATAAAATATTCTCAGCAAAACATGCACAGCAAAGTAAAATCAATGTTTCCAAAGCTGGTTATCAGTCAAGTTATCTTGTACATGACAGAATACTAGTAAAAATAATAAATAAAAAGGGATCAGCTGTAAGTAATTACTGGGGTAAGATTAAATGTTCAGCCAGCTTACATTTGTGAGTCAAAAAAGAACATCAGTCTAATTTCAAGTAGTCAATACTTAATTTATTCTTCAAGGTATAATCTTCTATTTATAATAAACTTTTGATGATTCATCATAAAGTATTATATTATCCATTCGTAATTTAGCACATATAGCCTGGATTTTGCTAGTGACTCTCTCTTCAAAGATTCTATATGCATTTTAATGCTCCTGAAATCCCTATGGGCATGAAAGGATTGATAGGCAGTGAAGTCAGTGTAATTCTACTGTGCAGAGGGAGCAAGATGCAGGGACCCACATAGGAAGTGTCCACTCTCTGAGCACCACAGAGTTGTGTTTTGTGGGGTCTCCTCTATCTCCGTCATACTGGTGATGTGAATAGTTGGCTAGTGGTTCTGTGACTAGACCAATCCACTGACCAATCTCTCCTGTGTATGTTGTGCAACAGTTTCTAAGGTTGCTGCAGATTTGAGGGGAGAAGTATTACTTCCCACCTTGATCCTTGAAACTCCCAGGTGCAGGCTATGTATTTGGGCTGCTCATATGCAGCTTCCACGATGTAGCCACAGTAGCCTAAAATAGACTGCTCTTGACATCAAACATTTTTAAATGTCAAAGCTTCTTAGACAAATGTTAAAACGTTTGCAATTATTTTTTTTTTATTTTGCAAAGAGGTCAGCTGGATTTTCAATTTTAGACAAAATTATTTAGAGAAGAAAGAATACTTCTTTTTTCCAAGAGAATTCAATTCATCTTTCACTACTCTTCAGACCAGATGCTGTAGAGTTAAGACAGATGTTTCAGGGGGAACCAGGACTGCATAACTCATACAGAATCATATTTTATCCCAAATAGTTCATTCAGACATATAGTGCACCTGCTATGTTTTCTGTGCTACCCCTGCTCTAAAGATTATTTCATCTGAATTTGCTCGCCATGACAAAGTTCTAATGAAAACCATGCACATCTCTAAAATTCCACATTTCACCAATTAGCTTTTTAGATGCAGAATTAAGGAGAATATTTATTAAGGGCTCAGTTGTGAAACCTGATGTGTGTGTGTGTAGGGTAGTTAGGGGGTGTAAGGAGACCCATTACTTCCCTGAGTGGGAGCTACTCTCATTGCCAGAGCCCGTGCGATCATGTGACAGGGCTTTCTGATGATTGGATCACCAATTAAATTGCCTCAGAGTTAACCTAAGGGCAAAGCTATGCCTAATTGATAGAATGATATGGGCTGAGGGCCCAAAAGGTTAATTAGCTCAGAAAAGGCACAGGAAGGAAGCATGGAGTGAGGAGATAGAGGCAGGCAGGTTTTTGAGAGTCTGAGCCAGGAGAGCTTTCTCAGGAGGGAGTTACTGTCTGTCTCCTCCCTCCTTGGCTGAGTGAGCTAAGGTGGTGGGGTAACACTGTCAATAAATTGCACAAGGTGTTTCACCAGAAGAAGACCTCAGAGCAGTTTGTGGCTAGCACACAGACTGTAATGGGATGATGTCCTGTCATATTAGGGGCTTGTCTGGGTATAGCTGGCACAAGGGTTCAGTGGCCAGGACCCTGGAGGAGACGGCAGTGGCTGGTGGAACAGTAAGAGGAAGTTCCCCGCAGTCATGCCACCTGGAGAGGCAGGTGTTGCTCACCTGGCAGAAGCAGCAGCAAAAGCACCTGCAGGACTTTGTACTAGGACAAGTGAATGTGCAGCAGCAGTCACTACTAAGGGCAGTGAGTCTTGATCGGGGGGGCAGAAATGGTGATGGGGCTTCTCTAAGATGGGCCCTGTGGATGACCCCAACTCATTGCTGGGAAGGTGTGTAGAGAAGAAGCAGAAAGAGCTCATGACAGGTACTTGTACCCTTACTTTTTACCAGTGTGGGCAGCAGGGACACGCAAAAAGAGGCTGTCCAATGTGCAGTATGGTTTTGCCAAGTTCTGTGGTTGGGCTGGGACTTGTTGGCAGGGGACAGAATGGAAACTGTCTACGATTTCTGTGAGGATGGGGAGGAAGCACTGAAGGGGCCTGGTAGACATGAAATCAGCTTGCTCTGTAGTCTGGCAGTAGTTGGTAAAAACTCACTAGATGATTCCAGTTGTAAATGTGAACATTGCATGTATCCATAGGGATTAAAAAGTGCTGCCTTATGACAGAGGTACCCTTGGAAGTCTGTGGGAGGTTCACTTTGGAAACAAGTAGGGGTAGGGAATAAGTTATTCCTTACCATTGTGTTTCGCAGTGACTGCAGGCCCTTCCTTTGGGGAAAACAAGTGGTTGTTGGGGTGCCCCAAGAGGGGAAAAATATCACCATGATGAGAGAAAGTGATACCCTAGGAGAAAGGAAGAGACAAAACAGAGGTAGCTGCTTCTAGACGAGAAGACACAAGCCAAGATGAAAAGGAAAACAAGGTACTGTAGAAGGTTTTACATTGTATTAGATGGGAGAATAAAAGCCAGGACATAAGGGGAGACCCTGTGAGGGGATGTGGAAAGATGTAGGCCCAGTGGATAAAGATAACCTGGACTTGTTAATGGTGGTTGAGTGACCATCCTCTCTTCTCCACTGGTGCACCAAGGGGAAAAAGCTCAGGTGCATTTTGGAGGGTTAGGAGAACCAGGAACCCTGAGTAACCAGGTGCCCATGATGTGAGGACCTGAAACAGAATTTAGGAGGCAACCTCCATCTACTACGAGTGACTTCTGCAGGTAGAGAATGGATGGACCCTATCAGGAGGGCCTGGATGATCACCCTGGAGATGGAAGGAGCACCCTGAAAGGAAGCACTTCCAGTAAGGAAGGGAGAGCATTGGGTAAGAAAAATCTTTGTCAGGTAAGGTGGGGGCGAGATGAGTGACAGAGTGCAGGGCAACAGCATCTATACCAGCATTTGGATCACCAATGAACTTGGCATGGAGTAAATCTGAGGGACGAACCTATGCCTAATTTATAGATTGGGGTGGGCTGAGGAGAACCTACAAGGTAAATTATCTTAGAAAGTAGAAAAGAAACAGGAAGGAAGTGCTCAAGGGGGAAAGAGAGAAACTGGCAGGTTTCTGAGAGTCAGAGCTAGGAGAGATCTCTTGAGGGAAGATACCTTCTGTCTCCCTGTCTTTAGTGAGTTAAGGACTATATGCTTGCCAATACTGAGCTGCACAAGTTTGGAATGACTTTGGGGAAGATACTCTAAATAAATTTAATGAGGTGTTTGACCAGAAGATCTCTGAGCAGTTTGTGTCTAGCAAAGAGATAGGAACAGGACTATGCCCTCTCATGTGTGGTTGCTGTTTTGTGGGTGCTATTCCCTTTCTGTGCAGTTAGATGAGGGATGGGCAGGGAGTGGGCAGTGCCTTGGTTTTTGTCCCAACTCGTTGACCAGCTGTCCCAGCAAAAGGACTGGTGAAGATTAATTCCTCCCTGGAGGAAGAGAAATGCAGGAGGCCGATTACAACTCTTGACTCTCAGTCTGGTTCCTCCCTGGCTCCTGGATGGCTCAGCTAGATGCTAATCCTTACTTGGAGTGCTGGTAAGATTACAAGCTACCACTAATGTTGCCTCTTCCTGATTGGGTGGCTTGCTCCCTTCCTCTCTTCCACCCTACTCTCAAATGTCATGAGTAGATGAACATTGTGAGCTGAATCTTGAATAACTTTCTGCAGCTGATCAGCACCATGACTAACTGGGTGGAATGTGTGCTTTTAGCATCACCATCAAGGAGCCATGCACAGCAAGGGGCTGTTACTGTATTTTCCAAAATGGTTTTGATCAAGGGAAGGTTATAAATGGAAAGATATATATATATATAATCTACTTCCTGAGTGCTTCTGTGCTTTGGCCTCTAATTAAATCAGCACAGAAGCTTGATTTAATCAAACAAGTCTGAGTTAATGTGAATGCTTTTTAGGAAGCAACTGTCAATAATAAAAATAATGAAAGTGAATTTTAACATGCAAAAATGCATCTCATGTAATTTAGATCTTGAATTGGATGATTCTTCTAATGGAAAAATCCCAAACATAACCCAGTCTACTACAAAAAGGCAAAATTAAGACTAAGTAAAGAGATTCGGTGTCATACTATAGTAACTGAATTGAAAAAAGCTAAATCTAAAATGTCTAAGCCAAAATCAAGTATATTCTAAGTAGCTTGACCTAAACATGAAAGGAAAACCAAAACAAAACCATAAACCAACAAGGAAAGTTGCTTCCAGTCATAAAAGTGACTTTTATGTATGTATGTATTTTAACTTGTGTGTGTATATATATAAAACAGCTATACAATAATAATACAACATATATATTGCAATGTTACACATTGAAAATAAACATCTTTCTTATTAATGATATTTTATCCTTAAAGTTATACAGTACTAGATTCTGCCATCCTTACTTCATAAGGATGAAATCAATAGAACCAATCACTGAAGATGGTTTTATTCCACATGAGTAAGGGTGCCAGAATGCAGCTTCAAGTAATTTATTTGATTTTGAGTTCTGTAGATATTTTTTTATATAACGCCATAGGTATCTGTGATGCTGTACAGACAAACAAGTGACTTTCTCTGCTCCAAGGAGTTTAATAACTAAATGTGATAGATCAAGGGATGACATTACAAAGAGGGGTTGGGGAGGCGCATGGGAGGAATGCTTCATATGTCTGTAGATTTTATTAACAAATGTGATTTATTTAACACTTTATGACAAATTTAAATTCAAAACAAAAGTACTAAAACATATAAAATGTTAAAGATATAGCAACAAAAATATTATTCTGAAAATACCAAAAAACCTCTGTGCTTTCAGCATTGTTCTTTCAAATACTGTTCTTCTTCACTAGAAACCTGTCAGCTGCAAAGCTTCCACATTTTTAGGTCCCATTCAGTTAAAAATCCATTATCAATGTCTTTAAAACATGTGAAAACCTTGAATAGCCATGTAGCCACAGAGCACTCACTGTAAGTACCTAGAAATAAGAAATTCAATTTGTTTGTTTTAGTTTAAGGGCCAAATCCTCAGCTCGTGCAAAATGGTGTAACTTCATTTCCTATAGCTATGTACAGAAGCTGATGATCTTGTCCAAGTCCACAGTCACTGCAAATTATTTTGTTATACATCCATACAGTGGAATATTATATCTCTTAATTGTTCTATTATAATTCTTTATTACAGGGAACACTACTTTTAAAATGTATATTTATACATGATAATATGCTGGTCTCTCTATTTAAGAATATCTAACTCTGAATATTTAAAAGAAAACTAGGAGTCAAATTCTGGCACTACATGAAAGAAATGGCCTCTAAAGTGCAGACACATAAGGTGAAGAAATCACACTGTTTCCTGCCTGTAGTCTGGCCAGCAGGAACCATGGAGCACATGTAAGTTAGTCCTACCAGGGATACAGGGCATTATGTAGAAGGGCCAATGCTGGGTTAGGGGACATAAGTGCATGAACATGTGAACTATACTGATCTATAGACCCCTCTCTGGAATGTTCCTTTGTGGTTCCCGCTGATGCTGTGATTTATGGGAGAATGGAAGGAATTGGGTAGCCAGTTGTGCCCCATAGTTCTTTGTGTGGGTTTCCTTGCAGTCTGCAGTGTGTGGAACCTGCCAGAATTTGGCTCCAAAACTGTATTTGGGACTGGATCTTTCTCCAGTCAGTGGCAAAAATTCCACTATTTCAATGGTCTAGAATCAAGACCTTAGTATACATCCCTAATAAAGACAGAGTATTTAGCTGTGAACAAACCACTGATGTGATATATTAACTTAGTAGGACTTTTGCAGTGCAGAAATTGAAAAGATTTTCACCTCCCAACCCTCCAAGGTAGAATAATTACCACATTTTCTACTGTGAGCTACAGTTTTAAAATGTTAGATTTAGAACTGCAATGACTTGACAGTGTCTATTTAATAAACACCTGAAGTAAAACATTAGCTAAGTTCTGGATCCCAAATATAACTCTCAATGACACTTCTTTAGCAAATGCATAGTTATATTTTTAACTGCTAGCATGGTCTCTGTACAAGTGGGTTTGATCAGAATCTCAGGAAGTAAAAATCCAAAATGGCCAGTGTCACGCAGCTCAAATGCAAATGCATAGGGGATCCCATTTTTGTAGGCCCAGTCCATAGAACTACCAGAGCTCACATCTGGGGAAGGAAAAAAAGGTATCATGATTTGTTTGTCCTGTTGAAAGAAATATACTGTTACCATCATATTGTACTTCAGACTCTTAGTGAGTACTTACAACTCAGGGCCTTATCCTCCAAGGTGCTGAGCACTCTCATCTCCCAGAGAAGTTCATGGGCATCCAATATCTCATGGAAGGGACTTAGCATCATATATGATTTAGGCCCGCAGTTAACGTGGGAAAAATCTAATAATTATCTTTTACATAAAAAGACTTTCACACCAGGAAAGTTTTTTTCTCTCCATTCTCTTTCTCCTACCTCATTTACTGAACCCCTATAGTGTGCTCACTGCTGTACAGAGCTTCAAGGACGATGCTGTCCCTGTCCCCAGGTGATTACAATCTAAGGCCTCAGCCCTGCAAAAGTGTCCATCTATGCAGACTCTTTCTTTGCATGGTCCAATTGACTTCAATTGGACTCTTCATGTATGTAACAACACGTTGCAGGATCAGGGCCTAAGAAGACAAAGTAGACTAAACTTTTCCATTAATTTTTTTTTTCAAAAATCATTTCCATCCCTTCTCTATTTTCCATGGTTTTCTTCGTGCATAATAACATTTGCAGGGATGGTGGTTAACACTGATAAATCTCACAGAAGAACTGTGTTCCTCATACTTTTTCCTTGCCTCTATATTTAATTATCACATATACTTAGATAAAGATTATCTTTTATAGCCTATTTTCTTCGACATGATCCTAACCGTTAAGTCCCAATGCTATACTTGTGATGTGGCAAAAGACTGTATGGTTATAACACAAGCTTATCACTCTGCTGAAGGACTAAGCACAAAGAGAAAGTGAGTTGTGAGGAAAGGTGAAAAATGCTTTACTGAGCACATTTGTATCAGTAGCAGAGGAAATAAAGAAAACTATCTTGCTATGTTTATAAAATGCCGTTTTAAGCCTGTCCTAACTGAGCAAATTCAGTCTTAAAATGGTTATCAAATCACAGGGTCCTAGTGAAAAGTTTATAGGGTGTTATAGAAAACTATTTAACTTTGCCCTTACTAACCTCCCAAGAGAGCTCAGCTGACAAACACTGTTAGCTAAAACCCAAGCTTTAAAGATCCTTTGCCCTTGGGGGAAGAATAAGCATTTAAATTCAATATTTTTTTTTAAAGATGATTTCCAAATACAGGTGTGCTTGCTATTATTTATTCTCAATGAGAAACTGGGATATTCTAAATCCAGCTTTTAAAAAGACCACCTCAGTTTCTGAATGAACATCATGTGCAGTGATATCTCAATTACAAGGGGAGAGAGGGAGAGCATGTAAATTCATAATTTACTATGAATTATTTTTCTCTCAGTCTCAAGATTTAACTGTTAAATATCCAGTTTTGAAGTTTTCTATTGATCTTTGTGTATGCTAAAATTTACTGCAGCTTCTTGGATATGTTCCTTGTGTCTTTTCTTTTCTCTTTAGAAACTGTTGCATTTATCTCTGCCATTGCAGATAGATTTAATCAGTTACACCTTCCCCTCTGCCTTCCTCACCTGCCACAATTTGATCAAAGTTCATTTTAGATAAGATTTGCTTTCTTTGTTATAGTACAGGCTGTCCTATATACCACATTTAGGTCAAAGTAACAAATCAGTTTATGAGAGAAACTTACACAAAGTGCTAGAAGCAGGGCCATATCTGTATCTTATACCATAAGCGGACTGAAGAGCATTAACAGCATTATAAGCTGCAGATTCCTGTGTATGGGAGGAAAAAATAAATACTTTAGACTTCACATTAATTTCTGTAATAGGATTGGAACTTCAACTACAGAACACTTACTCCTAATGCAATACTAGGTGGGATGAGCCTCCTAATGTAATACTAGGTTTTATGATCATGTGGAGCCTAAGTTACCATATTTTCAGGAGAGCTGGCAGTTTTTCAAAGAGACAATATTAAAGACACAACAGCTTGCTATCTCACTGTGAAGGAAATATAACAAGAGGCCAATATGGCTGCATCAGGAACTTTTGGATGACCTAAAAATCAAAACAGAACCTTGCAAAAAGTGGATAGGTGGACAAATTGCTAAGGATAAGAATAAAACAATATTCATTAACAGAAGCAAATCAGAAAGGCTTTGGCACCAGTACTGTAAGTTACACCTAGCAAGGGACACAAAAAGCATTAAGAAAAGGTCCTATAAATATGTTAAGAGCAATAGAAAGATGAAAGAAAGTGTAGGTCCACTACTTTCCAGGGAAGGAGAGAGAATAATAAGATGACACCAAGAAGGCTGAGGTGTTTGAAGCAAAATAGGCATTAGTCTTCTATACAAAAATTAAGTGTGAACAGATGCTTAACACAATTAATATTAACAACAAGGGGGAAGGAATACAAGCTTGAATAGGGAAAGAACTTGATAATGAATATTTAGATAAGTTAGATGTATTCACATTGGCAGGGCCTGCTGAAATTCGTCCTAGGGTATTTAAGGAATTAGCTGAAGCAATCTCAGAACCATTATATTCAAGAACTTATGAAGGACTCATGAAGTCCCGAGGACTGGAGAAAGTTGCTATATTTGCCTATCTTTAAAAAGGGGAACAAAGAGGATCCAGGGAATTACAGACTAGGCAGCCTAACTTCGATACTTGGAAAGATACTTGGACAAATTGTTAAACAGTCAGTTTATAAGCATCTAGAGGATAATAAGGTGATAAGAAATTGCCTACCTAGATTTGTCAATATCATGCCAAACCAACCTCCTTTCCTTCTTTGTTGGGATTTCTGGCCTAATGGATGGGGGGCAGGGGGAAAGCTGTAGATGTGATCATCTTGATTTTAGTAAAGCTTTAGACACAGTCCATCATAAGCAAACTAGGGAATGCTGTCTAGATGAAATTGCTATAAAGTGGGTGCATGATTGGTGGAAAATGTGCACTGAAAGAATTGTTATCAGGGTCATATAGGGAGGAGGGGTACTGGAGGGTTTCTCTTGGGTCTAGTGCCTACTCAATAGTTTCATTAATGACTTGGATGATGGAGGGGGTGGTATGTGTAACAGAGTGCTGGGCAACAACAGCTTTACTATAACTCTGATCACTGGATCATCAATTAAATTGTCCTGGAGTAAATGGGAGGGGAAAAGCTGTGCCTAACTGATAGATTCGAGGTGGACTATAAAGGGCTTTAAGACTAATTAACCCATGAGCCCATAAAGTATAAAAGGCACAGGAAAGTAGTGCTTGTGGGGAAGAGAGACACTGGAAAGCTTTTGAGAAGCAGAGACAGGAAAGAGCCTCAGGGAGAGTGCCCTTTTGTCTCTCCACTCCTTGGCTGAGGGAGCTAAGAATTATGTACTTGTAAATACTGAGCTGTGCAAGTTTGTAATGGGGAACACTGTAAATAAATAGCACAAGGTATTTGTCCAGAAGGTCTCTGAGCAGGCTGTGGCTAGAAAACAGACTGGAGTAGGATAAGATGCTGTTACACTGCAGACTTGTCCGGGATCTGAACTGGTGCAAGGGTTAGATGGCTTAGACAATGTAGGAGACCTGGCAATCATAGGTGCTGGAACTAGGAGTGTAGGGAGTGCTGCAGCACCTCCTGACTCAAAGTAGTTTCCATTCTATACATGGTTTACAATTTGGTTCAATGGCTCAGAGCATCCCCCACTATATAAATTGTTTCAGCAACCCTGCTGGCAATGGTGACGAGACAGCAATAGAAGATGCAGAAGACTCTCTAAAGTTTCCAGCAGTCACACCATCTGGACAGGCAGATGTTGCTCACCTGGCAGGAAGAGCTGGAAAAGAGTCTGCAGGGCTTTATATGAGAGCAATCAGGCACAGGGACTGGGTCTGTATAAAATGGGTCCTATGGACAGCCCAAGTGCACTCCTGGGCACCTTTGAGAGGGTGGCTATGGGTGCAGGCTGGGACAGAAAGTTGGACACTGTGGCTAGCCTCCCTCCACTGTGATTGGGGAAGCCCCCAAGTGGCCTATGTGGCTCTAAATGACAAGCAGGCATAAAATTACAAGGTGGTTACAGGTGGCTACGAGGTGGTTACAGATTAGACAAACACCTGTCAAGGATGGTCAAGGCTAACTTGGTCCTGCCTCTGCAAAGGGGGGTTCACTAGATGACCTGTTGGGTGCCCTTCCAACCCTACATTTTTATGATTCTACAATTTAATGGATGAACACATTTTTGACAGCAAAATGATTTTTGTTTGCAGCAGTGTTGTTGTAGCCATGTTGGTCCCAAAATATCAAGGAGACAAGGTGAGTGAGGTAATATGTTTTATTAGACCAACTTCTGTTGGTAAAAGAAGCAACCTTTTGAACTGCTTTTCAGGTGTGGGAAAGGTATTCAGAGTCTCACAGCTAAATACACGGTGGGACAGATTGTTTTGCATGAATAGCTAACACACATTAGAAGACCGTTCAAGTAACACCTCTGCAGTCAGAGGACAAAAAAGTGGAGTTAGTGAGTTATTAATTGTTGTAATAAACCATAAATCCAGTGTCTTTATTAGCTGTATGATTTTTAGTGTCTACCAAAGTTACGAACTGAAGCTTTGGGGCTGATCTTTTGAAGGTGTTGTGCAGGTTTTGTGAAAAGTGTTTACCCATGGATGGTAGGTTGTTTTTGTCTATTATGTTTGTGAGTTCATTTTTGAGGGTATAGTGATTGTCTGTCTGGTTTCACCCACATATTTATTATTGGGGTATTTAGTGCACTGGATGAGAGATGCCACATGTTGTGATAGGCATGTGTAGGACCCATGGATCTTGAAGGGTGTGTTGATTATTGTATCAGTGGAGAGGTCTACATGTTTTTGCATCTGTTATAGCAGGGTCTGGTACTGCTTTGTTTTTGTGGATTCTGGACTGTGGGGAGTTGTTGGAAGGCCAGAAAATGGGAAGACTTACTTCAGGATGTGTTCTCCAAAGACCTTGGGTTGTAATTCTTTATTGATACTCCATATGGGTTTCAATGTTACATTTTTTTTTTTGTCCAACAAGTAGGGTTGTAGAAAATTCATTTTGGATGGGGCATGGAGCTGTATGTAGCTTTTCACTGGAGCGGAAACTACTTTTTATCCTAGAAGAAATTCCAGTACACTAATGTAGAATCCCGCAAGTGGTCTTTTTTTGGTTTATAGTTGCCTCTGTTGGTTTGTAGTGGAAGAACTGTGCTGCAAGAGGTTCCCAGCCTGTGCTTTTTTCTCTCCCAGCCCCATAAGGGAGAGAGAATGCATGGAACTAGGAAATGAAGCTAATGCTATAATGAGCTCCTGTGGGAAATTCAACAGGTTTGGAGGTGGGAGTGATCCTGTGTAGACTGGCCATTTCCCAGCTCTGCTCCTGCCCAACCACTTACCCCAAAATAGAGACTCCCAGCTACATGCCATTCTTTGAGATCTATGAAAAGGGGTGGGGCTGCCACTTGGGCCTATTTCTCCTATGATATTGCTTGGAATCCACCATCTGAAATACATGTAGGGGAGTGGAAAAATGCTATGATTTCATATGGGTGACCTGCCACTGAGGAATAATCTTACAACATCACACCAGCATGTATGTCATGGAAGGGAGAAAATATTGATAATTGATATTCAATTTCAAGGTTCCAAAAACCCGTATATCAAATAATGGTCAAACAAACAAACAAACAAAAAACCCTGTTGAAAACATTTTGGAGAAATTCTTTTGCAATATTATTTCAAAAGAAGGATAATATTGTACTGATTCCTGTTCAGATGTGGCAACTGAGTGAAGGTCCATGGTAAATGACCATAATATGCTTCCAATATAAAGGAAACAAACACCTGGATGTAGTGAGTGCACAGTTCTCAGGCTACCAGCAATGTGTTCACTCCATCTGTTTGTGCCACATATAGAGAAGGAAGGGAACAATTTTGAAATGCTTCATATGCTATATAGGTCTGATCCAGAATGATGCTGAGCAATCAAAATTCCAAGCATGTTTCAAGAGCAGGCCCTGAGAACTTGCAATATTAGCAGATTTCAGCAAAGGGAGCTGCGAATACTGAAACAAAGGATTATATAGAAAAAATATGACTAGTAAATTAAACTTTAAATAAAACACCCTTCAGATTGAAATAACTGGTGCAGACATTTACCAAACAATAACTGAAGTCCAGCTTCCCTTTAAAGATCTTAACATAACAGGTTTCAGTTGAAACTTAATAAGGGAGTTGTCTAAATTAGAGCCAAATATCTATGCACGTTGTTACCAATATACTGCACTCCAGTTTCAAAGCATCACTGAATAATTTATCACTTTAACTGAAACAACAGCACAGTAGTGTGTAGTGAACTGGACAGAAGCATCTTTGCTTTCTGCTCAGGAATAATTAAGGACCCTGTTTACACTAAATGTTCCTAACCCCTCATGCATGTGGAGGCCCCTGGAACAGCTTTCACTTGCTGACCAACCTCAACACATGAAATCCATCTGGACGAATAAAGTGTTTTCAGTCAACCACAGGTGAGAGATAAATGAGATGGAAGCTTCATTATAATTCTGCTTTCCACCTCAGCACAGCTATTCACAAAAGTTCAAGTGAGCTGAAATCTTACCATATTTTATTATGGTAGATATTTTAAATATTGAAAATCAATACATCTTGAAGCTAAACTAGCAATGGATGGCCATTTCCAACAGTTGACAAGAAGGTGTGAGTAACAGTAGGGGGAAAATTAGCATGGAGTTTGTCAACTGTTGGAAATGGGCCATCCTGATTATCACTACAAAAGTTTTTTTTTCTCCTGCTGATGATAACCCACCTTAATTGATTACTCTCATTACAGTTGGTATGGCAACACTCTTTTTTCATGTTCTCTGTGTATATGTATCTTCCTACTGTATTTTCCACTGCATGCATTTGATGAAGTGGATTTTAGCCCACAAAAGCTTATGCTCAGATAAATTTGTTAGTCTCTAAGGTGCCACAAGTACTCCTCATTCTTTTTGCTGATACAGACTAACATGGCCACCATTCTGAAATCTGTTACCAACAGCTTGACTCTTCCATTTCACTATGCTTCTCTCCTATGTTTACTGCTTGTGTTGAACTAGCCCATCAATACAAAAGTACTTTTTGTTTGTTTCCTCTTCCAAAAAAACATTCAGGGAGCTAGTGAGATTGAAATGCAAACAGATGTAAAGGCCAGGATGTCAGTGGAACATTAATAAAGTTTATTTTGATTGCTTTATATTTAAAAGCCATAATTATCCAGAGATGTTGGCTTCTAATTGCTAAAAGTGTCTTTGGCTGCTTTTTCAGGTATCTGCTCCACTTAACCTGCCACTGGCTCTTAAAGGGTCTGATCCCAGGTCCAGTGAAGTCAATGGAAAGGCTTCCACTGATCCAATGAATAAACCCATAACTGTTAAACCGACTTCCTCTAATTTAAATGCTACAGACGGGAAGGGTAGAGAGTGGGCCATAGACTGGAAGAAGAATCCAGATGATTAAAGCAAGATGCATTAAAGATTTACTGATGTGTAAAAGCCTTCACTTTAAGATTCTTCCTCAAGAATTAATTTCTTGACCCACTGCCTGCTTCTGTCTTTGCCTGCTACTTTCTCATTTCATTCCAGATGTGTCCATAAGGATATTCTGCAATTTTCTTCTTGGCATTGGAAGACCAGTTCTTCCTAATGCCATATCTTCTCCTTCTGCTGTCTTGCCAGTTCTTGAAGGTAGGTTTGCTTTCTCTGTTCTCCAGATGAAATATCAGAGTTTCATGTTCTTGATCTAATGGTAGTGACTACTTCACTTGGGTGGAACTCCCTCTAGACCCTACTCTCCCTTCATGGAATCAACAGACAATTCATTCACTATCAGGAATTACTTACTGATACATTGCAAATTAAATGTTTGGTCATCCTGCAACTCCTTATAATCCTCATTTTTAGCTGTTCTGGCTTCTTGAATCACTCATAGTTTGCTCCACTTCCCAAGCATGACATCAGACACAGGAAATTTTCAGGAGTTGGAGCAATTAAGTCTTAATAGAAATAGTGTCAGGAAAGATCTTTTGCTTGTCCTAATGCCTCCTCCCCACCAAAAAAAAAAAAAAAAAAAATGCTGCTGAGCCCCTCGATCCATACTCCAGATACATGCAACTAAGAGAATTCAGTTTGTACTGTATTATGATGGAAGAGGGCTAAAACCTAAGTGAAGCTGGTGAGTATGATACCGTCCTACATTCAGGATAAAAGTTAGGAGCTGTTAAGCTCCTTTTTGGAGTAAGATAGCTGAAATAATAGGAGCCACAATCCAAAAAAGAGGCATAGTGAAAGGCTGGTCAGAAACTGAGCTATGTGAGTGGAGGGAGTTTTGTGGAGTACTAAATGCAAATACAGCAGGTGGGTATTATTTGGTGGAGGGGTTTGTGTCTGTGGACAGAAGCAGACCTCAAGAGAAGCACCAGTAATGTGGCCTTGAGAGAAAGTCAAGAGGGAGAGATCTTTGGGCAGTGCTGGCTGAAAAGATGCTTGGTACTGTAAGCAAAAAAACTGTCCCCTCTTTAATTTTATACAAAGTCTGGGAAACTGGACTTTTTAGAAAAGCTTGATAAATAAACAGGATTGCATGAAAAACCCCTGACTCCATCATCAATTTCTCCTAAAGGAAACAACCCACAAGACCTTAAATATTGGCTGATTGCTCAGATCAAAGGGGGTAACAGTATTAGCTCAGTGAGCTGCAATATTAGGGGTTAGAAGCTTTATTTCTGGATGAAATGTAATAGTTACTAGGTTTCTATATTATTAATAAGTTCAAACTTTAAAATATCAAATCTTTTTTATGCCAAGTATTTATACCTCTTCAGTTCTTTCAAACATATAGAGATAGACTTTCAGCTAAGTGCATGGGGATTTAGTAACAGCTTCCATTAATATTTAATAGTTTACGATAACACTAATTAAAACTCCACTTATTAGCCTATAAATTACTTTATAGAGATTGATGGAAGAAACTATCCCATTCTAAGTGGGTCACCATTAATTCAATTAGAATAAAGGTTACATAACTGGTATAAGACTGTAAATAGAGCTGAAATAAATATGGCTAAATATGACGTATTAGAGAACCAGGTCTGTTTTCTAAACAATAACAGAAATAGCATAGAAGGGTGTGTAATCTTCAAGAACTATTGCACTTACCACACAGCTGAAATTTGGAATTGTTGCATACTTGTAAGAGTATGGATACAGCAACATCTGAGCATATGCATGAAAAGACAGATAGGCTTTTATTTGTTTCCGGCGTTTGCGAAGAAAGTGAGCTACAGCCTTTACTTCAGGCTCAGACTCGGGAAAGGGACCACAGTACGTATCATCACATGGGTGAAAGGAAGCCCCCTCATCTACACATTGAAAAAGAAAAATAGCAATGAATATTCACAAATCGCATGTAACGGTCCAATTCTGGCTTATCTTGTGCTTATGGAGATGCCTAAAAAACAGCACACAAATTGCCATCCTACTTCTGAAAACACAGAGAACCTGCTACCTGAAAAGAATGAATGGAAGCAAACAGCCAAGAAATCAGTGGAACAGAATGAATTTTTATCCACTAGGCATATATCCTTGCCACAAAGATGATACAGGCCTCCCCCAGGAAACTGGAATTGCAACTGGCACATAGCAATACATTGAACAATTCAGAACTTCCATTCTTCATGGCAAACTGAATTTCCCTGTTTACAGTAGGATTATAAGGATCTAGGATCTTATGAGATTACCCTGTTTACTATTGGAGATATGTCTATTTTCATGATTCATTTAATGCTGTAACTGGAGATGAAATATCAAGAAAGTGCAAAGTCTTTGGGACTCTGGAAAATAGCTATTTCTTGTAGCTGTAATATTTGAAAAGATGTTTAGACAGGATGCTATTGAGACTTAGATGACTTGGTGGCCATCTGCTTTGCAGGGAGCAAACCAACTGCCCTCACCATAACCACTGCATACCCACGTTTGCTTAAGTATAGCTATCTTTTCAAATCCCAGCTCATGATCTTAGAGCTATATTCATTTTTGAATCTGCAGTTGGGGCTGGTAGTTTTTTTTTCATCACTTCTGTAAGTGCCACCCCATTTTAGGGTATTAAGCTGAGTAGCTCTCAGCGGTGGCTCCAGGCACCGGTGCTCCAAGCGCGTGCCTGGGGAGGCAAGCCATGGGGGGTGCCCTGTCTGCTGTGCTTGGGGCGGCAAAAAAACTAGAGCCGCCCCTCATAACTATTGCTATTATATTTCATGTTATTAAGGATTCCTGCAAAGCCTGGTTTCCTTCCACTTAAAGTGAAAGACACTTATCACACAAAAGAAATTTATGAAAAAAGTACTTAAGACCCTGGCAGTAGCAAGGAATATGGTAGTCATAGTGTTATTGCTCTGCAGCTCTCTGTTAAAATGTGCAGTTGTCATGTGAAAACACTTCATTTAGCTTAGGCTAAGCCCAGAAACTGAGCTGAGACTAAGAAGTGCTCAGCACAGCTCAGGAGGGAGGGTACAGAGGTGACTTTCGCACTTCCTGATCCTGCAGCCTCCTGGGTTCCTGGCATAAATTATAGCAGCCTGAAGGCTGGTCTCTATAATCCCAAGGAGCAGATCCAGAAATCTGGACTCACTAGCATAAGGGATCCATGGACATGGCCCTTTTTCCTAGCCTTGTGTCCCCACAATCAGGTGGGGTGGCTGGTGTAGGTGCCACTGACAGCTTATTGCCGCCCTTGACATTCTAGTATGTTGGGGAAAATCCTCAAATGTCTAACCTGGTCAGTTAGTTTTAGGCAAAATCTGTATCCCAATTTAAAAAAAAAACCCAAACCTTGTGAAACTACTGAGATTGTTGAGGTTTTTTTGTTTTTGTTTTTTAAATAAAAATACCAAACAATCTCTCTGTGAAATCCATCAAATATTTTGCACAACTTTAGCCAAAATAAGCAATGGTAAGAATTTTCTTATTCAGAAAATTGTTTTGAAGAACAGATCTACTTTTAAGGTAATGTATATTAAAGAGAGAACTTAAAAATGCATTTCAATAGTGCCTTGACATGACTATACTTTCATTGCCAGACAGAAATCTTGTCCATAATAAATAAAAACAAGGTGTAACCCCCTGCTTTCAGATAAACCCATATTTATACCATAAATTAGTTTTAATAATGCCTACATGCTGACTGAACAACCCTGAAGAAGGCTCCTCCCTCACACAGAACCAGTGCAGAAAACAAGATGAAGAGTAGGCTCTAGTTTCTCTCTCTGTATAAGAACAGATTTTTCTAAACTCTCTTCTTATAATGAAGTTGTCCTGTGAATGAATGACTTTGGATAATGCAACGAGCTGACTACGAGTTTCCATACTGGAAGTTCTTTAAAGTTACAAACAGAATTGGGGAAGGGAGGGGGAGAAACACAGTAAACATCAACTACTATCAAGTATCAACGCTACAGTCACAAGGAGAAAATAGAAATACAGTAAATGTCAACCATCTGCCTGATTTTTGTATCCTGCAGTGTTTTATTGAGACAGTCAAATCCTTCAGAACATACTGCAAATGTGCAAGGCCCAAAATAAACTGGAAATGCTGTGTTCACGCTGTGTAGAAGTGTTGAAATGAACAGAGCTCATTTTCATACAAAAGCATTGAGGTAGGATTAAGGGTGAGATAAGGGACAGTACAAGCCCCAGACTTGCTTACATCTCCTACTTCTGCCAGTATGAGGTAATCTTCTCCACAGCTCAGCTATGTGGCAGGCCTTACGTGAAAATTCTGCCCCCAACTCCCAATTCCCTATGCCAAGTGTCAGTGAAGCTCTTTAAATTGTGTTTGGTTTATGAGATAAGGATTTGTCCCTAAGTATTTGCCTAGTGTTTTTTTAAAATATTAGTTATACTATAAATAGTGTCTAATGGATCTGCATGAGGATTATGTTAGGTGTTATATGCACACATGTAATAAGACAGTCCCTGTCCTAAAGAGCGTGCAATCTGTACACTCTATACTTTAAAACTGTTGCCGCTTCTAGTGTTGACTTTGGTTGCCCACTCCACACTTTAACTTAAAGGAATAATTGTGTTTCCCTTGAGCCACTGGCTGCAAAGTGAAATTTACTAAGATCACTGATAAATTTCCTTTGTCAGTCTTCACAGAATACAAAGCAATGGAGTAAAATATAGCATCAAGGAGCTACGCTAGAAGAGAAGAGAAAAGGTGGCACAGCAGTGTCACTTAATTCAAAGAAGAAACTCCTGGCACCCAGCCATTTGGGTGTCACACTTGGGCAGGTACCACACAAAAACAGGATTTGTGCTCACAACCTACGTGCCCAGAGGCACCCATATACATTTCAAACCCTGCCTGCAAACTGTTAACACAGCTGACCCAATTAAGAAGTTTTAGAATCTACCTTATGAGAATTCACAGTGCAGAACTTTAAGCAGATCAGGACAATGTATGCATGGAAATATGATAATCCTCCATCATCCCCACTTCAGTCAGGGTAGTGAGATGACTGAGCCACGACTTAGAGTATGGAACTTCAGAGTTCTAATCTTGTCTCTTTCACTGACTGATTTCTTTATCCTTGGGCAAAATATTGACCTTCTAATCACTCTCATTTTTTTTTTCTGAAAAAAATATTTTCTTCAAAGGGATATTCTGAAGATCAGTAAATTGCTATTTGTATAGAAGTCCCTTTAAGGATGGACTGGGGTCTCATTAGGGAGCAGTCTATGTATTTGTTGGAGTGAGAAGCAGGACTGAATGAACATGGCACTACTCTACTTGCACTACATTGATGACATCTTCCTCATCTTGACCCATGGAAAAGAAGCCCTTGAGGAATTCTACCATGATTTCAACAATTTCCATCCCACCATCAACCTCAGCCTAGACCAATCCACACAAGCGGTCCTTTCCTTGACACTTCCATCCAGGACACACCACACGATCCATTGTCTACAGCCAAGCTCTAAGATACAACCGCATTTGCTCCAATCCCTCAGACAGAGACAAACACCTACAAGATCTCTATCAAACATTCTTAAAACTACAATTTTCACCTGCTGAAGTGAAAAAACAGATTGACAGAGCCAGAAGAGTACCCAGAAGTCACCTACTACAAGACAGGCTCAACAAAGAAAATAACAGAATGCCACTAGCTGTCACCTTCATCCAACTAAAACCCTCCAGCGCATCATCAAAGATCTACAACCTCCTGCAGAAGTGATCCTCTCTCCCAGATCTGGGGACAGACCTGTCCTCGCTTAAGACAGCCCTCAACCTAAAGCAAATACCACGGTAAACCACACACCACAAAGTAACAACAAAATAGCTCCAGGACCTCTTCCTTGCAACAAAGCCCGTTGCAACTATGTCCACATATCTATTCAGGGACCATCAATAGGGCTAATCCCAGCACCACCATCAGGGGCTCATTCACCTGCACATCTACCATTGTGATTATCCCATCATTGTTTGCCAGCAATGCCCCTCTGCTTACATTAGCCAACCGGACAGTCTTGCTAGCAAAAAATAAATGGGAACAAATCTGACATCGAATATATACATTCAAAACGAGTAGAAGAACACTTCAAACCTCTGGCCATTCAGTAACATTGATTACAAGGTGCAATTTTGCAACAGCAAAACTTCACAAAACAGACTCCACGAGAAACTGCTGAACTTGAATGATATTGCAAAAACTAGATACTATCCGATTAGGCTTGAAATAGGACTGGAATGGCTTAAAGCCATTCAGCACAAGCAGTGAATCTATTTCCCTCATGTTAAGTATCTTGTCAAACTGTCTTAAATGGGCCATCTTGATTATCACTACAAAAGTTTTTTTTTTCTCCTGCTGACAACAGTTCACCTTAATTAATTAGCCTCTTAGAGTTGGTTGGGCAACTCCCACCTTTTCATGTTCTCTGTATGTGTATATATATTTCCTCACTATATGTTCCATTCTATGTATCCAATGAAGTGGGCTGTAGCCCACGAAAGCTTATGCTCAAATAAATTAGTTAGTCTCTAAGGTGCCACAAGTATTCCTGTTATTTTTTTGAATGAACATGAGGAATGAATTCTGACTTCTTAAACTATAAACCCATCAGGGCAGGGATATGTTGGTTTTGTTCTGTATAGGGCAAAGGACATTGCAGGAACTAAATAAATAATAGTCATTGTTGTGTATTTGGTTGTTGTGGTAATAGAATCTAGTGTTGCTATGGCAACTGAGTTAGATTATTAGGGGATAGCCCAGCCAGCTGTGGCTGGCCTTTGGTTTGTTCTGTATGTGGCAATAAATGGCTGCCTCAAGGTTTACAGTTCTGTGTATCCAGTGATTTCTTCCCAAATCTGTTGCCCCCAGGGATGTAACAGTCCTAATACACAAAGCAGTCCAGATAGTATTGTTATAGGGCAACAAATCCATTCTGCATAGAAAAGAAAGATTTCACTCATTCAGAAAAGACAAATATCTTCCAGAACCAAGGAACAGGAATTTGTATTTCAATGCAGGGGTGAGGGGCAAGGGAGTTAAGGGAAACTGAGATAGATCAATTGGGGACTGAAAAAATGTGTGTGGGTATTAATAATATGATAAGATACAATAAAATATTCCTCCAAGGACATGACATGAGAACTGTCCACTACAACGTGAAAGCAATAGTTTCTTTTGTGCACATACATTTGTTTTTCAAAATATCTATGGCTGGTGGTCATAAATTTAAGCAAAGAATGGTGCAACAGCATGGGCTGTATCTTTGGATTAGTTTGGCTTTGCATCTATACCCTAAAGTTGCCCTAAATCGGGGGGTCAGTTCTGGGAATCTCTATCCCCTACATGGGGGATTCTCAGGTTGCATTGACCTGTTATAGCTGCTCCTATACCAACCCCCTCCCTGTAGCCAGTGGAGTGAGTGGTCCAACTTAGGAGTGTTCTACACTAGACCATTAGATTAACCCAGTTACATCACTCAAGGGTGTGAAAAATCCACATTCCTGATGGACATAGTTAAGCTGACTAAGTTTTCATGTAGACTGTGCTAGACTGATGGAAGAATTCTTCCATTGATCAAGTTACTGCCTCTTCGGGAGGTGTATTACCTGTGCCAATGTGGGAAACCTTCCTGTCTCCAATGAAATGCTACAGTGGCACAGCGGCAGTGCTACAACAGTGCTGGTGAAGTGTTTCAAGTGTAGACAAGCCCTTACTAATCCCAGAGTGGCAGAAAAGCCCTTTAGGGCCACAGGTAGCAATTTAGGGCTTGTCTACACAAGGACAGTCAGGAAAATTAAACCACATTAAACCCATGTGTGGATGCTCTTACTCAGAATTAAAGTGTCATTAATTAAGTTTACCTTAATTCACTTCCAAAATGGAGAAAGCTAAACCAAATTAAGGCCACTTCAATTTTGACTAAGAGCATCCACACCGTGGTTTAATGCTGTTTAACTAATCTACTTGAAATTCAAACATTTAGTTAATTTGGATTAATTTTCCTGAATATCTCTGTGTAAATGAGTCTTAGGGGAGCCTTAAAGTTGCTCTAAATTGCTCCAGGGAACAGCACAGATTTGTTCCAAATCAGGGAAGCACAAGAATGGCCTTCGCCTTTCCCTCCTGAGCACTGTTGAATGCCTCTTTATCACAGCTCAGGACATGGGCCCATGTGTTTAGGCTCTAGCCTAGGAAAAAAATGAGAAGTAACGGACTGGAATTGGGTTGGAGGGAATGAGACAGTAAAAGCAGAAATATTAACAAGATAGGCAATATAGGAGAAGAGGAATCGAAGCAACAGTATAAAATTTAAACAAGTAGATTTAAGGGCTCATAATAGATGCAAAAGATGGTGTCAAAAACTGTAAGTGTATTTTACTGGATTTTCTAATGTTTCTGTTCTGTCCTTCCTGACTTGCCATCACTATGATTAATACTGCTTGCCTAATTTACTTTTCTCCATAAAATTTGCTAACTTATGTAAAGATAAAAATAACAAATCACTAGACGGCAGATTGTGGAGCCTTTCCTCCTAGCAGTAACTCAGCATTTCCTCATGCAACTAGTCTCACTGAAAGTAATGAGACTATTTTTATTATTTGTATTAAAGTAGCATCTGCAGGCTCCAAGCTGGATCAGACCCCCAGATTTAGGGCATTTTTTCAAAAAAGAGCTAGCTAAGTTCATGGAGGATAGGTCCGTCAATGGCTATTGGGCAGGGATGTTATCCCTAGCCTCTGTTTGCCAGAAGCTGGGAATGGGTGACAGGGGATGGATCACTTGCTGATTACCTGTTCTGTTCATTCCCCCTGGGGCACCTGGCATTGGCCACTGTCAGAAGACAGGATACTGGGCTAGATGGACCTTTGGTCTGACCCAGTATGGCCATTCTTAAGTTGTGCTAAGCACTGTATAAATACATAACAAGAAACAATTCCTGCTCTTAAGAATTTATAGTCTAAACAGACAATTCAGAAGGAGGGGAAACTCAGATAAAAAGACTTACCCAAGGCCACAACAGACACAAATAGAACCCTTGTCTTGTAGGTCCCAGTCTAATGTGTTACCTACTGCACCACCACTTGAGTATATAGGTATATACCCATTTACATGTATTAAAGACTCTACAATCTACATTATTAAATGCCATTTCTAGTTCAAGGGATCCATTTCTAATAATCTGCTATAATTCATTATTTTGAACTTAATCTATATTTAAGCAAAATTTAGGTCAGTTTCTGTTATAAATATTTATATAATAGAGTTAAAAATTAATCTCTATACAATTAAAAGTAGCTCTTTATTTCTTTTATAAACCTCCACTAATAGCCACCTTGAAATATTAAAAGGCACTTTGCCTCAGCAAGGCCAGCAAAACATCTGAAGTCTCTAAGCCAAAACATTTTAGAAACATAAATTAAAAAAAAGTTAGGAATTAAAAACCAATAAACAGATCAGTTAACACCATGAGTCATATTCACCATTGTGCATCAGCTCATTCCAGCAACACAAAGCAAGCTGTAAAGCTAGCTTCATTGGCTTCTTAAACTGGGTTTACAGCTGCTTTGCATGACTGGAGCAGTGCAAAGCAGTTAGTGCATACTCCTAACATTAAAACTTCTTTCTCCACTTTTTCCAAATTTCCCAGATAAACTCCACCTTGTGGCACCTGATATTTCAGAAAATGTGGTTTCTTTTCTGAGAAGTTAGGAGGAACATTCACAATCAAGTCTACAGTATAATGCAGGGGTGGCCAAACTTACTGATTCTCCAAGACACACAAGACAATCTTCAGAAGTTCAAGCTGGAGTGTGCCTGCTGGGGCTTCAGCCCCACTACTGCTGAAGGCCCAAGCACTGGCAGGCATGCCCTGCAGGGCTGAAGCCCCAAGACCCGTCTCCCGCTGGGCAGAAGCCAGAGGCGATGCATGGGGGAGTGCTGGCCCCACTCAGTTGCATGGTGTCACAGGACCCCCTCCCTGCATGGCAGCTGCTGGAGCTGGCAAACTGGGAGCTGCGACCATGAGGAGAGACAGTGGCAAACAGCTAGGAGCTTCAGGGAGAGCTGCTGCTTTTGCTGCTGCCTCTCCCCGCGGAGCTAACACCCGGGAGCTGCAGTGAGAGGCTACTGAGGGTAAGGGGTTTGTGTGACTTAAGCTGTTGGGGGGAGCAAACTTATAAATTGTGTCTCCCACGCTCAGCAGGCACTAGTTATCTTTGGCAGAAGCTGCTAACCCCACCACCCGGCTGAAGGGCAGAAACGCTGAACTCCCCCTCTGCCAGTCTGGAAATGGAGAATGGGCAGGTGGTGCACTGTGAGCTGTACTTTAACGCATGTGGCTCATGAGCCATGGTTTGGCCAATGGGACACTATCTTCAATCTTATCTATGGAGAGGCTACTGCTGCTGTAGAATTTTCTGATCTATTCAGTGCTCTGGACAGTTAAATGCAGAATGACATTGCTATCCACAATCAGGTTATTTCCAGACTTACCACACCATTTCACTTTCCAGTTACGATTAGCATCTACACCATGGCAACGAAACTGTGAGTTCTTTGACCTCGTTTTTCTCCAAAATCGATCCTAGTCATAATTTTTAAAATAATGAAAATAATTGAATACACGTTGCTAAAACAACTATGTACATGTAACAAATCATCTATGTTGAAGATGCTCAGTGCAATATTTTAACTTTCTTACAAGTCAATTATATCCTTAGGCCACATATAATCAAGTGGTGGATCAAATCATTACAGCATTCAAATGAGACTTCTGGCTATAGTCATTTCATCTTTTCGATCTTAATATGTTTTCAGAAACATTGCCCAAACTACTTACATGGGTCCAGCTAAAATGGTATCCATCCACATTAAATACTGGCATGATGTAGAAATACAGCTGATTTAGCATCCTTCTCATGGCAGGATCACTCTGGTATGTCTGAAGAGCCTAAAGGAGGAAGTAAAATAGAAGTAGTTTCTATAATAAACTGACTGTGGGCAGTTAGTACTACTTCATGGTTTACTTCTGTAACAGGGGCTTGACCTTATTGCATTACTGCTATTCCAACAACTGTGTTTGAATGAAGTATTGTCTGTCCATAAATGAGACTAATAGCAACATGGTAATGAAACTATATTCAGAAAAGACTTTCAAAAGAAGATCATCCTATTGTTAGTTAATTTCAAACATATAGGAGAATGCTGGAAACTACTTGCTCTAAACAGAAACAAGTGCACTGAGCATTGGTGAGATGGCTGGGCAAAGGAGCTAAAAGTCAGTGGACTAGAGCCTCAGCCGGCATGAAATCAGTTTAGCTAGCACTAAGTCAATGGGGCTATGACGATTATCACCAGCTGATGATAGCACCTAATACTGGTGAGGTCATGACATATGAAAAGGCAAATGACAATGGTCACATCATATGTGAGACAGATATCTCTTAAATTCAAAATCATCAACCCAAATTACTTGTCCACTTACAATTGGTCAAATCCTGTAGCCTGCACCAAGCCTGTGTACCATAAGTTGGACCAATAATTGAAGGTGGAGGAAGTAATTCTTCCCCTCTGCCAGATGCAGGATTGCAGTAGCCCATGCACATGCTGCACTCCTGAAGTGAGTTGTGGTTGGTCTATGTATTTGCAATTCCACCAGCCCCACAGACTCTCCTCCATTGTATGCAGAAGTGTGCAATCCTTGTGTAACGACCACCATCACTGGGTATTAACTCCAGCGTTAAGGCTCCAATGCAGTAAAATGTTAATTATGTGCTTAACTTTGAGGGGAGAAAATGTAACATATTGAACAAAGGATACATAGGCATGCTCCCAGCATCTGGCCACCCTGTGCAATGTACCCACAACAGTTCCATTCTACTGAAGGTCCTCAAGGTCCACACAGGAGTTGTGATGGGGTTTACTTAAAACCGATGAGAGCTAAAATTATTGTTACTCACAAATGCTAGGGCTACAGTATCAGGTCAGGGAATTTAATACCTATGCAGCTTGGTCCTGCAGATGCTCCAAGTGTGAAGCTCCCACTGAAGTCAAAGGATGTTATTCTGTGTGATGTAGCTACAAGAATGCTCCCATAAATTCACAGCAAGGGATATTTAGGTTAGATATTAGGAAACACTTTCTAACTGTAAGGATAAGTATGCATTGTGACAGATTACCAAAAAAGGTTGTGGAATCCCTGTCACTGGAGGTTTTTCAGAACAAGTTTATCAAGCGTCTGTCATGGATAGTCTACGTATGCTTAATTCTGCAGCAGCATGGGGAGGGACATGGACGAGATGATCTCCGGAGGTCCCATCCAGCCTCTTCATTTCTATGTTCTATCATTGGACTTGTCTGGGGACAGAGGTACTGGACACAACTCTTCCTCTATAGCAACCATGTTATTGTTTCTATGAACCATTTGCCTATACTAACTTTGTTTATATTAGAAAGCCACTTCAAGGCTACCCATCAACATGGTCACAAATCTTTGTATTAGTGACACTGCTCTGCTGGACTAGCAAACGATACTTTTGTCAGAATGGAAGGCTACGGTTACTCCCGCAGTGATGGCTTAGAAAACCAAGACCCTGATCCTTTAGACTTAAGCATTTGCGTATTTATGCAAATGGAAGTAAATGGGGCTACTCATACATGTAAAGATATGCACGTGCTTAAGTCTTTGTAGGATAAGGGAAATTATAGATGCTGTAAAAGTTCTGTATTGCAATGAAATAAACTCAAAATGTGGGTTAGAGGCACTGAGCATCTCTTCCAGGCTTTTTTGTTGGGAGAGAGGATTTAGTTGGGGAAAGGATAGACTTTTTTGCCGTCTTATGTTTTCTTCTCATTACGAAATGCTACCAAGTATGGTGGAGATCATGTCCCTATAATGAGGATTTCCATGTCAAAGATACTGAGTTTGAAATAGTCTCTAGTTTTTGTTTTCTGTATAGTGTTCTTAGGCTTCAAGTCACATATTGTAATTGTGCTCTTTTATAGGAACTGTTTTTTACCTTCAGTATTGTGATGTATATTGTATTACCAGGTTGACATAATATGATATATACGTCTTAAAAATCACACTGAAGAGCTTTTAGATGTCAAATTCTTCCTCAACAGGGCATCCAAATAATATTTATAAAATATAAATACAGTACATAACAAAATTGTCACGAAAACTCAGAGAAAAAATTAAAAAGTAAACTGAAAAGGTTTATATGCTTTAAATTTTATATGAATAGTTGTAAAAGGGTGGCTGGCCACCTTTGCAGGACGAGGAAGCCGGGGGTAGCCAGTCCTGTTTAATTAGCTCCACCCTGCCACAACTGGGTTGGGTACAGGAATTAAAAAGGGGGGAAGCCAAGGAGTTAGGGGCTGAAACTGGATCTGATTAACTGTATGCAGATTGTGAAAGTGGAACCCCCTCTGAAAGAGCCATCCAGCCACGTCGCCTGTGGGGTGTGGCAAGAGTGTTTAGCTGACAGGGGCATGCACTTCTTCCCACTCGGGGAGATGCTCAGTTTCTCCTCCCTTGGTTTTCGCACCTCTACTGCTAGAACAGGGCCTCATCCTCCCTGATTGAACTAACCTCGTTATCTCTAGCTTGCTTGCTAGCATATATATACCTGCCCCTGGAAATTTTCCACTACCTGCAGTCTGACGAAGTGGGTATTCACCCAACGAAAGCTCACTGCTCCAAACGTCTGTTAGCTATAAGATGCACAGGATTCTCTGCTGCTTTTAACAGATCCAGACTAACACGGCTACCCTCTGATACATGAACCCTGTGGAAATTCTCAGCCTGGCCACTCTATACTCTTTACAAACAGTCTTCCGCACACAAGCGCTACCCCTTCATACAGTCTAATTTTTGCATTGGCATAAGAGTTGCAGGAGAAAACCTCTAAAGCACAGTCAGTCATCACTTCCATCCTGGCGCCACCCCGAACTAGAGCCAAACCTGCAGTCCTTGGCTTCAACATCCTGAGGTAGGCATGTGACAGTTCCTTAGTGTATTCCTCAGTGGGATCTGAGGGAAGTGGCCTGTTAAGAATTTGTATTGGAGAGTTGTTGTCTGGCGCCTCCTTATTGGGTAGTCACCTGTTCATGATGACAATAGCACCTCGCATTTATCAGCCCTCTTTGATGAAATGTCAGGGTGGTTTCTAGAGGCTGTGGATGGCATGTGCGTTCTGCACTACTTAGGTTATGAGGCAAGGCGGTGTTGTTTTTCCACGATTTTTTGCCTGTGCAACGTCGCGGAAGCAGTCAATGTATAGGTCCAGACTGTCATTTCGACCCTCAGGAGGAGTCCATGTGGAGTTCTTCTCTGGTGGCCTGGTTGGTGGAAGGGTAACTGTGTATCAGGTGCAGCTGTTCAGTGTTGTCCTGGAAGTACTGTTTGAGTCGTAGAACGGCGAAAGTAGGCTTCAATCGCCACAGAACTCGTCATCAATGTTGGTGGGGTGGCAGGGCAGAAAGAAGAAGTCCCCGAGATAGGACAGGGACTTTTCTTCTCGGTGGTGTGTGTAGTTGGATAGGATTGACGATATTGCTGGGTGGGTTAGGTGTATACGGTTGTGATCCCCATGTGGCAGGTAAGGCGTTTAGACAGCTTACAGTCCTTTTTCCTTTGTAGAGAGGTGAAGTGAGTGCTGTAGATCTCCTGTCTTATTTTAGTGAAGTCCGTTTTTATGGAAGTTTGGTTATTAATGAACGTCTCCAGGTTGGAGAGCTGGAATACAAAGTGTACAGTGCTCACTTTATATTTATTTTTTTATTACAAATATTTGTACTGTAAAAAAACCCCCAAAAGAAATAGTATTTGTCAGTTTACCTAATACAAGTACTGTAGTGCAATCTCTTTATCATGAAAGTTAAACTTACAGATGTAGAATTATATACAAAAAAACTGCATAAAAAATAAAACAATGTAAAACTTTAGAGCCTACAAGTCCACTCAGTCCTACTTCTTGTTCAGCCAATCGCCCAGACAAACAAGTTTGTTTACATTTGGGGGAAATAATGCTGCTCGCTTCTTGTTCACAGTGTTACCAAAAGTGAGAACAGGTTTTCACATGGCACTATTGTAGCAGGTGTTGCAAGATATTTACATGCCAGATGCACTAAAGATTCATATGTCTCTTTGTGCTTCAATCACCATTCCAGAGGACGTGTCCATGCTGATGATGGGTTCTGCTTGATAACAATCCAAAGAACCGTGGACCGACACATGTTCATTTTCATCATCTGAGTCAGATGCTACCAGCAGAAAATTGATTTTCTTTTTTGATGCTTTGGGTTCTGTAGTTTCTGCATTGGAGTGTTGCTCCTTAAAGACTTCTGAAAGCAAGCTCCACACCTCATCCCGCTCAGATTTTGGAAGCAGGGGCGGTTCCAGGCACCAGTGCAGCAAGTGTGCGCCTGGGGCGGCAAGCCGTGGTGGGTGGCCTGCTGGTCACTGTGAGGGCGGCAGTCAGACAGCCTTTGGCGGCATGTCTGTGGGAGGCCCACTGATCCCGCGGCTTTGGCATCAATTCGGTGGTGAGCATGCCAAAGGTGTGGGACTGGTAGATCACCCGCAGAAACGCCACTGAATCTGCATGATCAGTGGACCGCCTGCAGGTGTGCCACCGAAGGCCACCTGACTGCTGTGCTTGGGATGCCAAAAAACCTAGAGCTGCCACTGTTTGGAAGTCACTTCAGAATCTTAAACCTTGGGTCGAGTGCTGTAGCTATCTTTAGAAATCTCACATTGGTACCTTCTTTGCGTTTTGTGAAATCTGCATGGAAAGTGTTCTTAAAATGAACAACATATGCTGAGTCATCAGCTGAGACTGATTTAGCATGAAATATATAGCAGAATGCAGATAAAATAGAGCTGGAGACATACAATTCTCCCCCAAGGAGTTCAGGCACAAATTTAATTAACCTATTATTTTTCAAATGAGAGTCATCAGCATGGATTCATGTCCTATGGAATGGTGGCTGAAGCATGAAGCGGCATACAAATGTTTAGCATATTTGGCATGTAAATACCTTGCAATGCTAGCTACAAAAGGGCCATGTAAACTCCTGTTCCTACTTTCTGGTGACATTGTAAATAACAATGATCTCCCGTAAATGTAAACAAACTTGTTTCTCTTAGTAATTGGTTGAATGAGAAGTAGGACTGAGAAGACCTGTAAGCTCTAAAGTTTTGCATTGTTTTGTTTTTGAGTGCAGTAATGTAACAAAAAAAAATCTACATTTGTGAATTGCACTTTCACAATAAAGAGATTGCATGACAGTACTTGTATGAGGTGAATTGAAAAATACTGTTTATTTTATCATTTTTACAATGCAAATATTTATAATAAAAAATAATAATATAAAGTGAGCAGTGTACACTTTGTATTCTGTGTTGTAATAGAAATCAATATATTTGAAAATGTAGAAAAACATCCAAAATATTTAATAAATTTCAATTGGTATTCTATTGTTTAACAGTGGGATTAAAAATGCGATTAATTATGATTGTTTTCTAACTGTGATTAATTTTTTTGAGTTAATAGCGTGAGTTAACTGCGATTAATTGACGGCTCTAAATAGAGTTAGTACAGATGGGGGTACAGGTAGCATTAGTCTGGATCTCAGCACATATTGGGATAACAGGGAATGAAATGGTGGACAAGGCAGCTAAAAGTGCTGTAAGAAATGGAAGGACAGACACAGAAATATCCTTGAGTAAACAGCAATTCAAAAGTCTAATGAAGAAAAATTTAAAAGAGGAATAGCCAAAAATTTGGATCAATGAAAAAAGAGGAAGAGGAATTTTTGAATTATGTTCTATAATTGAGGATAAGGACATACTTCATGGCCCTGATTGGACAAATGAAGTGATTTTGTTCAGAGTACTGACTGGCCATTAAGGCTTAAACAATTTTTTTTGAATAAACAACCACAAAGCTGGGTTATGTGCCCGCTGTAACTGATCATCTTTTATGTGTTCATAAGGGTTTTGATAAAGGAAGGGAAAAGTTACATTGTTATTTAGTAAAAGTATGGGGGAAATGCGATTGTATTAGAAAGGTGGTGTTACGTTACCTGAAAGACACAGGACAGAACAGGAACTGCTAGCTATTTAGTGGAGTATAGCTGGTGGTGGCTATAGACTATCCAGTCAACTCTGCTTTGACATAGGGGGAAGGGGAGAAAGGCAAGGGCTGGCTGCAGAGGAGAATAGTCAAGCTGGGTTGTGGCTGGAGAGTAGAGTAGGCTCATGAAACAAGGGGACAGGCTCCAGGGAGGCAGTCCTGGGGCTGGTATTCCAGAAGAGAAACAGGGAGCAGGAGCATCAGGGAGTTCCTCAGGAGAGGCTATCAGGGGAGATAATGGGAACCTGGTAAGGAAAAAATGGTCTCCAGGGAGAAAGCTCAGTCAAAAGAACAAGGAAGAATCCTGCAGCAGGCCCTGAAGCGGGAGAGAATAAAAGAAACAAAACAAAAAAAAATCTCCTGGGAGCTATAGCCCAGGACGTTCTGAGGAACTGTTTTGTAGTTTTTGCTTATATCTGGAAAAGAAAAGAGCCTGTAAAAAGATTTTGTGTCTGGCAGTGGGTCCTTTGTGGACTGGGGACAACCAGCATTTTACAGGGTTTTTATTCTTGTAAATAAAAGTCATATCGTGACTATAAAAGAGAAATAATGCAATGACTTAAAAATGATCGCACATCTTTCTCTGCGCCTTAGGCAACATCCAATTTCAAACAGTTGATAGACACAGGGGTAAAGAAATTAAAAAAAAACCACGATTAGAGCTGCCACGTCCAGCTGTATTGATTGTACAATATTGAGTCTCCTTTACTTTTTAATGCTTCTCTGTTTTGTTTTGATGCTTGCTATCTTGTGAAATGATACTGTGAGAGGTTTTGGAAGTCAATATAGTCCCAAAGCTGTACTTTTAGAAATCTCAAGTTGAGTCTTAGAATTCACTTGAATGATTGATGTGTTTCTCTTTAAAACATTTTAAAGGTTTCTCTTAAAAGTTTGTAACTATCATCTGATTTAAAACATAATGGACCTAGTATAGCTTTCTGACCTGTGTAAATCAAAAGTAACTCCTCTGAAATAAATAGTTACCCATGTGTAAAACTGGTGTGACATCAAAATAATTTCTTTATCTTGAAAAATATTTCTCTCATATACTGTTTTTCTTTTTACAGACTTAATGCTTTATATCTGTAACAAGACAAGACAGGCTGTGTATTACTGTCAAAAGTCTTGATAACATCCACGAGGCCTTTGTCATTTTGTCTAACAATCACTAAAGTGTATCATAAGAACAGCCATACTGGGTCAGATCTATCCCAGTATCCTGCCCTCTGACAGCGGCCAATGGCAGGTGCCTCAGCAGGAATGAACAGAACAGGTAATCATAAAGTGATCCATCCCCTGTCACCCATTCCCAGCTTCTGGCAAACAGAGGTTAGGGACACCATCGCTATTACTATTATACTATGCTATATTACTATACCATATTATATGAGTATCATACTATGCAACCTGCTTTTTGTAATGTGTATCAAATCCTCAAAACAATGATTAAAGTGAAAAAATACTAAGTGTTAAAATATATATTCTCATCACCTTGACAAATACAACTTGTATGTCAAGCACTAATCATTTTTCTCCATTAATGTTTGTACAATGCTTTCAGAATATAAAATAATTATATTTTATATGGCTTAATCCTGTATCCCCAAGGAAATCAATGGAAGTTTTGCCACTGAATTCATTGAGAGCCAGACTAGACCCATAAATGCTGAATAGTATTAATACCAAAAAGAGACGATGATATAGGAATGTTGCCAAAAATCAGATGGAGAAAAAATAAACAGTGACTGATAAGAGAGGGCCACGTCTTAAGCTGGTATAAACCAGCACACCTACCTAATGATTAATAGAGCTATTGCTGGTTTACCCCAGCTGAGGCTCTATTCTATATATAAACACACTGTGCCACAGAAGTGCTAGAAGTCACCAAGGCTGCAAATCAGAGTACTGAATGAATGAATCCATTTTACAAAGGAAGGGAATTGATGGAAAATGACGAGGCAAGGAGACAGGGTTCAGAGAAACTTTTAAACTGTAGACGTGCTAGTTGGGCCTAATAACCATATCCTGTCCCACAAGTCATTGTCTTTACATTTAAGTTAAGGTCAAGATTTGCTATTTCTGATTTTGGATTAACAATTATTAACACAACTTAGCCAGTTACTATTTTAGCACTGAAAACTGACTCTGTTGTTGTTTCCTCAGCAATCATACCATAACACTATTTCTAATGATAGCGGCTTTTAGCTCCTCTCTCAGTGTTCAAACATCAGTTACAGCATCCTTATTGAAAGTAACTTAAGATGTTTGTTATTTTCTGTACATTTTAAATTATAATCAGGTCTGGCCTTAGGCACCAAGCAAAGCAGCCGCTTGTTTGGTCCCACATAATTCTGCACTGATTTGGTAAGTCACAGGTTAGCCTATCCTCATATCTGGAGACAACTCATAACTTAAATCTGCTCACCCCTCTTACATCTTAGGGATCTGCCTTTGCTTGGAGCCCTACAAGTCATAAGCCTGGTGCTAGATCTGTGACTCCACATTAGGTAATAAAGTGCAACTTCATGACTCAGATAGAGATCTTAAAACATAGGATCAAACTTTCAAAAGTTGGAGCTTCAACTGTGCCTGAAAAATGTTTGCAAACAAACCTTCCCTGCCATTTTGGAGTTGTACAAGAAACATCTTCTACTGGCACTAGATCAGAAACAGCAGCTGGAAAAATGACAAAATATTATGTTCTCCTGGGAAGGCTTAGCAGGGACCCTATGGGAAAACTCCAGAAAGGAGAAGGAACCCCTAACCTAGGTGCCTGAGACAGATGTAGTTCAAGGTCTAGTGTGCAGAAGCAGCCAAAACGGGACATATGATCACCCTAGCTCTCATGGAATATAGGAGTGTATTCTTCTGCTGTGCAGATGACACTGCTGAGCAATGATGGGTGTTCTCCTATATTTCTAAAACTAATCTGTCTCCTTATTAAGAAAGGTATTTACAAGGGTGCTGTACCTGCAGCTAGCATTCCACTTATGTGCACACAGACTGGCTTCCTAGTCCCTCCTCTAAACTCTTTGCTCCTGTAATCTGTGGTCCTCACTCCCTTCATGCAGGTCAATACATGCATTGAAGAGAAACATAGGGCTAGTCTACACTGGCAACACACAGAGAACTCTCCCAGCACTCTAAAACACCCACCTCCACAAGGGGCGTAGCTACCAGCGCTGGTGCACTGTCTATACTGGTGCTTTACAGCGCTGAAACTTGCTGCACTCAGGGGCGTGTTTTTTCACATCCTTGAGCGAGAAAGTTGCAGCGCTGTAAATTGCCAGTGTAGACAATCCCATATTCACTAGTTTAAAAGCCCTTGTGTGTATTGGTGTTTGAATGTCCTAGTGATTGATAACAAATCACTGGCAATCACTGGCAAACTCCTCCTATAGGCACAACACAGCTGCAGTGAGACTGTTATTTCATCAAAATGCATTCATGTGGTAAAAAATGAATAGCTGCAATCTGAATGAAAGTAATTTTTACCTTCACAAGATTATTGTGGGTTGTCATAAAGATGCAGTTGACAAGTTTAAAGCACACAATAAAAATAACATATCTCCCTACACTAAGAAGCTGCAGATAATTTTCTCTCTTTTTTGCTGCAGAACAAAGGAAAAAATACTTTACATACTTTTCTTGTTGAGCAGAACTGGACTCACTATGGACCAAAAGAAGAAAAAAAATGCTTTTCAAAGCTCCTTATAAAACAGTGCCTCAATCATCACATGCCTCACTGTGGTGACAGCAAAGTACTACACTCAACGTTTTTATCATTTGCTTAAGAGTTTATCCATTAAAATTACACTCATAGTTAGGGCATGATCCTGCGAACCCATGCTACCGTGCACAGAGCTTAACTCCATGGAAATGCACTTGCACTAGTGGCGAGTAGCAAGTATTTGCAGGATCAGGCAGGGATATACATCCAGGAGACTTTTGAGTATTAGATTTGGCTGAGGTTTTCTGTTATAAGTACAAATTTTCAAATAGAAAAATATATTCAGAATAAAGCCAGAAGAGAGATCATTTATGATTATCTACTCTCATCTGTATAACAAAGGCCACAAACGTGTGTGCATGTGCACACACACACACACACATTACATTTAGAACAGCCTTTCCAAATGGAAAAAAAGAACAGTATTTATTTAAAAAAGGTAGGCGTGGGCCTGCCCCAAATTTTTAGAGGAAAACATCCCAAACTGTGTAGTGTGGGATCAGCTTTACACAAAGGAGACTGACTCAGACAAAGAGAGGCATTCTCTGATCAACAGCAAACTGCAACTGCCTGTGGTTTCTAGTGCATGTTAATATAAATAAATATCTGAATATTTAGCATCTTAAATACATAGGACAGTGTTGCTTATTCTCTAGTATTGTTAAGGACCAGATTGCGTCTGGCTGCCTAGTGTAAGCAGGGCAGGCAGGAAGAGTGCAAAAATCCACCATCTTATGCAGCCAGGTTCAGCTGCAATCCACATGCTGTTGATGTGCTCCATAGGGCACAAGACACCCCAAAGAGAGAGAGCTGGGGAGGAGGCAGGGCCATGACCAGGTGGGCAGGGTGGACTATGCTGCAACCTCTGAAGAGGTGTAGCAGCAGTCACACTTTCCCAATCTACTGTAGAGCTCCAGGAGAGATTCTACCTCCTTTAGGCAGAATTCCTCCAACATCTGCCCAATGCAGATATGTGCCGAGCCCTAACATGCATTGACTGCGACAGCCACTTTACCCAGAATTTAAAGATACACACTGAAATGTACTGAAAGGGTACCTCACAATAACGTTTTATGACAGCACTTTAATACTAAAATAAATGATAAGGAATAAATACTTCATCTTTCATGAACACAAGTTTAATATTTGTTTTCTTTCCAAATAAAATGCAAGGGAGAGGGGAAGGCAAAAAATGGCAGGTGACAACAATCTGTCTTTCTTCTATCTACAGAACAGCAAGCAGCTTGATAGAGTGGTGTAATTCTCTGCATTATCAGAACATGACACCTCTCCCCCTTTTCCTCACACTCTGAGGAGTCATCATATTTTCTGCTTTAGAAAAGGGAGCATAAATTATGACTCTGGTATATCTACACTGGTTAGACTTTTTATTCATGACTTTCACCTTTTTTATTTTCAGTAAGGACTTGTGTTCACTAGAAATTTAGAGAGTTAGAACATGACCTTAAACTAACACAACATTGACTACAACTTTGCTGTCACACTAGGCAGCCACAAGCTGTATTTAATATTATGTTAATGGGTCATGAGTAAAACTTGGTTCCAGTGAGATTTACCCACAACCAGCTGCATGATGTTAAAACACAACTTGTTCCTGTGTGCCATGACTGCAAAGTTGTAGTCAGCATCACATTAGTTAACAGGACTCTTCAAGGTTGTGTTCTAGCTCAATGTAATTTTCTAGTGAAGATAAGTCCTTAACTGGTCCTAGAGACCCTCCATTCCACAAACTGACTTTTCATAGCTGAGAAAGCCTGATTGAGATGCCTTCAGTACCAATCAGTGTTTTTCTCCGTTTGGACACATGGGTTGCTATGGAGCCCTCCCCTCGCTATGGCCTGAACTTGTTGCCTCAGCTCTTGCAAGAATGGAGAGTAACTTCTCAGTTTTCTGAAAAGCAAATTATTACAGGGTGACTGGCCCTCTAAGGGGAGATGGGCACAGCCCCACTATCCTTGCATTAGTTGGAAGAGCTCTCCTGGCCCTTCCTGCCTGGGGTCAGTATTGAGACACAGTGTATGGATGTCCAGAAAACTTGCCTCCTAATGGTCTGCTTTTTCCGAAACTCAGATTGAACTTTGGAAGGGATGGACTGCCTGCTTCTGGGCTGCATACACACTTACAGAGAGGACTTGCTAACACAAGAGAATTGCAAAGAGCTGAGAGCATCTTGAAACTTGCACTGTTTGTGGACCTCTCGTTAAAATGGCTAATCATTTATTGGGAAAATGACATCCCATTCCAAATATCTCAAGTTCATAATTTTTTTGTTTTTGTTTACTCTGGCGAGAAACTGTGACTATAATGGATTCCTTTCCTGTTGTGCTTTTTTAAAAATTGGGATTACACATTGCACTGAAGAAGGGGGACAGAGGAAATGCAGTATGTGAACAAATATAATGCATGAGAAAGAGTGACAGACACATTCATACATTCATTTACTCTAACTAAATTCTGAGCTGTACATATTTTAATTAAGCACAGAAAGCGTATGTTAAATATTTAGTGAAACGATGCAAGCAGTCTAGTCTTCAACGGTCTCAAATAACAGACAGAAAATTATGTATCTTACTTCCTGCTGTGGACGTTAAAAGAAACTTTGTCCTAGTTTCTGAACCGCAAAATAAATTTGAAGTGCTAAATTAAAAAGACAGGTGCTTGAGGGAGTACCTCACACTGCTTATTTGCTACACCCTCTTCTCCTTCATTTCAAGACTGGGACTTGGATCCCAATCCTGCAGGCTGCTCTGTACTTGCAACCTATTATACTAGCATAGAATCCTATTAAAGTATGCCTTCCCTGCAGAGTAAACTCATGTGACTGGCGCATTCTTATGAGTAGCAACACTGCAAAGCCATACGCGTGTTACTATGTCCTCACTGGTGCTGCGCTTCCTCACATATATCACTAGGACTTCTTGAGCCATATCATGTTATTTTGCGCTGCAGTAAGCTGAACTTTTCTATAATTCTTTCCCAGTGAATTGTGGAAGAACTTGTCTGTCCTTCTGGGCATATGGGGGAATTATGGGAAGGCACTGGAGGATTAGCATCGCTTGAGTGGTTTAACCTGCTTTCTCACTGCAAAGTGCGTGGGTGACCAGCCTGACTGAAAGCCTCTCTTGGGCGCTAGCCTACAGCCCCACTGAGCAACCTGGTGTAGGTTAAAAGTATCATTAAACTTGGATTTAGAGTATATTGTGTGTGAATGGGAGCAAAAACTGAAAGAGCCCAAGTTAGCACTGCAGTGAATACACTCTTGAAGTCTACAGGGCATGGATCAGGAGTTACCACAATGCTGATAGGTTAGAAAACCAGAGGCAGCTTTCCCGAGTAAGAGACAGTGTTGCTACAATGTGGGCTTAGAGGAGAATCAAGGAAAGAGGAAAATGTGTGCGATAGGAAGACACTTGCACTCCAAGTTACAGCAGTAGTTTAGGATAGTTTGTGTATGAAGGATTTTGAGCATTGTTTGATTCCATAAATTGTGCTGATCTAAAGTGACTAGCATTTGGCAGGCAAGACTCTAGGCGTTAAATAAAAATCTTGCAAAATTGTCATATGTCTGACTGAGCCCAGAGTGAAAATGAGAGTAAGAGGCAACATGAAAAAGAATACTGGTGTACTGGAGCAGGCAAATGAAAATGCTGAATTTTAATTGGTTTAATTTCCCTGCTTCATTGTTTGAAGAATGACTAAGGGAACTGGAGTTTATTCGTGAGTATGTATGTGATGTTTAGACTCCAGATAAATCAAGGTTTAAGGGAACAAAACAGTGACTAGGGTGGGGGCAAAAGGAAATTAATGAGACGTGTGTTCAGACAATCCAGAATTCATCATTTTGGACCAAATTCATCCCTGGTGTTACTCCACTCACTGCAATTGAATTACACATGGAATGAATTTGTCTTTTTCAGGCTAAGTTTCAAGGACAAGGATATTGCCAGATTGCAATACACTACTAACAAAGGTTAGTGCTGGGCCTGGCATTATCTGGACCATTACTGACTCATCTGGACCATTGACAACATATCAGTCTCCATAGTGTGGGCATTCTCAATAGAGTCCCATTCCAAATCTCTGCCAATACATGTAGGGCATGTTTTTGTCATGTGTGCCTAGCTTTGTCTAAGGCTGCATGCAGGAGTCACAGCCCCACTCAGGTTTGGCTTGGCTGTCCCTCCATTATATAACAGAATGGTGGCCAGACTAAATCTGAGTGGTGCTGTGACCCCACATGCCAGGTTGCAATGCCCAGAGCGGGGAACTGCACCCAGCTTTGTGTTGTGGGCTGAATGCAGGGTGAGCAAACTCTCTCATACTCCTCCCACACAAGGGTCTCTCCTGTGCACTGAGCCCGCAACCCATCTACAATCTTCCTGCAATGCACTTGTGGGTCATGACCCACTGTTCGGTAAACACTGCTCTAAAGTAAAAATACTGTAAGGCATTGAAAACTTACTTCTTTTACAAACCATTGGCAGAAGGCAGGACCAATCCATTCTCTTGCATGAATGCCACAGTCTATCCAGACAGCTCTCTTGTAAGGCCGTGATCTTTTACCCAACTAAAAAAGTAAATATTCATTGTTACCACAGCAAGTCTTAGTGCTTATTGACGTTTAGTGAGCAACAATAGTAGAAATGAACAGAGTTAATTAGCTACAATAGACATTTTGAACTTTTCTTGTAAACAGTTACAAAAGAGATACAGATCTGTTATTTTGGAATGGGAATTCTAGATATCATCCATGCAGATCATTTCAAGGTTACAAACTGGAGAACTGAAAAAGTCACAGGAAAAGTCAGAGCTATAAACTCCTCTTATATTGAAGAAATAAGTCCTTATATGCCACTTGGAGTAGGGCTAGAATAATGTATTTTGGGGAATAATTTAAAGATTTTTCCTGAAATCAGCATGTGATGTGAAACCAAATTTTAAGGAATAAGTGGGAAAGGATGCAAGGAAAACATATAGAAGTACTAACGTTTCCTTTGTAAGCTTTGGTTAATTTTAAGCATTGAATCCCAGCATTTCATCATCAACAGCTCAACAAGAATTATGTGTGGCACAATGTTCAGAAGAGGTCCAGGGTTTCTTGTGGTCCATCCATCCTTGAGGGTACTCATTCTAGAAGTCATCTATAAACATAGAACTTTCCAACTCCCTTAAAGCCAAATCCTGCTTGCCTTACTCACACAAATAAGCCAGTAGATTGCAAAGAGAATACATGCAGAGGTAAAGACAGCAGAATTTGACTCTTAACTTTCTAATGTGTGAACTATTTTCTCACAGGTTATTGCATTGTTTATTAAGGGTCTGATCCAGAGTGGTGCTGAGTTCCCACAAATCCTGCTGACTTCATTAGGAGATGTAGGTGCTTAGAACCTCTCATATAAATATGCTGTCTGGAATAGGTATTTGAGTTTGGTTTCAGGGTTAGATATAACTGCTTTAACTATTTAATTTTTACCTTTAGTACAAACAGAGGTCTCCCTTCATATGATTTTCCAACAGAGAACATATGAACGAGATCTGAATGGGTTTTGTTCAGATGATACATCCAACTTTGAATCTGAAAATAGAGACATAAAATTGCTGCCTTAGTCATTAACACTTCTGGGAAAGAGATATTAAAGTGAAAGGAGAAAAAAAAGGCTAGCGAGACCTGTTTTGTTTTGTTTTCCAGCTGTGTCCTGTCTGTCATTTAGAATGTGAGCAATGTGGGGAAGGGAGTGAAACAGTCTACTTTGTTCCATGTCTGCACAGTGCCTAACACACTGCGGCCCGGAGCCTTTAATAGAGTTCACAGGTGCTATTTTAATACTACTTTTACTACTATGACTAGGCCCTCAGTGTGATTTTTGATTTGGTCTTTCATTTGTACTATCTCTGTGCTCTAACAAATGCTCTAGACCTTTTTGTCCCCCCTTGCTTCTTCAGTAACTTCGTGTCCAGTCTTCCCTCCCTCTAATTCTTCCTTGACGGCAGCTCACTACAACAAAGTGACCGCTAGTCTCCCCCTTGGAAATCACAAAGAATTTGGAAGGGAGTATGTCTACCTTGAAGACCCTTCCCACCAAGAAGTGGTATGGAGGAAGCAATCTAGGTAGCTTCCCCCGTGACGCCAACTAACATTCCCTAAAGACATTAGGAGCTAAATGGAGAAAGAAATCTCCCCTCTGGAAGATGGCATGAAGTAAGGATGGAAAATGGGCTTGTTGGGAGAAGGGAGGGGAGTGGTAGAAGACACTAATGTCAACAGTTTCATTTTTTGCTGTGAGTGGATAGGAAACTGCAACTAAACCTCGGGGGCTGCAGATCCCCACCAACTGAACTCAGTGGTTTTGATTCTAGTGCAAACTGACATAGGTGGATTTCACAGAGCTCTAGCTAACACCCTCTGCACCGGCAGCACTAGGTTCTGTACTTGCATGCCCATTGTCAAATGGGAGGATTGATTTTTCCTTCTTCCTCTCCCTACTCAATGTCTCAGGGCCAGATGCTGAAGAGGCTCTGCACACATAGCTTCAGAGGAGGAGAAGCAACAGCAACAGGCCATATCAAAGTTAAAAAAAAATTGTAAAAAGAAAATAAGCAGAAATTTTAAAACCTTGGAGCCTATTCTTAAGTTATTACTCAGAGAACATTCCCTTTGCCTTCAGTGAGAGATTCATAGAATCACAGAATCATAGAAATGTGGTGTTAGAAGGGACCTAGAGAGAGAGGTCATCTAATCTAGCCACCTGCACTGAGGCAGGACCAGGTAATCTTAGAAGACCATCCTTGACAGGTGTTTGTCCAACCTGTTCCTAAAAACATCCAGTGATGGGGATTCCACAATCTTCCTTTGACAATTTATCCAGATCTTAACTACTCTTTATAATTAGAAAGTTTTTCCTAATATCTAACCTAAATCTCCCTTGCTGCAGATTAAGCCCATTATTTCTTGTCCTGCCTTCAGTGGACGTACAGAGCAATTGACCACTGTCCTCTTATCAGCTCCCCACACAGTCTTCTTTTCTCCTGACTAAACATGCCCAGTTTTGTAAACCTTTCCTCATAGGTCAGGTTTTCTAAATATTTTTTATCATTTTTGTTGTTCTCTAGATTCTTTCCAATTTGTCCACATCTTTTCTAAAACATGGCACCCAGAAGTGGACACACATTCCAGTTGAGGCCTCACCAGTGCTGAATAGTGTGGGACAATTACATCCTGTGTCTTACATATGACAGTCCTGTTAATACACTCCAAAATGATTAGCTATTTTTGCAACTGCATCACATTGTGACTCATATTCAATTTGTGATCCACTATAACTCATAGATCCCATTCAACAGTACAACTGCCTAGTCAGTTATTACCCATTTTGCAGTTGTGCATTTAATTTTTCCTTCCTAAGTGAAGTATTTTGCACTTGCCTTAACTGAATTTTATCTTGTTGATTTCAGACCAATTCTCTAATTTGTCAAGGTCATTTGAATTCTAATTGTGTCTTCCAAAGTGCTTGCAACCCCTCCCAGATCTTGATGCCATCCAAACATTTTATAAGCATACTCTCCACTCCATTATTGAAGTCATTAATGAAAATATTGACTAGTACTGGACCGAGGACCGACTCGTGTAGGACCTATTGGAAACGCCCTTCCAGTTTGACAGCAAATCATTGCTAACTACTTTTGAGTACAGTCTTTCAACCAGTTGTGCATCCACCTTATAGTAATTTCATCTAGATCACATCTCTCTAGTTTGCTTATGAGAATGTCATGTGGGACTCTGTCACAAACCTTAGTGATATCAAGATATAATTCATCTGAATAAGAGTGAATTTGGCTCCTAATAATAATTTAATTAATACAACCAGTGTCTATCTTTATTTCTCTATTGGTCCACTGAAATCCATGGGAGTTCTTCACATGGAAAGCTTGCAGGCTTGGGCCCTTAGTAGAGGAACTATTATCTGAGTACTTTTATCTCTTTGGGCCCCATCCTGCAGACACTTAAGCACGTGAGAAAATTTTAATCACAAGTAGACCTGTGGACTTCAAGGAGACTTCTAATGTGAATAAGGTAACCATGCCCCAGACTCTGAAGTCAAAAGAATTTAAACCGAAGTCATATTAACAGTGACTGGTTTAAAACAAAGAAATGTCTAAGGGTAATTAGTTACATTTTTAAAAAGGAAAAGGAACATAAGAACGTAAGAATAGTCATGCTCGGTCAGACTATTGGTTCATCTAGCTCAGTATCCGATCTTCCAACAGCACCAGATGCTTCAAAGGGAGTGAATAGAACAGGGAAATTATTGAGTGAGCCATCCAGTCTCAGCTTCTGGCAGTCAGAGGTTTAGGGATACCCAGAACATGGACTGGCATCTCTGACCATCTTGGCTAATAAACCATTCATGGACCTATCCTCCATGAATTTGCCTACTTCTTTTTTGAGCCCAGTTATACTTTGAGCCTTCGCTAGATCCCCTGGCAACAAGTTTCACAGGTTGACTCTGCATTGTGTGAAGTAGTACTTACTTGTTTTAAGCCTGCTGTCTATTAATTTCATCAGGTTACCCCAGCTCTTGTGTTATGTCAAGGGGTAAACAACACTTCTTTATTCACTTTCTCCACACTATTCATAATTTTATAGACCTCCATTATATCCCCCTTTACTTGTCTCTTTTCTAACCTGAACAGTCCCAGTCTTTTTTTATTCTCTCCTTATATGGAAGCTGTTCCATACTCCTGGTCATTTTTGTTCCCCTTCTTTGTACCTTTTCCAATTCCAATATATCTTTTTTGAGATGCCAAACCTTAAAAGAAAATATTGCAAATAATAATGGATTTAAAAACAAACTTTAAAGGGTCTATATTTGTATTTTATATAAAACATTTAGAAAACTTGCTGAAAATGAATATGTATGTTTAATTTTTAATAGCATTTCTATTCATCAAGATCAGAACACACTTCTAAATAGAAAGCCTTGCTGAAGTGAATGGGAGCTTAGATAACAGACACCATCTTCATTTTTGACATACTTCTTCCAGTGAGTGATACACTTCATAGTTGTATCCTGGTACTGATCTACGATTCCTACTTGATCGCAAACGACTTTGTTTTTCTATTGCTTTCTGTAGATCAGATATGATGATCCTAGATTAAAAAGAAAGCAGCATTACTAAATGGCATGAATAAAACAGAGTGCAGTGCAAAATAAATATCAGATTTAAAGAGAAATACAGCCACAGTAAAATCATGCTGATGTTACATCATCCTTTTTTATTTTAATAATAAAAGTTTGCAGGCTTATTAGACTACATGCTGCTAAATAAGTAGTCCAATTGCTTTGAAACACAACAGTGCTTTCAAAAATGGAGGCAGCTTGTTTTTCAGTGAATGAAACAGAATGATGTAAACAACTTAGCCTAATTTAAGTGTATTCAAGTTATGCTTGTATGGCAGCACTCGTAGCTTACTTTTATACTTTGAAAAAATATGTGCAAAATATGCATGCCTATGTTTTCTCTCTGTGTAGAAGTGCTGAACCATACAAATAGATACGGGGGTCAGACACAAAACAACAAGGAAACATCAGACTTGGGCATTGGAAATATTCCATGTAAAGCAAAAATGAATGTGTAAATTTTTCCTTGGTTTATCACGTATAGTTATACTACAGTTCTTCTAAGAAATATTCATCTTGCAGTCAGTCCTTTTAAAAGTTTCTAGCAAAAAATGAGAAACAAAAATTGCATAATGTAACCTAAATATACGGTCACACACTTAGACAAAGACAGCAAGAGGGGGCTGATATTGAAAGAAAAATGCAGAAAAAAGCTTTTCTATTTTTCTGCCAAGACCAAAGAATAGCATAGAAAGGTCACTAACTCATGGAAAGAAGTCTATCCAACATGGTGCAGTGCTGTGATCTCAAACATTCAGGGCTAGATTCTGATCATACAATAGCTTAAATCAGGAGTACCTTCACTGAATTCAGTGGCGATATGCTATGTCAGTGTAAAATTAAGAACAAAATCAGGTTTTGAGAATTGTGGTGCTACTCTCTCGAACTGAGTTGCTCTAGCATTGCAACTAATGCCTCCAGGCATCATTTTTATAAAATGAGGACGATGCTCAGTCTTTTTAGTTCTTAAAGTAACAATGATTAATGCAGAAAAAAGAAATGCTCTATTTACTAATTTCATAAACTACTAACTATATCCTTTAATATGTAATCAGCATATCAATATGTTTACCAAAGTAATGGTTACCTATGTTCTTCAAATAAATATCTCAGGGAAGTAATATATGTAATTATGGTTGAAGGCTTCTTTACAGTCATATATTTTTAAATAAATTCCAGGGTTATAGCCTTGATTTTCTGAGCACTCTGAGCCCAGGCCAACAAAGCACTTAAGCATGTGCTTAACTTTAAGCATATGAGTGATCCAACTGAAGTCATCTGCTCTGTTGAATCCTGGGTAGAACGTTCAGCACCTTTCAGGATCAAGTCCTATTTGTTCACCTTGAAGTTTGTGGATTTAAACAGAACTCGCCATGTATAGATTTTTGTGTCTCAGAATGAGAATACACTATAGGGTCTCTTATTTACTTTCAGTGAGCACATACAATGTTTACTTATTGTGGCCCAGGGTTCTAACTTCAATTGCAATCAGGTGTCAGGGACTGAATAGTCAACCTATACATGGCAGGTACAAGAGCCTGTCACAGGGAGACCGGTCCCTTTCAGAAGAAACAGATCCAGTTTCCCTGTGACTAATTAGCTGCTTGCAAGTGGGATCTCATAGAAGGCACTTGGTATCTATAACACTTCAGGCATTGGTTAGGACCAGGAGGAAGAAGAGACAGGAAGTGGTAGTGGTGGGAGGAGGAAGAGGGAGTGGAAGAGATGAAGAAGGTTCTCTGGAGCAAGCTGCATGAACCCCTTACAGAGCAGGAGTTGGGAGCTGCTGTGGGGATGAGCTGGTGGAGAGAAAGAACTGGACAGTGTTGGTGGGACAGGGCTGGCTGGAACTAGGGAATCCTAGTGACTGAAAGGCTCGTGTAGCAGCCCCTAGTTAAAAGGGAAGATCTGACTCAGCTAGGGCCAGGCTGAACATAGAAGAGAGTGATTCTGAAGAAGCTCAGCAGAGATAGGATTCCTGGGCGAAGGAGGCCTGGGGTATGGAACGCAATGGGGAGTCCACTCGCAGGAGCTATTTGGGAGTCTGTGAACTGTTTCATATTGAGAGTCCTCTGAATGGATGCACTTATATTAATAAATGATGCTTGGAAACAGAGCTTTTATTAGACTCCGAGAGAGATCTCATTTCTTTCCTGGCAGTGATATAGCCTTAGGCAGTGGCAGAAAGGATAGGCACCTTGAGTGACTACAGGGACTAATGAAGGAGAAATTGAAGCAGGACTTGCCTGTATTGCAGAAGTTAGCTGCTTGATGGTGCCCTGGTGTGGTGGGCCCTGGGACAGAGACTCTTCAATAAAAGTTGATCTGGTGCATAGTCTGTTTTCATGGCCATCTTATTGCTAGCTAAATAAGAGTTTCATAAATTCAAGGGTCAGATAAAACTATGTATTATAGATGGGGCTGGTAATACTGCCTATTTATTTGCACATTTGCTGAGCCAAATGATAGAATTCTTAGTGGCCAAGTGGAGCTCTCGGAACCCCTGTTGAATCTGGCTAACGGGCACTCCTCAACAATGTTTATCATTGTTTGACCTGCGCAGCAGCTGCAGCTTGGGTTGTCTTGAACAGAGCTGGCTCCAGGCACCAGCTCAGCAAGCAGGTGCTTGGGGCAGCCAAGGGAAAGAGGCAGCAGGTCAGGCTTTTTGGCGGCATTTTGGCAGTGGGTCCCTCAGTCCCTCTTGGAGGGAAGGACTTGCCTCTGAAATGCTGCTGAAGAAGAAAATGGCGAAATGCCGCCGATCGCGATTGTGGCTTTTTTCCTGTTTTTTGTTTTTCCCCGCTGCTTGGGGTGGCAAAAACCCTGGAGTCGGCCCTGGTCTTGAAGACCCCAGCAGTGCTGGCTGACTGCACAGAAGCCTCGCCCAGTTCAGAATCAGTTAAGAACTGAACCACTGGGCGGCAATGGGTGCACGTTCTTGCTGTGCCACCTGTCAGTACCTGGCACAGTCCATGAAAGCTAATGATCCTCCTAGCAAGCCGAATTCTGCAAGCTCATACTTGAAGAATCCTGGTATTGCCAACCCCCGTTATGTTAAGAATGAGCAATCTGAGTCTTACTACTAAACATTGAGGGTTTATTGACAGCCAAGTGATCGATCAGCACTCTTGCTCACTGCCTATTAAAGTCGCCTGACATGTCCCATTATGAGACTTTGTTTTCACTTGCTTGTATTTTTGCCAAATTTTAACTGTTCTGGCTGAAATTTTACATCAGGTGTCTGCCTCAGGCTGAATATTTTTAGAAAGTTTTAGCTACCAGTTAAGTTGCTTCTTAGGGTATGTCTACACTACTCGCCGGATCGGCGGGCAGTGATCAGTCCAGTGGGGATTGATTTATCGTGTCTAATCTAGACATGATAATCGACCCGAGTGCTCTCCCGTCGACTCCTGTACTCCAGAGCCACAAGAGGCACAAGCAGAGTCGACGGGAGAGTGGCAGCAGTCGACACTGCGGTGAAGACACCACGGTAAGTGGATCTAAGTACGTGGACTTCAGCAACGTTATTCACATGGCTGAAGTTGCAAAACTTAGACTGATTCGCCCCGCCCCCCCCAATGTAGACCAGGGCTTAGAATCAGACTAGTGTCAAATACGTTGTTATACCATGTTTTTTATATCATGTTAAAAAAAATCTGGCCTGCTTGCCTGCTTTGGGGCAGAGACTTGAAATCTGGCACTTGGGTGACCTGTGTATCAGGGATATGCCTTTTGAGGTTTCCATGAAAATCTGCCCAATTTAGGTCAAGTTATAAACCTTTTGAAAAAGTATCATTTCACACATGTTAAGTAGAGATTTCATAGAGCTTTGCTGCTGAATGGTCCAAAGACTGGTTGTGCAAGGAGATTGGAACTGAGGGCTGGGGGTAGACTGGGACTGGTTGGGCAAGGAGACTGGGACTGAGGGCTGGGGGTAGACCGTAGACCGGGACTGGTTGGGCAAGGAGACTGGGACTGAGGGCACATGGATGTAGATAGACTGGGACTGATGGGGTGAGGACACTAGGAATGGGGGCCTGTGGGGGATGGGGGAGGCTAGGACTAGTTGCACAAGGAAATTGGGACTGAGAATTGGGAAAGGGAACAAAATATTGAATAGCTGCTCATTAAGTGAACACTATCCATTCTCTACACTGAATGAGGCAGAGGTCCTGTGGAAAAATATTATGGAAAAATATTATGGAAAGACTGTATCATAATGCATAGGCAGAAGGGATGATTTCGGCATTTCCTAACTTTTGAGTACTTGATTTTGCAACATTAATAATGTTTTTAAAGTAGTTTTTTGATGACAATGATAACACTTGTGGATCTTTTTTATAGACTTTTGCTGAGACAAGGAACAGCAGCAGGCATATGAATGCAAGAAACTGGACATGTCAATTCTTGTATAAAAATGTAACATAAAAGTTAAACATAATTATAAAAATCACATAATCATCTCATTTTAAATGCAAGCAAAACTGCCATCGTGTAGGGCCCATAGCAAAACAGCTCTGATCTCAGGCTACTAGACCTGCATACTTAATTGTTTTAAATTTGCGTTTATTTTGAGGACTACAAATTTAGTAATTTGAGATCATTGTGATCTATAAGAAATAATCAGACTGACAGTGACTTCCAGTCAAAGCATACCACTTTGTTTGTATGCTTTACAAACATTAATATTTTATCCACATTGAGATAAATACAATTACCGCCATATAGGACCTGATTCAACAAATTACTTAAGCACATGCTTAAGAATGTGAGTAGTCTATTTGCTTCAGGAGGGCTACTCGTGCTTAAAGTTACATATATGTAATGTAGGTGCCTGGCTGAATCAAGGCCATAACCACAAGATCATCCTTTCTCTCTACATGAAGAGTGTGATCAATACAAATTGAAACATTCCTGAATACTTAAAAACCTTTTAGTGGGATGTGATCCTTATTCAGTCTTTGTTCTATGTGACCTATATTTTGTGACCAGAACAGAGCTATAAAACAAATCAGTGTAGTCCTTTATATAATTAATGAAGTGTGTGAGCTCTCTCATTTATAGTATACTTACAAGCAAACCCAACTCTTGTGAAGAGTATGTACAAGCAAAGCAGACTATAGAATGGGAACAGTAATTACCGTATTTCTCACAACAGATACAATTTTACATGCATTCCAGAGACACTAGTCTGCACTCTGAAGGAGGCCATTTAATTAAACTGTTTGCCTGTGAGAGACTCTGTTATTCCATAAAATGACTGTCTTCTTGTGAATATCTAGCTCCCTGTCAGACAAATTGAAAATATGCTGTGCTGTTAACAGTATTTTTGAAACACGCTTGGTATTATAGACATAAACCTTCATTAGAGGTCAGATCCCACATTCCACCAGGATAACTTGCAGAAAGTGAAATGGAAGCTTACGTGTATTTGATGTTTGCTTGTTGCAGGTAGGGTAGCAGAATTTGTGAACTGTTCCCTGGAACATGTACATCTGTGACTGTACCCTCTGAGATGTGGAAGATGCTGCTGGGCTGCCACAGGTCCACCTGTAGTGCAGGAACCAACCTGTAATTCATATTTATTCAGTGTAGGTGGGGAAATCCAGGAGTTAGCATGATTTTAATTTTCTTCAATGTATCTAATATGGCATGTTGTTGTTTATTTAGCATTGCTGGAGTACTACTGCTTAGTGCACTGGTCAAACACTACTTACTTACAGTAGTTAGAGAATGACTCAAACTTTTATTTTTGAAACAAAAATGTTTCACTTTCAGTTTAACAATTTTTTTGACCTCTTCTTGGTCTGAATTACCTGGCATTACAATCCAAGAGATGTTTAAATATCCACCACTTTTCTGTATCAGATTCTCTACATTATATAGTACATTTCTTGTCAAAATCCCTCACAATCTTGCACATTTCCTCTGTATCAGCTTCCCTATGGTCAGCAACTTTTGTTTTCATTTTTATTTTTCAGTAGGGCAATGCAAGGAAAGAAAATTGAGGAGAAATCGAAAGTGTTCAAAAATATATTAATGTGGTATTAAGTGTATGATAAAGTTCTGCAATGACACTTGATAATATATATGCCAGACGTACAACACAAGTTTCAATGCAGATTAGGTTAGCATGGGACTGTAAAATAGGTGAAATAGGTGAGATTGTGTTCATACTCAAGGATACAGTCCTAGCTCAGTGCTGAATGACAATATCTAGATGGTGCTGTGGTAGATAGGAAGAGTCCTACATGGCCAAAAAAAAAAAAAAGTAAATAGAAAGGTTACAAAATCAAAGAAAGATAACATATACCTAAGTGTAAGTGTCTGCATCTCCAAATTAATCTGTAATTTTTTTTCTAAGTATAAAAGACACGTGGTATATTTTATTTCTGGGCACTTTAGCACTGTTGCCCCTTTTGTCCCAAGTGGTTAGCCAATATTTGGGGCCTTGTGGGATTGTTTCCTCTAGGAGGAGAAATCAGTGATGAGTCAGGTATATTCTTCGGTGCAATTCTGTTTGTTTACAAAGAATATACACAAAATCCTTTTCTGCTGAACACAGTAGGTAGAAACAACAGCAAGCTGTTTTTTTGCTCACTATTTTCGAGTCTGCCCCTCCAGTCAGTTCTGTGCCCAAGGAGTTCTCTCTCTCTGCTCCCTCTCAGGGTCATGTTCATGACCAGTTCTCTCCCTGCTGGCTTTCTGCCTCTAACAACCCTCTTTCCAAAGAACCTCTTGGTTCCTGCATTTGGCACAATCCCAGGGAAATCCCTCAGACCACCTGGTTTAGCGCTGCTCTGGCTTTGCCATGTGACCCATGGCCTGGACAGGAATCTCCTTTTGTTTCCAGTTAATACTACATGAAAGGACATTGAATTGCTCCTTCCAGTTAACCTGAAAGAAAGATGTTTAACACACCAATCGGCTTTAACCAGGTCTGTGATTTGTTTTTAGATCAAAAAGCCATTTGTTGGGCACAATTAACACCTTTCAGCACAATAATATTATAATTTACTCTTAATATCCAGATTAAGTTGTGTCTATTTATACATTCTGTAATATATAAAGGTAATGGTTTGCTATACCATTAGTTTTTAACTAATAGTTTAACTTTTTAAATTTATTGAATTAGGTGTGGCACTGCAGGTACCAAACTTTTCCTTGTCCATAAGATCATTATGGGATCTAGTTTCCCCTGCCTCTGAGGAATGTCAGGTTCATAATACAACTATTGTTGTGATGACAGCTGTTAAAATGGCCTAGTGAAGAGCTTTTATGCCTCTGATATTATGTAATTTATTGCCAGTAACAAAAACAATAGAGTTACTTTCTTCTCGCTTTATTTATGAGCTCTATCAGTGTGCATGCTCATGCCCACACACATATTCTAACCAACACTTAATTTGTTTAATACACTTTCAAATAGACCATTTCCACAGTCACTTAGTCAAGTCACCTCCAGTGGAATTTTAATCACCAAATGTTTTGATTACTTAACTCCGAAGAGATACACTGACAGGAGGACATTTTGGATTTGCAGTAACACCTTAGTGAACGGTGGGGTATTATACTTGTTCAGTGCTGGGAGACTGGATGTTAGTAGGTAGCAATCTGACTTCTCCCTTCTTGCACAGATGAAAAACACTGAACGATGGACACCAACCTATGTGCTAATACTCTGAAAATAATAATTAATAATAATAATAATTAATAATAAAACAATGGAAGGCCAAGCTGCAATGGCAGCATGTTAAAATTATAGGGTAGAGGACAGAAGAAATGATTTAGACCTTGATCCTGCCAACATTTTCACAGTTGAGTTTCCTCTCAGCATATGAGTTGTCCCACCGAAGTTAGTAGAACTACTCGTGTGTGACATTATTCTTCTGCAAATGTGTTTGTAGGATCAGGACAGTAGACTGATGAACATCAACTCCTCCTGTCAGGTAAGGCTTTCTAACTTCTATTATGTCTGGGTTGCCGTAAATGAGGGAGCCAAAGCCATCTTCTTACTGCCACCACTCTCTACTATGTAGAAGTGGAGTTTGAAGGTAGTGGTGAATCAGGGCCAGCATAGTTAGAGAGTGAGCACATAGGAGGCCTATGAATTCAGTAGGTTCTGAATGCAGTCCTGTCCAACTGTCCTCAATTGCAAAGATAATGGGGGCAATTAAAGGATAAGAGGTGTTGAGAGAGTCTCTAGGGCTTCTGTAAGGACTTGCATGGCAACCAGGAAGAGGCAAAAAGTAATTAAAGCTTTATTTAATATATTAGACAATAACTGCTCAATAGACTCTCTCCTTTATTTGCTTTTCAGTGAGGCTGGTAAAGAGAAGTGTTACATAGTTAGTGACTCAACCAGTTGCAGTGACCACAGTACCAATTGTAATAGAATACCAACAGTACATAATTTGCAGGTTCAAGTTGCACAAATCTCTGGGAAATTGTAACATGTTAATGATCTTGCTGTATTATTGCAACTGGTATAATTTTACACAAGGTTTTACCCTGTAATAAAGATATTTCTTCTGAGAGTTACTGAATAAAAAATTAACTCAATTGTATCCTAAATAAATATCTGTTTTTACAGACGTGTATAAGTATCACAAACCTAAATGTAAATGTTGAAGATTTGAAAGAGGTACCATATAGGGTCTTGAAAGATAAAAAAAAAAAGTTTCTTACTAAGGTTTACGATTCAGACTTGATTCTTATTTCAGAGTTACCTCTGCACAGCACTAAAACATGGAATATCAAACCACTGAAGCTAGTAAGAGTTTTGCCATTGACATAACAGAGTGGAACCAGCTCCCCTCAGCATTTGGGAACCAGGTGAATACTTTCACCTGAAACAGGTATTTCTAGTTGCTCTGTTTTATGAATGCAATGTATGTACTTTGTGGACTAAGCCTTTCCTTCTTTATCTTACACCTTCCTGTTCGTTGCTTTTCCTGCAACAATCCTTCCCTTCTACCCCCTCAGTATTTAAGTTACATTCACTTATGCTCCCTTGCACTCATTTATGCCGATTTATCAGGATTTAATTTATGCCAGCACCATCATGTCCCCTCTGAATTTGAAATGTTGTGTGGATTTCTGATTTACCCTTGTGTAAGTTAGATCAGAATCAGATTTGACATCTACAGCATCTAGCTACACATGTACAAGATGCTTACTTTATCTGGAACTCTGCTAGGGAGCTGCATCCACTCTGTGCCTCTGGTGTGAATGTCTTCTTGGGCAAAGAAGGCAAAGCAGCATATATACTGAGTGGCTTTGTTAGTAAGTACATTTCCAAGCAGGCATTTATCCTCTGAAAACTCATTTAGAATTTGCCTTAGGAACTGCAAGGTACCAACTCATCCTTTCCCCCTACAAAGTACTGTCTAAATTTCCTGAGCAGCAGAGCCAGGATCAGTTCAGGGATTACAATGTCAGCAGCTGCTGTAGGGGCAAGACAAGCAGAAGGGAATGGGGGTGTGGCTGCTAGGTCTGTTACTTCAGCCCCTTCTGTTACCCCAGGGAGGGCCTGTGTGCGCTTGTATATTTTTGTAAAAGCGGCTGGAGAATCAGGATGGTGTAACTCCATCTGTTACACCAGAATTACCATGGAACAGCAGCTGCAGTTTACGAATGCAACCCAGAATATCTGACAAAGAAACGGCTAGAAAGTCATTGGCTTTGGGAAGAGCAGCAACTGGCCATAAAGGTTGAAATGAAGTAGTTCTTCATTAATTATATTGACCAAAAGGGTCCCAAAGCAAATAAATAGCTGATGAAAGTAAATTAAACTTCAATTATCTGGAAAACACTTTGGAATGTGGCATTTGTTCCAATCAGTCAACTGGATTAAAACCATGAAGGAGTTTAAAAATCAACAATAGAACTCTCAATTTATCCTGGGCAATGGGGAACAGATGGCCGTGGACAATCAACTGAGGTATGTGACACAGAGGAATACTGGAAGGATGACAAGAATGGCTGTCAATAAGATAGATACATACTCAAAAAAAATTGTGAGTTTTCATTTGAATTGTTAAAGAATTTGCTTTCAACGTGCTGGATTCCCTAGTCTACTAAGGTCTCTTAGTGGCACAGAGTGGACTTAAAAGTGCTGGAAGTACCCAGTGGAAAGTTCCCCTGGTATAGGGGAACTCAGCTGGGATGGAAAGCTAAAGGAAGCAACTCCACCACCAGCAGCCACCTTCTCTGCACCTCTGGCATACGGGAGGGAAGGAACAAAGTGGTCAGGTGTGTTCTAGGCAGTAGGTGTGCACAAGGCAGGGATGTGATGGAGCAGAACCCTCCACCCCCCGATCCTTCACTGGCATATTGTCCAAGGAGCTTATATCAATGGCAGAAGTTAGAGTGGGTCCCCTTCTGCTCTAGTGGGGTTGGGTGGCCAAGGATCAGGGAACTGAAGCCATCTCCCTAGTGCAAACACCTTTAACCATGTCCTACTGCAGTTCTGAGGTAATGGTGAATTGGTAGCAGTTTATTTAGTGCTCACTTTCTGAATAAGTTTGCTAGTGGGAATATTGGCAAAAACAGGGCATTTTAAGCAAGTATTGGAGAATCTGTAGCAAGCAAGCAAGTTTTGAATTGTAAGGGTGATCATTCTCACTAGAAATGTGATCAACAGTTATGTTCATCCAGTCAACACTCTGTGTGTCCAGTCAAAGCTATCCAACTCAGTTTCCAATACTGGAGACTCACAATGAACTGCTGACAAGGAAGCCACAGGCCAAACTAAAATGAATAATAAATCGGAGGAAGTTGTGATTTGTCCAAGGACAATTCATGGTCAGAAAGTTAAAATGTGTGGAATTAATTAATCGGTATGTATTATTCACTCAGAAAAGACAGTGACATTTGAATTGTGATAGGGACTACAGGCTCTAGTCAGGTATTGGTCCAATTGTGCTAGGCCCTGTACAAACACTGATGAAAAAGGCAGTCCCTGCCCCAATGAATTTTAGATGCTCTGGTTGAAACCAAAACATTTACAAGATAAAGAAAATAAAAAACACAGCAAACTCCTGTAGGCTTCTGTAACCTGACATGTAAGAAAGGATTTCCTTCTTGTTGGGCTGCTCTTGCCACCAATCTATCCTATTAATCCTAGATCCAGAATACCCTTTCAAAACCTGCTCTGAATTGCAACTAGCTGGCTTCTTCCTAGGAAAGTATAGGCTGTGTCAGTGCCAACCTCTTTCTCTCCCGTAGTTATATTTTTTTTAAATATCAGATGTAGTAGCCTACCAGCTTGTATGGCAGCCCTGCCATCTCCTTCAACTTTCCTGTACAGGTAAACTTTTATTTATGTGTGCCTGAAACTAAGCATATAACATAACAGAGTATGCCTAAGAGTGTTGGAAAACAGTGTTCTTCTAATTCAGCAACCCACAGAGAGTAAAAGAGATGCCCAGCTTTACATTATGATTCTTGTTTAGGAAATGTCAGTGTTAAGAACAGTCATTTAAATCAGTGTTTCCCAAACTTGGGACGCCACTTGTTTAGGGAAAGCCCCGGGCAGGCCGGACCGGTTTGTTTACCTGCCGCGTCCGCAGGTCTGGCCGATCGCAGCTCCCACTGGCCGTGGTTCGCTGCTTCCAGCAGCTCCCATTGGCCTAGAGCAGTGAACCGTGGCCAGTGGAAGCCATGATCGGCCTGGCCCACCAGGGGATTTCCCAAAGCAAGCGGCATCCCAAGTTTGGGAAACACTGATTTAAACAAACAAGCAGAGACCGCCCTCCACTCCCCAAACCTCCCTCACAACAAACTTTTCCACTACAAGAAAAATGTTTGTTTTTCCTTGTTCTTGCCTTTGTCCAGGTCAGTGGTCATACAGGGTTTGTCTACACTGCAGTTCGACACCTATGGCTCACTCATGTCAGCTGACTTGCGCTGCAGGGCATAAAATTGTAACGTAGATGTTCAGGCTCCAGCCAGAGCTCTGGGACCCCATAAGGGGAGAGGGTCCCAGGGCCCAGGCTTCAGCCTGAACCTAAACATCCACACTGCAGTTTTATAGCCCTGCAGCCCAAGCCCAGGTCAGCATAGGCCAGTTATGCGTGTTTAATTGGTGTGTAGACATACCTATAAGAAGGAGTAAATTTGCATTTGTTTCATGCTCAGCTCACCGATAGAAATCACAAACACCTTTGGAATGTCTGCCTGAGATAGAAGGACAGTGTTTTGTAGTAGGACAACCAGAGACCCTGCGGTGTCCTCTACAAGACAATAGTGTTGTAGCCATTTTGGTCCCGGGACATTAAGGAGACAAAGCGGGTGAAGTAATCTCTTGTATTGGATCAACTTCTTTTGGTGAAAGAGACAAGCTTTTGGGCTACTCTGTGCTCTCCTTCAGGTCTGGGAATTAATGGGCCACTTAAACTTGAATGGTCCCTTAATGTGTGTTAACTACGTATGCTAAACCAGTGGTTTTCAACCTTTTTTCATTTGTAGACTCCTAAAAAATTTCAAATGGAGGTGAGGACCCCTTTGGAAATCTTAGACATAGTCTGTGGACCCCCCTGGGGTCCATGGACCACAGGTTGAAAAACACTATTCTCTGGTAACAACCACCTTTCGTGGACCTCTTAGATATAGTCTGCAGACTCCAAGGGTGTGCAGACCACAGGTTGAAAACCCCTCTGCTAAACAATCTGTTCTACCTTGTATTTAGCTGTGACACTGAGTACATTTTCCAGACCTGAAGAAGAGCTCTGTGTAGCTTGAAAGCTTGTCTGTCACTAATGGAAGTTACTCCACCTTGTCTCTACAAAAGAGTACACTTGCTTGAGCTGGATGGAGATGAGTCCACCTTTAATTCTGCAGGCTGTACAAGTAGGTCAGAACCAAGTGATAAGAGGTATCTGTCCCAAAGGTTTAGATAGGGTTGGTCAGGATGAACAAAGAACATACAGGGCCCAAATTCAGAAGCCAAAATCCTCAGGGACACCAGCCGGGAATGGTATAAATGTGGCTTTAAGCCACCTTCTCTCAGCCAGGACCTAGGGGTTGATTTGGTCCCTGACGTTAGCTAGAGCAGTCTGGTGGCTAGGGTTCACTGGAGCACAGTGTGCTTTAGGCTTGCCTCTCCTGGCTCAGTGTGCCCCCATCACTATGAGCCCCAGGATGGGTTCTGTAGCACTTAGGGGAAGGATGGTGCATTGCTTAAAGTCCTAGCCAACAAGTCAGAAGACCTGGGTTTAATTCTATACTCCACCATAGGTTTCCTGTATCATACTGGATGAGCCCCTGTGCCTCAGTTCACTATGTGTAAAACAGGGATAGTGGTGGGGTGTTGTGAGGATAGATACATTAAATATGGTGAGGCACTCAAATACTACAGTGATGGGGGTCATACAAGTACTTAGTGTAGACAGAGCTGGCTCTGGACCAGCCAAAGGCTCCCTCATGCAGCCAGTCCTGGGCTAACCCTTTTGGGCAGCTTTGCAGCCTATTTGTGCCGGACCTCTGGCCAGAATGAGGCCTTGATTACCCTGAGCCTGCACTGCATTTGGGACTGAGGAAGGGCTTTTAAGTTGTGCATACACCACTCAGGGTAGACTTGGGCCCTCAGATGGGATTCTCAAAAACCTAGCTTTTAAAGGCAAGGGGAGCTTTAGCATTGACTTCAGTGGGAGCACAGTTAGACAAACATTGGATACCTTTGAAAACTCCATTCATGTGTCTAATTCCTAAACCATCATATAACAGAGGCCAACCTGTGGCCCTGATTCAGCGGCATCCATAAGCACACTGCTAACTTTAAATACATACCTAAATAGCTTGTTGACTCAGGGGTAAGTGGCTACACTTTTTGTTTCATAACTTTCTGGCCTATTTCTCTCCTGGTTGTGGTGGGGCAAAACAGTAAGTAAACACTGGGTTTCTTTAACTGCTTTTTTAAAAAAGCACTTGTGTTCCTGAAATAGCTTAAAATTACTTGCTAAGGACCAGATTTGAAAAGGCATTTAGGTCCTGTACACAGGCATGGCTGTCCCGTAGTGTCCCCTGCTGACCAAGCCTGTCTCTGCTGAGATCTGCCTCACTTTCTCCTTCACTGAGGGCCCCTTAAGAAATCCAGACATTCAAAACACTCTCTTTCTACAGTCCAGTTTATTGGGTCCTGTACAAAATCTTTCAAGATGGACCTCAAAACTACAGTCTTCATTCCAGTTCCAGTTGGTCCTGGACCCTCCTCCCTGAAGGTCTACCATTGCTTTAAAGTTTGTTTCTTTTCCTCCACTTCTAAGGTGGACACAGCGTCTCCTACTTGGGAGTCTGTCTTCCTGCTTTTCCAGTACTACTGGCCTGAAGTTTAGCCTTCATCACAGGCCTTCCCCAATGATCTTTTCCTGCTGAAGACACCTTCTTACTCTCTGCAGATATTTCCCTAGTAGTTGTCTCTTCCCTTTAAAAGGCCCACATCCCATCCCATCCCTTCAGCCCAACTGGGCAACAGGTTATCAGTTCAGGTGCACTGGACTCTGCTCCCTCTTAAAGGGGCCAGTCATCCTGTGATAGTGCCTAACTCCCTTTGATTTCACTAGGAGTTAGATACTTAAATACTTTAAAAAAATCTGGCACTAAAATACCTCAGTAAACCAGGTTATTGTATCCAATACTGAAATAGTGCTGGGCAAAAATGTAAAGTTATTGGTGTTTGTAGTTATTTAATTAAAAGTGTGTTAAATCTTGAAATGGTTCTGAGTTTTATTACACTTTTTTTCCCTCCTCGAGGCATAGAGGATGTGAGTAACATGATACTCAGGTGATATCAATTTACAACCCAAACCAAAAAATATTCAAAGTAAATGCCTCTTAAAACACTTCTGAGTTCTTGTGTTTAAAATGTAGTAATCTGAGACTCCCTGAAGGCCAATATAAGAGAATACATAATTAAAGTAATTTGTACATTACTGCTATAGCCTACAGGTTTTCTTTTCTGTGTCTGTCACTGTGTTGATGGATTTGTAGAAACAGAAATATGTCAGTGTCTTGTTTTTTCTTTTATTATACATGAATGTTTGTTCATACACTGGTTTCTATTTTTACTTTTTCAGTGTGCTATTAACAACCTGGTCATGTTTAGATGCAGTGCTCAGGAATGAAAGTTCTTTCTTTCTAAGACAGGATTTGTTCCTGCTCTGAAAACTCGTGCATGCTTTCTCTGAATCATAAGTTGGGATGGGAAGACCAAGAAGGATTGCAGAACTCCCATGGCCTGGTTTTCAGAGGGGCTGACTGCCTGCAGCTCCAACTGACTTCTGCTGGATTTGTGCACTTATGAAAATTGGCCATCAATTATGGAGGGGTTTGGAAAAAGACAAAACTGGATTAGTGACATGTATATCCAGGACTGTGTAAACCCACTGACATCCCTAGTTTGCCCCTCATATAGATGGGAAGTGAGGTAGCTGCAGAGGGAACTGCAGCCCTGAGACATCGGAAGCAGCCAAGCTTAGCTTGTTTCCACAAGCTGGGCACAAGGACCAGGATTTGACCCTGTGAGTGAATATTACCGTATGCAGGTACATTTTCATTTATTAAAAAAATCTTCCTTTCAACCTTTTTAGTTTATTACATCGACCTAATCAATCACTTTCTAATTAACCCGTCAGATTCCAGTGCATCTTGCCAAAATTGTATTACCCTGTTGAAAGAGTTACAGCATGTGGTTATTCAAGTTTCTACTGCTCCCATTTTGATGGAGATGGGAGAAGGAATCACTTTCTGTGAGCCTAAGGGAGCATGTAATAAGACAGTTGGGAGAGATGCTTTGTGGGGATTGCTGTAGTAGAAGAGAGAAAAACACAGAGGGGAACAAAATAAAAATGTCACCAGAAACCCCAGAAGTCCAAGGGAGTTGTGGAGGTTGGTGTTTGCTTTATTTATTTATTTATTTATTGCCACTGGCTATTAAAGTTATTATTTATTTGTATTACGGTAACATCCAAAATTGCTAATTTGGACCAAAGCTCCACTGTGAGACTGGTAGCTACTGTAGAACATAAACAGACTGTTCCGTGCCCTGAAAAGCTTACGTCTGAGACTATTCACAAGAATCCACCTCCAGGTACCTATAATGCCAGAGTTCAGTGCATGTGCGTGGTGGTCCTCTTTCCACATTATCTTGTGTCACAGAGGGCTGTGAGTATGGATATGTGCATACCTTCATCCTTCTCTGTGACCATGGTCATTGCTGCTGGCAAAGCAGTTCCTACCTGTTGTTAAGCTCTGCCGAAGAGGCAGCATTCTGGACAGTGCTCTTGTGATAAGCTGATGCAATGGCAGGGTACAAACAGGTGGAAACTTTGATTTCTCTGCTTTTAAAATGGGGGAATCTTTTATTTGTAATAGTTGTAGAGTTTGAGCTTGGCTGAAATGGGGATTCTTGCCACTCTATTTTAGGCTGAGGCCTCCGCTCTTTCTTGTGCTTCCACTCCTTTCTCCACACTATTTTCAGTTGAATGTAACAGGATTTGAAACAGTCACCCTGGGTGAAAGGCACGTGAATTAACCCATTAAAGGCAGCCCTCAAGAAGAGCACTTGTATTGAAACCACAAAGTGCGAACTCACCGAAAGCTGGTGAAATATGGCATTCAGTGCTTGTGCTTCTCTCTCACTCTCCGGAACAAGCCGTATTACTTGAGCACTGTTGGTAAGAGAACATTGAATTGAAACTTTAAGGACTTGTTTCAAAAACAGGACCCAGAAATAAATCTATCATTTACAGTCCATATTCATTTTGTCTCTTTCTAAATACTGTTAAAATAACAGGTGCATCAGAAATCTGCTTTCAAACCTGACGCTACTTAACTGTGCACTTCCCAAATCCAAGAAGTAAGCTGATGATAGGTGGGGATGGCAGCATCTGTTATTAAGGTTTCCCAACACTTCTCATTATAAGACCCTGTTTTCAGTTGCTTATATCTTTGCCAAACTTAAACCATATGGGCTGAATTTTTCCATATTATATGTGTCTGTTTCAGGCTGAATTTTGTAACTCTTTGAAATCTGCTTTGGACTTAACTATCTTGAGTAATTTTGTATCATCTGCAAACTTTGGCACTTCATTGTTTTCTCCTTTTTCTAGATCCTTTATGAATATGTTGAACAGCACTGTTCCTACTGCAGATCTCTGGGGGACACCACTATTTACCCATCTCCATTCTGAAAATTGATAATTTATTCCTACTCTTTGTTTCCTGTCTTATAACCAGTAACTGATTCACGAGAGGACCTCTGACTGCCAGATTCTGGGACTGGACGACAGGGGATGGATCACTTGAAAATTGGATCACCACACACTGCACCATAGTAACTCTAGCTCAGGAACCAATCCATGCAACAAACCTCGATGCCAACTCTGCCCATATATTTACACCAGCGACACCATCACAAGACCTAACCAGATCAGCCACAACATCACCGGTTCATTCACTTGCATGTCCACCAATGTAATATATGCCATCATGTGCCAGCAATGCCCCTCTGCTATATACATCGGCCAAACTGAACAATTCCTCCGTAAAGGTAATGGACACAAAGTAGATATTAGGCCCGGCAATATTACAAAACCTGTAGGCGAACACTTCCAACCTCCCTGACCACAACGCAGATTAAAGGTAGCATCCTGGCAGCAAAAACTTCAGGACCAGCTCCAAAGAGAACGATGACTTCAGTCATTGCATTGACACCATCAGCTCAGGATTACAAGCTGTGCATGGCTGCCAACTACAAAAGCAGTTTCTTCTCCCTTGGTGTTCACACCTCAACTGCTAGAAGAGGGCCTCATCCTCCCTGATTGAACTGACCTCGTTATCTCTAGTCTGATTCTTGCCCGCATATTTATGCCTGCCTCTCGAAATTTCCACCACATGCGTCTGACAAAGTGGGTATTCACTCACGAAAGCTTATGCTCCAATACTTCTGTTAGTCTATAAGGTTCCACTTTGTCGCTTTTTTGAAAATTGTCGTGTTCTGTTCATTCCCTTTGAAGCACCTGGCATTGGCCATTGTTGTAAGGCAGGGCAGTGGGCTAGATGGAACACTGGTCTGACTCAGTATGGCTGTTCTTATGGGTTTTTTTTTCTATTACTTCTGCATTTATCTTCTTGCCTTGTTTTTTTCCTGAGGCGTTCCACGATCATGTCTGCTTCCTTATTATCCAGGAAGATTATGCATCAGAGTGGCCTTTGCTGAGGGGCATTGTAGTTCCAAAGCAGATGTGAACCCAGATGTCTAACTGTAGTCTCTGGAGCCTCCCAGAATAGCATATTCAGTTGGTCTCAGATGGGTCACCATAGAGCAAGTGCTGCCTTCCGAGCAAGCTCCCAACTTCTGCCCAGCTCAATTGTCAGGGACCAACTTAGGTTTCTAAATGTGATGTACTGTCGCTAGAATACTGGGCAGGCTTGTCCCTGCTACAGGACTGCATTATCTGTATCTGTGTAAATAGTTATTTAACAGAAAAGGAGCCAGTCGAATATGTGAAGAGTGCCTGGGTTTCACAGGACCAATAAGTGGTGGTGTTCTGCAGTGCAAATGGCTTACTCTAGCTGCCCTTTACACCATCTCTTACTAGACCCCTCTTCCTTTGCGAATGACTCTTCCTCCTTTTGTCTCTTCTCTCCCTTCACCATCTGTTCCTTTCAATTTATCTCTATCTCATTTCTCTTTTCACCCTTTCATTTTGGGAACATCCCTGCTGAGCATTCTTTGTACTGTGGACCCAAGCCCTGAAATCCTTATTCAGGCAAAGCCCTCAGTAACTTCAAAGGGTTTGGCCCATAGTTCCCCTAGTGCCAGTACTATTTAAAAAAATGAACCTGGCTCAGTTTCACTCTGCTTCTGTTGACACCACTGGCTCAGTGCTGTGTGCTGAAATAGCAAAGGGGTAATCTTATACATGGGTTCTCCTGCTTGACAGTGCTAAAAATTGGGAGGAAGAGGTGGCAGGGGTTTGGGAAAATTACCCAACGTTTAACTGTCCAGACAGATAAGAGAGAAGGATATTTTACAAAGGGATATGAACCTCAGAGTACTAGGAAGGCTGCACTGTATTAAGGGAAATATCTTTCCCAGCTTCACTTATTGTATTGCACTAATTCTCTTTGCTATCACTCACTTCTTTCTAAATATCAAATAGCTATTTAAAAGAGTACTGGACAGATAGGTCTACTGTGTACACAGGACAGATACTGTAGGACTGAGCTGCTTAAAGGTTATGTACAGAGACTGACTAAAATTCCACTGGCTGAATGTAAATTAAATAATAAACATTTATTGCTAGTTTCTGGAAGTACTGGGGAGAGGCAGAACATATGGAACAACAATTTCAAATGTAAAATATTTAAACCTGGATTCAGTAGTCGTTACAACTCAGAGTGAACTGATATTATTTAGTGTGGTTTTCTTTTTCTTTAATGGACTAACATGTAGTCTAAACTGTCTTTTGGATCTGGCTCAGTCGCTATGTCATGCCCAACTTGATTAAAGACCTGCCAGAGAAAGGAAAATGTCAGTGGTAACATGGCTGGTTGTGACAGATTATTTGTTTGATACATTGCTGGAAAATTGCTGTGACCAGGGCTTCTCCTAGAGAGTGCAAAGAAAGCACTTTAGTGTACTTCATACTGTCAGGTTTTTATGAAATGATGGATAATTCAACCTAGCAAAATCCAGTTTCATTTTTGTGAATGTAAGATGCAAAGTGACAATGAATTCCTGAAAACAGTATTTTAATACCAGCTTTTATAGCCAATTTAAAAGGCTCAGTAATTCTCAAGAAGCATTCCAGCATTGTTCTTCTGCAAAAGAGTACAGGTATCAGACTCTGCAGTGCACCTAATACCTACCCATCTGTAGTGGGGCAACGACTCACCAGCACAGCGCCTCCTGCTAGTCATCCTGGGAATTAGCTCTTCCAGCCCAGAGCACCCTCTACAGGCCAGTGTCTTGTCTGCCGCTGGTCCCCATGTCCCTCCCAGACCACAGTGCCGCTCTCTCAGGGTTCTGCCCTCTGGGTCCCCCATCCAGGGGAACCCGCATCCCTCTATCCCTACCTTGTCTCAGTGGCTACTGTCAGTCCCCATCTAGCCCCTGTTCCCTGAGGCAGACTGCAGTCTATAAACCACTCATCATCAGCAAGGAAGGTTGGACCAGCTGCCTCTGCCTATATGTGGGCTGCCCCTCTGCAGCTCAAGTATGCTTCTGTGGGCCTGTCATAGCTTTCCTACTTAGATCTGAACCTTAGAGTTCAGAAAATAAGATGCTAGCATGAAACCTCCAAGCTTATTTACCAGCTTAGATTTGATAGCGCTGCCACCAGCCAAAAATTCCAGTGTTTGGCTCACTCTGGTCTCCCCAAAACCTTCCCTGGGGGACCC
>NC_133770.1:239911193-239924683 GCF_003597395.2 Chelonoidis abingdonii
TTTATTTTGGAGTAGATGTGTCTTTTAGTCTTGTCTCTAGGTTCCCTTTTTTTCAGCCATCTTTTTTGAAGAAGAAAAAAAAGGAAATTCAGAAGAGTATTTATTATCAAATAGGGTTTTCTATATCTGTAGTTTCCAAATTGTAAGTTACAGTGTATATGATAAAAGGATGTAATAGAAGTACTGTTTATTATTTAGTATTTATTATGATAGATAGGATAATAGATTGTTGTAAAGTTGGTGATTTTTAAGTAATATTGTAGTTTTTTTTTGATGGAGGGTGTTTATGTCGTTGCTTCTTAGGCATTGCTGTATAGGAATTACATTGCAACCCTTGATAATGGATACATTACTTATGTTTTCCTTTCTTTTTATCACAGCTTTTTTAATCCATGTGATATTATCAATTTCGTTGCGCTTCTAAGGGGCGCTAAAGAGCTCATTGTGTCTATATGCCTGACGCTGATGGCGGTGGCGCAAGAGAAAGGAGATGGGAGACGTGAATTGTCACATTCATATTTGTGTCATTCCGAGTTCCGCTGGTAATTAGGTCAACTACAGAAGCACAGCGCGAGTACTTATAAGGGGAACTTTACACTACTTGAACGTCTTAATAGGCAAATGGGGCCTGCACTTTCGTGAGAGCAATGCAGGCTCGGCTCAGACCTCTGCAGTCAGTGCTCATATCCTCACTATCGCCAGCCAGGCGACCCGTTGGAATATCCGTCGTCAACAATCCACAGACGTACTCTCTCCTCAATGGGCTGGGGAGTTCCGTCGTCTGTGCGGGGCGGCCATTCCATCCTCATCAGCCCTCGATGTCCCACTCATACGTGACGCTCGGACTTGGGATGGGGAGACTCACCTTGGGCCACTTGAGTACCAGGGTCCGCTGGGTCTCCTCTCCAATCTGCATTCTCCAATAATCAACCGTCCGAGAATTGGAGAGCGGTCCGCTCTTGCTTGTCAAGCCTCCAATCGGCAGAGTCGAGGCTGCTGGTTCGGTTCTATTAGACAAACCACAGCGTTACTTTCAACAGCAGGCGGGACGAATCTCTCTCTGTGCGGCAGGCCATTAAATGTTGTGGACTATTTATAGCCACTCAGTCCACACTAAGTCGTTCCTTCTCCCCGGGGCGCGCAAATACCGCTGCGGCACCATCGTCAGTCAGTCTTTCCAGCTCCACATGGTCTATCCCGGACGTTCCCTTTACATTTTCCGCACGGTGGGAGCGCATCCCCACATCGGAACCTTTTGCATCTCATCGATCCGAACAAGGAAGTTGCCGATGTGCTCCTTTCCAAGGCCGCGAGCGGGGCTCGGTATGCGGATTGCCATTCCTGATTCCGTGGGGGAAAGCATCCATCTTTTACTTGCCTTCCCCGTTCCCATATCCCTGCAAGGTCTCTGAAGGCGCGCAGGGTACAGGGCCTGCTGATTCGTCATTGCTAGCATGGCATCAGTTAGCAATTGGTACTCTCTGGCTCCTGACATTTCGGAGTGGACCTGTTCCCTGCCCTTTCACCTGGACCTGATCACGCAGGATCCATGGTCGGCGCTTTGTCAACCCGGACCTTCAGTCCTTCACCTCATCGCCTGGCCTCCTGCGTGGGCTAATCTGGTCCGAATTGCAACTGCTCCCCAGATGAGGCAAGTACTTCTAGAAGTCGAAAGCCATCATAACGAGGACGACGTACTAGCCAAGTGGAAGCGTTTCTAGGTGCTGTGTGCGAAAATGCACTTCCACACCATGCCGCATGTTCCATCCCGATCATTCTCTTGGATTACCTGTGGTCCGCTCAGAACAACAAGAAGCCTGGCTATAGCGCTTTTCTGGTTCACCTTGGGCGGCCATCCGTCCACTTTCCCCCACCCCAAGGGGGGGAAAAAAAGGCGATGGCAACTCCGTTCTTTACACACCCACATGGTGAAGAATTCCCAAAGGGCTGTGGAGCGCCTTCTTAACCCCCCAAGTCGTCATCCAGCCCCCTCACTGGATCTAACGTATCGTGTCTCGTCTTATGTCCCGCCCGTTTGAACCGCTGGCTACATGTTCCCTCCTCTATTTCCTGGAAAACGGCATCCCTGGTGGCCGTCACACTCCGCTAGGCACCTATAAGACTGTGAGCACATCTCGTGGCCCTTCTGTAATCATGTTTCCAGTCGAGAACAAGGTGCAAAACTGAGGCCACAACGCCTCAATTCCTCCCAAAGGGTGTCTCCGAGACCCTTCCACGTAACACCCCAGGACATTATCTCCCGTATTCTTTCCCAATCATTCATCACCACACCACACTCGTAAGAACAACAAATTGCACTGCTAAATACGGCAACACGTCTATACAATTAGAGGCGTTTCCAAGTCCCCAGCTCTTGTCGACAACTGTGAACGCAGCACACACGGAGCATATACACAGTCTCCTCACAGAGTGATCATCACTCGTGGACGTCCTGACACACACACACATACAAAACATCTTACGACCTAACCACCTCCCTTCGGGGCTGTAACCTGCGCACTCTAATAGAGCCCGCAGGCCAAATCGCAATCCGGCGTTCCTGCGCACGATTTCCCGTCCGGAATCTGTAAAGGAACATGCCTGACCTGGTCCTCCGATGCACGACCTTCGCTACCCATTATGCCTAGTCCATGCAATCCAGGGAGTGATATGCGGCCTTCGGTCCTCTGCCGTGTTGCGCATGTGACCTCTCACTCCGAAACCCACCATGCACTAGGTAAGGCTTCGGAATCACCTACTGGACATGCGATAGGAGCAAGCACTCGAATAGAACGAAAAACACAGTTACTCACCATTTAACTCCTTGTTCTTCGAGATGTTGTTGCTCAACTAATCCATTCCACATCCCGCCCCCTTCCCAATACTGTCCGGAGTAGCGCGTAAGAAGGACTGAGGAGCTGGCGGGCCCGAGTAAGGGTAATAATATCACCCGCCATAGTGGCACCACTCTAGGGCGACCTGTCCGCCCGCTGGAGTTGCCTAGGCTACAGTTTTCCTCGACGAACGTGCAACCTGCCGCCGGCGCGTAACCTACTGGAGATAGGATCATGTAGCACACACTCAGAAGAACAAGAGTTTACATAGGTGAGTAACCGTGTTCGTTTGCTATCCCTTTACCATCGACTGTAAAATCTACCATTTTATAGTTAATCTCTCTTCACTAATTTAGAAGAGGGCAAATTTTTAGTGAGCTTCCGCTGATAGAAAAATTCTGCACAGCGCAAAGACAGCATTATTCTTGGGTTATTCCAAAGGGGATCGTGCACATGAGTGCTGGGTGAATCCTCACACACAGAGATGAACTTGAGTCTGTTGCAGCTTGGGTGTTGGCCCTTGTGTGTGTGTGTGTGTGTGTGCTGCAAGGAGGATGGAGACCTGGCTCAGCAAGACATGTAAGGGGGCCCAAGACTGGTGGAACAGAGTCTTTTACGGTTAAGTTTAGCAGTGAGAGCAACAAGGGTGATGTCGTGGTGGCAATAGTGCTATAGACCACTGACCAAGAGCATAGAGTAACCGAGCGCTTCCGACAATTAACTGAAGTTTGCAAGAACACAGGCCCTGGTTCTAATTGGGGGACCTCGAATCACCTGACCATCTCGCTGGGAAAGGCAACTACGATGAAGGTGGACAGACAACTCCCAGGAGTTTTGAAGCATGTTGGGACAATTCCCGGTGCAACTACTGGAGGAACCAACCAGGGGCATTTCCTCTTCACCTGCTGCCTTACAACAGGAAGAATTTGGTAGAGGAAATAGAAGTGGGGTTGCAACCTGGCCGCAGTGATCATGCGATTTTGAGTTCAGGGCCTCCACAAAAAGGAAGAAAAGAAAGTAGTCAAAATAACGGACCCCTGACTTCAAGAAAAGCAGACCCTTGAAATCCCTAGGAGAACTGAATGGGAAGATCTCTGGGAGGCTAATAGAAAGGAGAAAGAACTTAGGAAGCTGCTTTATTTTAAAAGCCTTATGAAAAGAGGGAACAGCATCCATAGTCAGAAGAATAGCAAATTGGCAGGCAACTAACGTGAGCTTAAACAGTGAAACTCGGTGAGCTAAATACAAAAAGGATGGTCTCCAGCGAGAAGTGGAAACTTGGACAGATAGCAAGGAGGAGCATATAAAATATCTCAAGCATGCAGGGGTGTAATCAGGAAAGCCAAAACACCAACTGGAGTTGCAGCTGATCAAGGGATGCGAAGGTAAGCAAGGGTTTCTACAGGTATGCATAGCAACAAAATAACAGGCAGAGAAAGTGTGGGACCACTTAATGAATGGTGATGACAACCTAGAGTGACAGATGATTTGGAATAAAGCTAATGTCATCTCAAGGCTTTTTTTGCCTCACTCAACTGGAAAAAAGCAAATATAGTGCCCATCATTTAGAAAAGGTAAGAAGGAGAAATCCTGGCAACTACAGATTGGTCAGCCCACCTCAAATCCTGAAAAATCATGAAGCAGGTCTCCAGGAAATCATTCGAGAGCAATTGGAGAGAGGAAAGTGATCCAGGAAAAGTTAACATAAATTCACGCAAGAGCAAGTCATGCCTGACCAACCTATCGATTGCCCATTCTATGATAGATAAACTGGCTTGTGAATGGGGAAAGCAAGTGGAAATGTATATATCGACATTTAGCAAAGCTTTTGAATATGGTCGTCCCACAGTATACTGCCAGCAAGCTTAAAAAAGTATGGCTTGGATGAATGGACTAATTGGTGATAGAATCTGGCTAGAATCGTCGGGCTCGAAAGGAGTCGATCAAACGGCTTGATGTCTACGTTGGCAGCTGGTATACAAGCAAGAGTGCCCCAGGGCGGCGCAGTCCTGGGCCGGTTTTCCTTCTTTGCGTCCAGTTTTGGCCCCACTACAGAAAGGAATGTGAAAGAATGAGAGAAAAGGGAGCATATGGTCTCCAATTGTAGTTGGGGAGGTCTAGTTGGATATTAGGAACACTATTTCACTAAGAGGGTGGTGAAGCACTGAATGGTTACTCTAGGGAGCGTGGGGAACTCTCCTATCTAGCGGTTTTAAGGTCAGGCCTGACAAAGCCCTGGAAGATGATAGAATCGGTCCTGCTTGAGTAGCGGGGTCTTGACCCTACGCCACCTGCTCTGAGGCTCTCAACCTAATCTTCTAATGATTCTAATCCATGGGTATAAAGTGGATTATCTTGGATTTGCAGGACTCTATCTTATAACCAGTATCAACTGCTTATGCTAGGTTTTACTAAGCGTGATCATGCTTTGGAATGTTTCATGATTATGAAAGGTGCGGCTCAGTGGTATTCCAGTTAATCAAGTGGCACCTTTAAGGGGAGCAAACTGTCACCTTGAGTATCCTCAATTGTATGCAGGGGGACTGAGGCTCACAGCGCGTACATGACCTTACCTAATGCACAAGGAAGCTGGGGCATCAAGCAGGGGAGTATTGCCAGGTCTGGGGTAATCATCTACCTCTGGACCATCCTATTCTCTTTTTAGTCAATTAACCACACCACACCAAGGATTCTGAACCTTTCTCTTCTTTCCCTCCCTGAGCTTTGAAAAATCCGGTTTCCTGATTGGTCCTCTGGTCAGGTGTTTGGTTCCCTTTGTTAACCTCTTACAGGTAAAAGAAACATTAACCCTTAGCTATCTATTTATGACAGGGCCCTTAATTCGGCCTGCAGCCTGGGGCTTTGCTAGGCTGGAGCTCCCCAGCTGTCTCTTCCCTTCTCCAGGACTGCTCCACTCTAGGTACCCTCCATAGCTTCCCAGGCAGCCAAGTCCTTCTCTCTCAAGGAAGCTAGAGAGGGTGTTTTCTGCTGCTTCTGGCCCACAGCCCTCTTATAAGGGCCAGCTGGGACTGGATTAAGCTGACCACAGCTGTGGCTGCTTTCCCAATTAACCTAGCTCTCCCCGCTGCCGCCCTCTCCAGTGCTGCTTTATCCCCTTCAGGCAGGAGCAGGGTGATCACCCCTCTACACTATCAAAGAAAGCAGTCCTGAGGTTGATTTTTGGCTCCAGATTCTTTGTACTAACAACAAATCAAAATGTTCTATTAAATACTTTCTGTGCAATCACCCTTACTATAACATAATGCATTTAATGTGGGGATTCAAAAGTCTACCATGTATACCAGCCAGACAACTAAATCTATCAGCCATAGGTTGATGTGGGAGATATATGGTGGATCTATCAATAAGCTTCACAGTCAACGCCATGGTGAGATTCCCAGCACGTACCTCTAGTTGCTGAGAAGAGGGAGGTGTTCAGATGATTATCTGAATGTGATCTCTGGACTCTACTACAGAGCTCCATCTTTCATATTGACCTCTGGAGAGTGGATGCTTGGATAATATGAAAATCCTTTCCCTAGTCTGGCTGTTGGAAGAGAGAAACATCTGTTTTTTTACTTCTTTGCCCTCCTGGCTGATCTCAATCCCCTGCCTTTCTGGGGGGGAAGGAAGCTTCTCTCCCCTCTGAATAGTTCCAGTGTTGACCTTAGATTTCCCAAGCAACAATAGACAGAAATTGATAAGATTCTGGTCAGTTTCATGGCTGCACAAGAGCTTCAGATGAGTGAAACTGAACAGAGTGATGTTCATTACATATTTGAAAAGTCTGTGAACAAAAGAGACGCTGGAACTGTCTACCAATTCAGGAAGTTGGCAATCCATTGATCTATGTTGCAAGGTTATCTCTCAGAGGTAACCATGTTAGTCTTTATCCACAAAAACAACAAGGAATCTGATGGCACCTTAAAGACTAATGGATTTATTTGGGCATAAGCTTTTGTAGGTAAAAAATCTCAGCATCTGAAGAAGTGAGGTTTTTTACCCACGAAAGCTTATGACCAACTAAATGTTAGTCTGTAACATGCCACCGGACTCCTTGTTGTTTTTAAGGTTATCTCTGCAAGCATAAGGGCTAAAAACATCTTTTTTTAAACAAACAAACAAACAAACAAACAAACAAACAAACAAACAAACAAACAAACTTATATTTTGCAGAAATTGATGGTGTAGGACCTTACACTTACCAGGACAAGTTGTCCATTTACCAGTGGGGAACAAGTGAGTGGAATGTTCAAACTATGATTTAATGGGCTGAATTGAACTTGTGTAAACACAACTGAAGGCATTTGGATACCCTTCTAAGCAAACAGCAATACATTAAATGAACTGTCTAGAAGAGACTGGTGGATGAGGAGCAGAATCCAGGCCTTTGGCTTCCCTGGAGAGTGCTCTGCTACTGAGCAAAATGAATAGCTCTGTTAGCTGATGCCAGCTCTAAACGCCTTTTTGGTTTTTTTTTCCTCTCTAAGAACAGTATAGAAAATGATGCTCTGCTTTTGGACTACATGGGATGTGCTCTGTATAGCAAATGTCTGCAAAGGCAGAGATTTTTTTCCCCATGAAGTGAGAGCAGGGGTGTTTCCAGGCCCCAGCACGCCAAGCACCTGTTTGGGGCGGCAAGCCACAGGGGGGCGCTCTGCTGGCGCCACGAGGGCGGCAGGCTGCCTCCAGCAGTTTGCCTGCGGAGGGTCCGCTGGTCCCGCGGCTTTGGTGGACCTCCCGCAGGAGTGCTTGTGGGAGGTCTGCCGAAGCCGCGGGACCAGTGGACCCTCCGCAGTCAAACTGCAGGAGGCTGCCTGCCTGCTGTGCTTGGGACGGCAAAATCCCTAGAGTCGCCCCTGAGTGAGAGTAGAGTTATGTTGACCACTAGTTGCTCTTCTCTGAACAGATCAGGCAGATTCAGTGAAATAATATTGCATAATATACACATATGTGAAGCTTTTTTGCTGGAGAGACAGGACATTAACTTCATTTATGTCATTTCCACATTTCCTGAAGGAAAAATCTTTTTTGTTGTTTTTCTGTCTAGTGCCAACTCTGATCAAAGCCTCCTGCAAAACATATTTACACAACAATACCAGTACAGTTCTTTAGATATGGTTTGAGGGACAGCATGTTATGAATCAAAAGCCTAAGGAGATATTCTAAATGAAAATAAAATCCTACTTGAAAGTATTTGTTCTTAATTGGAGAATGAAGAATGATAGCTTTGAAATTATTTGGTTCTTACAAAACTACTACACACAACTGGTTGTGCAAGACAGGAGGTGCAAGATTGAAAGATGCATATGAAAAAATATTTACACTATGGGAGTCTCTAAGGGAATATACAGGATTCAGCTGTGATAAAATGACCAGTTGCTTCATTCTTTTTCTCCCTGTACTAAACACTTCTGCTTGACAAAATCCTAAGAAAAATTGTCTGCTATGGAATTACTTTGTATATTTCAGTTATTGGCACAAAGAGTTTCAGAAACAGATTAGGTATTAAAATAAGTACTCTATATAACAGTGTAGGAGTACTCTTTTTTTAATCTTAATTTAATTTTAGTCCAAGGCCAGTGCTTGGAAAAGGTTACTGGTCCTAAAAATATTGGTACTGGTCAACCAAAGTTTTTTTCTAGCCTCAGCAGGTCATGAAATAGGGCCTTTAAAGTGTGAATATCATCTAATTTAACACAATTCATGCAATATTTTTGCTCAGCTATGTATTATCAACTGTATAAAGATTCAGAAGTGTTAGAGTATTACTGTCTTCTATACCTTTGTTTCCCAAATCCTGGGTCAGCCATACACTAGTTCAGCCTCCCGGCATGAGATAGAAAAGCTTGTAGACTGCTCTAAATTATGCTGATTGACAATGTCCCCAAGAAACAGTTACGGGGAGCCAGGTATTGCATGGGTGCCTGGCTGCTGTAGCCTACCCTTTTTCTCCTGGGTAGGTCCCTTTATGCTCCTTGCAGGGAAAAGTGTGTTTCACAGCAGCCTCTCTATACCATTGGAGATTTCCGCATGAGGTGATTCTTCCATGACAATAAGAACAGGAGTACTTGTGGCACCTTAGAGACTAACCAATTTATTTGAGCATAAGCTTTTGTGGGCTTCAGCCCACTTCATCAGATGCATAGAATGGAACGTATAATAAGAAGATATATATACATACAGAGAACATGAAAAAGTGGAAGTAGCCATACCAACTGTAAGAGGCTAATTAATTACGATGAGCTATTATCAGCAGGAGAAAAAAAAACTTTTGCAGTGATAATCAAGATGGCCCATTTTAGACAGCTGACAAGAAGGTGTGAGGATACTTAACATGGGGAAATAGCTTCAATATGTGTAATGACTATATGCTCCATTCTGTGCATCTGATGAAGTGGGCGGAAGCCCACAAAAGCTTATGTTCAAATAAATATGTTAGTCTCTAAGATGCCACAAATACTCCTGTTCTTTTTGCGGATACAGACTAACATGGCTGCTACTCTAAAACCTTCCATGACAATCTATTTTGGCACTTGGGCAGCTTTATCCCTACAGTGTGAGACAAAGTGGCTGCAGCACAGCTAAAGCTTTGGGACAATATTTGTACCTCCGCTGTGGTTACTTCTTATAGCTAAGGACCAGTTTGACATTACGAGGAGTTACTGTTTCTGTGTTCAAGTTATGCCAAGCTACTCCAGTTAAGTGGAGCAGATATTGGCCTTTAACTTCCCCCACTTCTAATTCAGTATTTTCTGTATTCCACTTAATAAGGTCAGTGTAGTGCCCTTGTTAAGTGGCATGAGCAGTGACTTATAATGTTGGTAGGGCAGGGGGACCAACCCTTTCTGACCCTTTTTGGGTAGTTTCCCAATAGGGGCAGATGCTGGCCCAAATAAAGATGAGACAGTGACGGTGTTGTCTTGGTAACAGTGTGTATACTCTCTGTTTGTGATATAAGTTATTTATAAATGGAGTAAAACTTACTTTTATCATGCTACAAAGACCTCACTCATCCATAATTTTGAATGAAAATTATTTGCTTGGCTGGCATGTAGGAGGAATGCTGAAGAGGCAAAGATGTGATTGCGTGATGTTGATTAATGTAGCAGAGATGACTTCTCTGCAACGTGAATATGTATGCCAGTTGCCCAGCATTTCCCAATTGCTATGTGTGCATGGAGGAGCGTGCCAGATTAGTGCAGCTGGAAACAGGACAGAGGAGTTGATCACTGCGGGTAGGAAACATCAGGGCCCAGATATTCCCTGCCTTCTTCTTTGAACATGTGGCTGTGGCGGTGTGTAAAGCAGCAAGCAGGCCCTTAAAGGCCAACTCTCCCTTCTCCTGCATTAGGTTGTCCCAATAAAGCTAGTCACAGAAGCTGCTTACATGTATGTGGTGGTGAGGGGTTAAGCCCGCCAGCCCAACCTACTCTCATTTTGTGGCATTCAGACCAACCTTGTGTTGGGTTGCCAACTTTCTACTTGCACAAAACTGAATACTCTTGCCCCGCCCCTACCCCACCCCTCCTCTGAGGCCATGCCCCTACCCTATCCCTGCCCCCCTCACTCCATTCCCCCTCCCTCTGTCGCTCGCTCTCTCCACCCTCACTCACTTGCTTATTTTCACTGGGCTGGCTCAGGGAGTTGGGGTGAGGGAAGGAGTGAGGACTCCAGCTGGGGGTGTGGACTCTGGAGTGGGGCCAGAAAAAAGGGGTTCAGAGTGTGGGAGAGGGCTCCAAACTGAGGCAGGTGGTTGAAATGTGGGAGGGGGGTGAGGGTCTGGCTGGGGGTGCTGACTCTGGGGTGGGGCTGGGGAAGAGGCGTTTAGAGTGTAGGAGGGTGCTCCAGACTGGGGGTGGTGGTAGAGATGTGGGGTTTGGAGGCTGGGAGGGGGATCAGGGCTGGGGGCAGGGAGGAGCACAGGAGGGGGCCGGGGTGCACACTCTGGGTGGGGCTTACCTCAAGCAGCTCCCAGAAGCAGCAGCATGTCCCCCCTCGGGCTCCTACACAGAGGTGAGGCCAGGTGGCTCTGCGAGCTGCCCCATCTGCAGGCGCCGCCCCAGCAGCTCTCATAGGCCACAGTTCCCGGCCAATGGGAGCTGCAGAACCAGTGCTTCAGGACTTTGCATAGGAAGGAGGAGGGGGTCCAGCTCCAAGACAGAGTTTAGGAGTCACCTGGGCAAGTCGCATGGCCATGCATGATTCAGAGTTTTTACAGGTAGCATCCATTGTTTACATGCTACCTTGAATGTCCTCAAGTAGACTTCTTCTGTGGATTGGAGCATTCCAAGATCCATTGTCCTTTAAATGTTTCTTGATAAGGTACTCAATTTAGGAACTGACCAAATTCTCTGCTAAGGTTATTTAGAAATCAAGCCAGTACACGGCCAACATTCATAACTTCGAATAATGATACATGCAGACAAATAGGATCAATATATTCAGTAGATCATAACCTTTATGGAAATATGTTACATGGCATATGTAGCTTAAAACACATTCTAAGCATATTTCCATAAAGCCTTATGGGAGGTAACATCACAGCATGCATGGTAGGATTTTTTATGATGTTTCTTTTCTTGACTAATCCTTGGAATGCTGTGTACATGTGCACAGTAGACGTTGCTGTTCACTTCAAAGGTGCTACAAACATTGGTGGGGTGCTGTGGAGGACTTTAGCTTATTCTTTAAGCTTGTAAGGACTTCAAACTTTCTGGCAAGACTTAGGTCATGTTTACAGTGGGGTTATTTGTTGCTGAAAGAGCTACATTGATGTAACTGCACCAGGGCAAATTGTGGCTTGTACCAGTGCAGTTCACCTTGATTTGAAACATCAGGGCCAGGTTTGCCACTGCCTCTTGGTAAAACGCTAGAGAAATGTAAATGTTACTTGCTTTTGCTGTCGCCACAAAAAAAAAGGCAGAGGAGCGTTTTTTTGCTGTAACATAATCTCTCCTTCTACAGTTTTCAGTAGTATTGCACTGGTGTAAAAGTGGACTTGGGCAGTGGTGATTCACAGCCATTGCTCAGTTAGGCCTCACAATGCCTTTAAGAAGAAGGCAAATATCAGGGCTCCTGTACTGCATGTAGGGAAAATGAGGCTCTGCTGGATTAGTGTTTCAAACTGGCCACCTAAAAGATATGACTACTTTGGAGCCTTAACTTTCTTGTCAGTTTTGCCTATAGTAAAATGAAGTTATCACCCTGCCCTACAGCCATCTTGGCTTTCTTAGTATATTTCCTTGGGACCTAAAATCAAGCCAAATCTGTTGACAGAATATAACTTAGTACACTTAATATTGTATAAAACCATCACATTTATATTTATCTGACAAATGTATAATGATGTAAGGAGAGTTTATATTAAGGGATTAATGATATTTTTTGCAAAGATTTATAATCACTTATTCCAAACACTTTAAGATTGTCCACCTCTTGAGCTCAGTCCTCACACATGAATCTTCAGAGGTTATAAAGAAGTTGCACAAAATTACTTTGGATTGTTTTCCTGAAGCATAATCCATATACATATATACATATATTTGTATATACATCTCCTTACTCTATGTTCCAGTCTATGCATCCGATGAAGTGGGCTGTAGCCCATGAAAGCTTATGCTCAAATAAATTTGTTAGTCTCTAAGGTGCCACAAGTACTCCTGTTCTTTTTATGGATACAGACTAACACGGCTGCTACTCTGAATCCATATTATGTTATACATCCTCTGAAGCTTCATGTTTGCAAAGTGATCTCAAGAGGTGGAAGAGGGCCTACAGTGTTGACAGCTCATTAGAAAACTTTTGAATGCTGTGCTTCTTTTCTACTGGATATTCTAGATGTGTACAGCCTGGAAATTGATATTTTCCAGGTATCATGGGTTGCCAGTAGTTTTGAAAGTATTAAAAAGGAGATGGGTGTCTCCTGCCTTACAACATTTCAGGTACAGAGTTCTGTTGTTTGGTTCTGTCAAGGTTTCTTTCCCCCACTTTGAACTTTAGAGTACAAATGTGGGGACCTGCATGAATACGTCTAAGCTGAATTACTATCTTAGATCTGGGAACACTGCCACCACCCAGAATTTCAGTGTCTGGGGCACTTTTTGTCCCCCAAAAACTTTCCCCTCCCTGGGTTGCCTTGAGAGGCTTCACCAATTCCCTGGTGAACACAGCAGGGCCGCCCAGAGAGGGGGGCAAGTGGGGCAATTTGCCCCAGGCTCCTGGCTCCGCAGGGGCCCCCAAGAGGACTGGCGAGGCTCCCGCCGCAGCCCGACCCCGCCTCCGCCCCTCACCCGGAGCCTCAGCAAATCCAGCAGCATCCCTGAATAGCAGTGCCCTGTGGCTCCGGCAGGACTCCTGAGCGCCCAGCCCTCTCCCTTACTACATGGCTTTGAGCAGGGCGGAGGTCAGGAGCTCCGCGGGAGCCACACTGCACTGCTGTTCAGGGACACTGCTGGATACGATGCACTGAGGCTCCGGGTAAGCGAGGTGCCAGGAACAGAATGGGTCGGGGATTCTAAGGGGGGTGGGCAGTTGGGGGGCAGGAAGTAGGGGGGTCAGATAGGGGGCAGGGCTAGGCTGTTTGGGAGGCACAGCCTTCCCTACTCTAAAGCTCATCCAGCAGTTTGAGGCTTGCAGAAGAGCCAAGCTGTAAGC
>NC_133770.1:239926701-239949231 GCF_003597395.2 Chelonoidis abingdonii
TTAACCCTTTACAGGTAAAAGAGACATTAACCCTTAACTATCTGTTTATGACAGGTTCCTTAATTGCTCTCGTAAGATAAAATTTAAAAGCATTATTTTCTAAATGGAAGTTGAAATTCTCCTGTAATCTCATCATTCTAGGAGTTGAGGCTTCAAGAAAAACACAAAATATTGCTAAACATGATAAAATTGAAAGAGTTGCCATTGCCAATTACCCGTCTAATTGATTTACCATAGTATGTTTCTTTAAAAGGTGCCTACATTAAAAATATCTTAAATTCTAATCAGGTAAGGTACTTACGATATGTTCTATGAGACCAGGCTGTATAATACATGAGTTCTGGGGCCAAAATGTTCTTTTAAGTATTGGTGATTTGTACAAAAATCTTGGTTTATAGAGGATGAGCTATGTTGCCTTCAATTTATATGATGCAAGGTTTTTGTAAGAACTGCAAACATCTGAAGATGGGACCTTTTTAGTCCGAAAATTTGTAAATTATGTGCCACTACCCTACTATATTATAAAATGTATCTGCCTTGCTCACTTTTCCTCAAGGACCAGTTGGCTCCCAACATCTGTGTCTTTCAAAAACACCATTGGCCAGATTCTGATACCCTTTCTCACACTGGACAATAGCTTAATTTGTGTTTTTGCATACATGGAACACATACACCCATAAATCTTAATTACTTTTCTTTTAGAGCAAAAATAAAATATCCATAAGAACATAAAGGGCCCCTGTTAACTCAGAAGGGGTTGTATTAAACTCAACCCAAGATAGCTGACTGTCTCTGCAGATAGCGGAGTCCTCAGAGCAGTGGTTCCCAAACTTGTTCCACCCCTTGCACAGGGAAAGCCCGTGGCGGGCTGGGCTGGTTTGTGTACCTGCCCGCGCCGCTTCCAGCAGTTCCCATTGGCCCGGAGCAGCGAACTGCGGCCAGTGGGAGCCGCGATCGGCCGAACCTGCGGATGCGGCAGGTACACAAACCAGCCCAGCCTGCCAGGGGCTTTCCCTGCACAAGTGGAGGAACAAGTTTGGGAACCACTGTCTTAGAGACATAAACTGGTGCAGAACTTTGCATATCCTAATTTGGGCAAGATGTGTCTCCAGCAGGGCCAGCTCCAGGCACCAGCGGAGGAAGCATGTGTCTGGGGTGGCACATGCTAAGGAGCGGCAAAAATTGTAGAGCTGGCCCTGGTCTCCAGCCAGCTGAAGTGATGTGTGAGGAGGGGGCATGTGAATCACTTGCCTTCCCCGCTCCCTGAGTTGCAGTTTGGCTTATACTGAACATTCTCACACGGATGGAGCATGCTCAGTAACATCTGTTGAAGCTGCTGCCCTCACTTCCCCCTGCCCCATACTATTGGCAGTTCTGGGTTGTCTCTGCTATCCAGCAATGTTGCAGCATCAGTTCCCATAGAACTTGGTTCTGTGGGATGCCTTGTGTGTCTAAACTACATATGAGTTGTCTGACAACTAAAGGTTAGCATCATGTCACCAGTTGTCTGAAGGACATAAGGCCAGGCAGGCAGCTCAAACCTCCAAGAACTGACACTGTAATACTAAAATGTTTATTACCAGATGATATTATGACAAGGTACAACTTTAAATACAAGGCAAAATGAGAAGGAAAAAATAGGACAAATGGCCAGAGCTCATTTTAAATGCCTAATCAATTTGGCTCAACTTACACTGACTTCCCATCTGAATGAAATATCTGGTCTAGCGATAACCATAGCTGAGCCAAGTGTATCTAATCAGACACAACCTTGTCTCTGCTGGAAGGTCAGGCTAGCAACAATAACCAAAACACTGGCCCCAAATTAGACTGGTCCTTTCATGGAAAAAGATGATCATTTGTTCCATACCAGCTGTTTCCTACACCTGTTACCACCAAAACTACTAATATCTGGGATTGTCTTTCATTTCCTTGCAATAGCATACTTCATTCAGCATAAGAGATCTGGGAGCTGAATATAGATTTGCTGGGGGGTGGGGGGGACCATGTATTGGAGTTACTAATTTTCCTTCAGAAAGTTATTTTCCTAAGTAAACATCCCTTCCCTTTAGGTGGATGTCTGTGATATGGAGTGGCCCAAGTAAACCACTAATGTGACTTTACGTATAAAGAATTTTCCCTGATAGCTACTCTACCAGTTTAGAGGCTTCTTTACAAAATATGCAACTGCTAGTCGCTTGATCTGATGGTGATGGGGTCCGTTGATCAGAAATAATCCCTGGGAGGCTCCTGAGTGGAATTTTGCCCATGAGATGAATCTTGTCTGTAAGGCAAAGCAAGAGGCCCTAGAGCAGACATGCCAAAAAATGGAGAAATTGGGCTTAGTTTTGGCTTAATTGGCTTGTGAGTTGTTTGTTGGCTAGTTTTTGGCTTGCTTGTTGCTTCTTTTTTTTTGATTGGCTCCCGGCAAGCAAGGGCAAGGGGCAAGCAGGGGGAAAGGGGGGAGAGATTCAGGGGCACACAGCAGGCCCACCATAGTCCCAGACTGCACACAGGGGGGATTTAGTCAGATAGAGTGTTGGAATTCTTAGGGATTGGCTTGTTTTGGCCTTGTTTTGAAATGGGATTAGCTTGATTTTTGGCTTATTGTGAAAGTGTGGATGGGCATTCCATGCTGTTTATTTGCTAAAATGTAGATTTTTCACCTATGCTCCTTTCCTGCCAAAGAATGGCCATTGGCCTTGTTTACAGCTGGCTGAGGAGTAAGTTTGCCCCTTGTCTCTGATTTGGCCCACTCTGCACACTTGGAACATATGTCTTGGAATCTTGGAATCTTTATAACTTTTACAATGTTGCCACACAGGACAATAATGACCAACAAATAAGGAGTTTTCAAATGATACCTCACAAAGCATACTTTGCACAGATTATTACAAGAGTTTGCAAGGGATGAATATAGGAATATAGTGTATCACAGGTGCATGATCAATACTAATTTGCTGGATTAGCATCATAGGGTTTAAGGACAGAAGGGACTACCAGATGATCTAATCTGACCTCTTGTGTATCACAGGACACAGGTACCACCCGGCACCCTTACACTAAATCCAGCTAAAATTAAACCAAAGTATTACAGCCTGCAGAAGACTAGTCTTATGTGCCATACGAGAGACTGAAGTGCACCAATGCTTGAGGGCCCTGCAATGTCAGGGAAATGATTAATTGAGATATACCCAGATAATCCTGGAAAGTGACACACTGCAGAGGAAGGCCAAAAACTCCCAAGGGCTCTGTGAATGTGACCTGGGGAAAATTCTTTCCTGATGCCACATATGAGAATCAGCTAGACCCTGAGCATGTGAGCAAACAATAGTCAGTCAAATATCAGAAAGCATGCTTGGTGCCACTTCAGAGCACTGGCTCATCCTATCCACTGTCCCATCTCCTGCCATAGCCATCTCTGATATTCAAAGGAAAGACACACACACACACACACACAGACACACACACACAAAAACTCACAAACCAGATACTTGGGGAGAGAGAGGAAGAAATCCCTCTTGGTCCCTGCATATGGCCGACTGAGGCCTTGAGGCATGAGCTTTTAGGAACATAAGACATAAACTAGAAGTAAGCCCTAGGGTTGCTGAGCCCTTCCTTCTACCATCACAAGCAACCCCACCATAAAATCATATTAGTAAATTTGTTCAGCTTGCTCTTAAAACTAATTAAGTTGTTTGCCCTCACAATCTTATTGGAGTGCTGGTCCAGAATGTCACTTCTCTGATGGTCAGAAACCTTCTTCTGATTTGTTCATGGTCAGTTTATACCCATTTGTTCTTGTGCCATCATTTGTCCTTTAGCTGAAATAGCTCTTCACACTCCCTGGTGTTTATCTCTTGATGCATTTACGGAGAGCAATCATATCCTCTCTCAGCCTTCTTTTTGCTAGGCTAAAGAAGTCAAGCTCTTCCAGTCTCCTCTTATAAGGTAGGACCTCCAGTCCCCTGATCATCCTAGTAGCTCTTCTCTGCACCTGTTTCAGTTTGAATTCATCTTTCTTGAACATGGGTGACTAGAATTGTACACAGTGTTCCAGATGAGGGTCTTACCAGTGCCTTGTACAATGGCATTATTACTTCTCTATCTCTACTCAAAATGCCTTGCCTGATACATCCTAGGGTCGCATTTGCCTTTTTCATTGCTTCATCACATTAGTGGCTCATAGTCATCCTGTGATCAACCAACACACATATGTGTCTCTCTGCCTCTGTTGCTGCCAATGGCTGCTTCCCTAGTTTGTAGCAGAAATTCTTATTATTACACCCTAAGTGCATGACTTGCACTTTGTACTACTGAATTTTATTCCATTTCTGTTACTTCAGTCTTCAAGGTTATCCAGATCTTCTTGTATCATATTCTGGATCATATGCTGGCGATGCCTCCCAACTTTGAATCACCAGCAAATTTCTTTAGCGCACTCCTACTTTTTGTGCTAAGCTCATTAACAAAAATATAGAATAAGATTATCCGAAGACTGATCCTTGAGGAACTCCATCAGGATCTCCCTCAAGTCCAATAGTTCACCTTTCAGTCCAATCCACTGCCTTCTCCTCTTTAGCCAGTTCCTTATCCTTCTTACAATTCTTGTACTAATCCACATCTTCTCTAATTTAACTAATTATTTGTCTGCTTGATTTTTTAAAACTATTTTTGGAGTACATAATGCTTTTAAAGCTGCAGTACTGGTCTGTAAAACTGTCCCATGGGCAGAAGTTTTCAAAACTACTGAAAGGATTTAGAAGCTTACTTGCTATTAAAGTGAATGTGAATTGGGTGTCTAAATCCCCTAGGTGTCTTTGAAAATCTTAACCTATTTTCTCAGAGGGGGAAAGTGAGGTTGGTCAGGATCAGACACAGAAAACAAAGAGGAAACAGTTGCACATTCTGCCTACTGCATTTACAGCTTTTTCTTTTCTTTTTTCATTTTTTAAAAATTCCATTGGAAACAGTTACATGTATTCCATTACAGGGCTTGCTACCCAACCTGCAGCTCTGAAAATCTGAAAGTGAAAATGCCTTGATTAATCTTTTTCATTGTCCAAGTTGAGAGAAATACATAAAGGAAAAAATAAGGAGAAGAGCTGGTTGGAAAAATTCAAATTAACCCTTTTTTTTTTTGGACTTGCCAATTCTTAAAAATCATTTTTTTTTTTTGCTGAGACAGTCCGATTTCGATGAAATTCCAGCAATAACATGCCGGGCTTCCTGCCTGCTTGGAGCCTGGGCTTCCTAGTTGGAGACTCCAGGTCATTCAGGGTCTGGGGCAGCCCAACATGTGATATCCCTTTAAAGCTCAGACAGCTTCTTCTTTGGCAGAGATTGCCAAGTTGGGTTCTATTTTTAGAGTCAATAAATGCAGCAATAGTGTATTTAAAAAGTCTTAATCTCCCACCCTCTGTGGAAGATTGGACACGACATCCCCTAAAGCCCTTCAATACCATATTGTACTGTATGTTTTCTAGGAAGAGCAGTCACAGGATAGTCACTTGAAATTGTCCCCTTCTGTTTCTGTATTACTAGTTTGTACAGTTAGTAAATTTTTACTCTGAATGATTTGATCTGCTTGGTAAAATAAAATCTCTTTCAATGTTTTCACTATAGTCCTTGAGGATGATGTCTGCCCAATTCAAGGCAGACAGGTTGGAGAGTGAAACAGCTGGGAAATTCTTAGGGCAAATGTGACAAATCTTAGAGGTAACTAGTTGCTTCTGCCTGACAGGTCATTGTGCTCCAACTTAAGGCCCCAGTCTTGCAAGCTCTTATGCATGTGAGTAGTTCAGCTGAGACAATGAATACTCACGTGCATAAAGGTTTGCAGGACTGGGACCAAAGAGTCTGTATGAGTTATAGTACTTGGCACAGAAATATAAATCACTGGCAAGTATGTGTGAATGTAGGGGGAGGGGGAAGGTGTAGAAGGAATTGTGTCATACCCATTAAAAGAAAGTAAATGTCATGGGTTTCACTTTAGTTTGAACCTAAGAGTGATCATTAATGTCAGTTGGAAAAAAAATCACGAATTTCAGCATGGTAGTTAAGACTTTGCAGTGGAATAAAGCAAAATGTTATGAAACATCATTTGTATCAAGCTCTGTGAGATGTGCTAAGCTAAGCAAACTATCCTGTCATGTCCAATTTACTGTCTGCTTCATCAGGATGATTGTGTGGCTTTTATCTCAGTGACTCACTACAAAGCATGATACATTCTATGGATAAAGGAAAAACAAGACATTTGCCTTTTCAGTTTTGCCAGAGGACAGGAATCATGAGTTTCAAAGCACGTGAATTGCATCACAGCACTTTATACAGCAAACCTAGTTTAAGACTTGATTATGGAAAACCTAGAGCCTAATTATACTCTGACATATCAATTTAACACCCTGGTGTGGTGCCATTGATTTCAGTTGTTACTCCTCAATCTCATTAATGTTAAGGAAACACATGAGGCCTCTTTATTTTAGTAGCATGACAGGAGAATGAGATAGGGAGGAATTAACCCCTGTTACGGATGGGGCAAACTGTGACACAGACAGGTTAAGTGACTTGTCTACTAATGATGTGATCTTGAGGAAGAAACTGTAAGTTCCCCTGCAAGGACTTACTCCTGAATGGACAGCTCATGGTTGGAATCACTAAGGTCCCAGTCCTGCAAGTGACTGATCAGTGCATTGCCACACCTGTGCAGTGCCCCACTGATTTCAGTGAGGTTCCACGTGGGCACAGCAGTCACTTTTGTAATTTGGCCCTCACTTCTGTAAGCTGATATGGGTGGGTAGACCTCTGCACCCAAGTGGATCCACGCTGACTGCAGTGGGCTCTTCTGCAGAGACACGCAGTTCTGCCCATGCAGATCAGCCTGCAGCACAGGGGCCTATGCTCGATAGTGTTTGCAAGACTGGACCTTTAATTCTCTGTACTTCAGTTTCTTCATCTGTAGACTGGAAACAAGGTGTACTTCACATGGGTTTTGTGAGGCCCTGATCCTGCAAAGACTTACAAGCATGCTTAACTTAATGCACTGTGAGTAGTCAAGTTGAAGTCATTGACTTCAGTGGGATTGCTTACAGTTAGGGTTGCCAATTGTCTAATTGCGCAAACCTAAACACCCTTGCCCCACCCCTGCCCCGAGGCCATGCCCTTGCCTTCTCTGAGGCCCTGCCCCCTCACTCCATCCCCCCTCCCTCTGTCACTTGCTCTCCCCCATCCTCACTCACTTTCACCAGGCTGGGGCAGGCGGTTGGGGTGTGTGTGGAGGGCACTTCCGGCGTGGAGCCAGGTCAGATAGAGAGCCTGCCTGAGCCCCACTGCACCGCTAACTGGACTTTGGCCTACTAAAATCTCCCGGGTTGCCTTTAATAGTCACCAGGAGATTGGGTCTGATTCTGGGAGACTCCTGGCCTATTCGGGAGGGTTGGCAACCCTACTTACAGTGTGAAAGCAGCAGAGGATCCTGTGGCACCTTATAGACTAACAGAAGTTTTGGAGCATGAGCTTTCGTGGGTGAATACCCACTTCGTCAGATGGATGTAGTGGAAATTTCCCAGGGGCAGGTATATATATGCTAGCAAGCAAGCTAGAGATAACGAGGTTAGTTCAATCCAGCAATGTAATATACGCCATCATATGCCAGCAATGCCCCTCTGCTATGTACATCGGCCAAACTGGACAGTCTCTAAGGAAAAGGATAAATGGACACAAATCAGATATTAGGAATGGCAATATACAAAAACCTGTAGGAGAGCACTTCAACCTCCCTGGCCACACTATAGCAGACCTTAAGGTGGCCATCCTGCAGCAAAAAAACTTCAGGACCAGACTTCAAAGAGAAACTGCTGAGCTTCAGTTCATCTGCAAATTTGACACCATCAGCTCAGGATTAAACAAAGACTGTGAATGGCTTGCCAACTACAGAAGCAGTTTCTCCTCTCTTGGTTTTCACACCTCAGCTGTTAGAACAGGGCCTTATCCTCCCTCATTGAACTAACCTCCAATCCTGCAAACGCTTACTCATATGCTTAATTTAGTACTGTGTGCTTAACTCTACTGCCATGAGTAGTCCCATGGAAATCAATGAAACTACTTATGGTGATAGGATTAAGCACATGTGTAAATCTTTCCAGGATCAAGGCCTGAGATACTAATTATAGCATGTTTTTAATATTGAAATTTTTCAAGTTATACAGACAGGATTGGAAAATACTTTTTTTTAAAGTATCTAATTCAAAACAATTTTATTAGGGTCTGATGTATTTCAGAGAGAAACCCTTCATGACTAATGAAATGTCTACCCTTTTAAGAGCTGTTTCAGGTGCTGAATTTATGGACATATGTTTTAAAGTCCTTCCAGGAATGGGATTTTTTAAACTTGAAGCCCCTGATCTAGCAAACACTTATACAGGTACTTAACTTTCAGCATAAGAATAGTCCCATTGACTACCGATAAGTTTAATCTAGTTTCAGGTACTATAACTTTCACTTAGGGTATGTTTGCCCTTCAAGCTGGACATGTAACTTGCAGCTTGCGGAGACATACCCAGGTTAGTTCTGATCAAGTTAGTGTGCTAAGGATAGCACCCTAGGGTAGCTGATGCAGTGTGAGTGGCAGGAGGGGGCTAGTTGCCCCGGTCAGTACCTGTCTAAGATGCTAGGCATGATTGCCAGGCCACACTCTATATTTTATACGAGCTATCATGGGTGTGCCTCCTTGAGCTGAGAAATACCCTTAGTTTTCCTGCCAGTTTTTGTGGCTTTACAGTTGTGCGTGTAAATATCTTTACCAATGCTGCGTGAAATCCCACATAAAGAGAGGAATTGACTAGTCACAAAGGACCTGATCCTACAAACACTTCTGCGTGTAAATAACCTTCTCTCTTGAGTTCAGTGGGACTGCTCACTTGTACGTAGTTATTTGTGTGAGTGTTTGTAGGGCCAGTGTGCTGTCAGATGCGCAAAGTACTGAATAAATATAGATCATATGTTTTAAACTTTCAGGTAGAGCAAGCTTAGGCCCCAGTGCTGTAAATATACACACATGTAACTTCATCCATATGATTAAGGTTAAGCATAAGCACTTGCAGTATCTGGGCATTAGATGTTAATTGTAATAATAGTAGGTTTAAAAAAAATTCACACAGAAGTGTGACTTTTAAGTTGTGTCACTTTAAATATTTTCTTCATTACATTTTTAATAGGGTCTGAAAGTCAGTACAATAGTTACTCCAACCAAGTATTTGCTTTGATAGCACTCCATTTTGAACGTGCTGTTCCTTTTTAAGACTTTTAGTATTGCCCAAAGGTGAGGGTTAAGGATTGCACCCTAGATGGAACTTGTAATGTCAGCTGTATTTAACAGTAGGAGTGTGGAAGAAACATTGCTTATTTTGCTGCAGATGGAGTTCATTAATATTGGCTCCAGCAGGGCCTGAGTAGCTTTTGTGTTTATCTTGTCCAGCAGGATACTTCATGTTGTCAAGCCCTTATATGTTTAGAGCAGCAGATTCAGGTTTTTTTGATCCTGCAAAAGGATCCCCATGTGCAGAACCTTCTGTTCATACCGAATCCTGGTGACTGACATGGAAGTTTGTGCAGGTCAATTCCTCTGCAGTTTTAGGGCCGTAATCTGCCCTTCAGTCAACTGGATCCACACTTGTTTTGTTTTTCTGTGCTAAAAGTAAGAAATTGGACAGCTTGCTATAGGGAGGTGAAATGGAAGTCTTCCAGTGGAAGGGCTAGTGGTGGAGGCTCCATGTTAAATGAAAAGGCGAGCCAAGGGAGTTCTGGTCTTGTGGTGTTGCTGTCTTGCTGTTACTTAGCAGGGAAATATATTTTTATTACTATTATTTATATTATGGTAGTACGTAGGTGTTGAACAGACACACAACAAGACAGGATCCCAATTCAAAAGAGCATACAGTCTAAAGCATCAACCTTGCAAACTCTTAAGCACGTGTGAATCAAACTGACACCAATGGGGCTACATACATGCTAAAAGCTAAACTGTAAGGGTTTGTAAGCTTGGGGACTAGCTTCAAACAAGGTGCCACAAATGAGTGTATAAAAGGATAGCTAGGAAAGGAAGTGGGAGGGAAGAAAACAGTAACAGTAATAAGATCACAAAGCTACACAAGATTGCTGAGCATAACTTGATGGGCTTGGATTCTTTGAATTTATAGCTCTGTGTGTGTGTCTAGACCTCATTAGTCTGGCTGATGTTGCCAGGTATAATGGCAAAAGTGGGTCATGAGTAGAGGGTAGATTGCACAATTTAGAGATAGAGATGACCTGTTGGGTCATCTAGGTTCACCTCTGTATGTATCTGATTTGTTAAAAATCACTATCTGGCCTATGGTAATAACTGTATCTATGGGGAGTGCACTTAGCAAGGCTGGGGCTTGGGTTTTACTCTTTTGTTGTCAACTGTAATTTGGGTGATATGAGTGGGGTCCCTCTTAAGTGTCTTGGTTTTGTCAGATGTCCTGACAACAAATGGCGTTATAAACAAAAGCTCTTCCAGGTGAGAGGGTTTTGGTCTGTTTTTATGAATTTATGATTTTAGCAGGGTGGATACCCACTCCTGCCTAGGAGGGCTGGAAAGCAGCCCTGGAGAGGGCTGCAGCTCTAAAAGCTGATTAGGGAAGCAGCCACAGCTGGGCCACGCCCCAATCAGGCCACAGCTGGCCTGTATAAAAAGGCTGGGAGCCAGGAGCTTGAGACTTTCTCTCTGCTTATAGAGAGAGAAGGGCCTGGCTGCCAGGGAGCTGAATAGGGTACTGGGAGTGGAGCAGGGCTGGGGGAAGGTGAGAGGAGCTGGGGAGCTCTGGCCTGAGAAGGCCCCAGGCTGAGGGCCGAAGACTAGTACTGGGGCTGCAGAGGGGCAACCCAGCTATAAAGAGAGGCAGCAGGTCCAACCCAACCTTGCCTGTGATGAGTGGTGTATACTGCAGTCTGCCCCAGGGAGTGGGGCTAGACAGTGACTGGCAGTAGCTGTATACTGAGGCAAGGTGGGGATAGTGGGTGGGGTTCCCTGGGGAGGGGAGACCCTAAGACTGAGGGTTACTGCCAGGGGGCAGTGCCCCAGATAACAGGGCACCAGGTCTGGGAGGGATGGGGAGGCCAGCGGTAAAGCGGATCACCAACCTGCAGGGGGCACTCCAGGATGCTGGAAGAGCTAATTCCCATGGACGATCAGCAGGAGGCGCTGCAGGGGTGAGTCCACTCCCTTACAATGATGTATGTCTTAAATGTAGCTTGATTGCTTAAAAACAGCCGAATGCTACAGCTGCCCTACCCAGCATGTGGCATTCCCATTGACTTTATCAGAGATCTATAGGAATGCATCATAAAGTCAGAAAAACAGACCAAAACAATTTTCATATTTGAAAATATATTGTCAAATTTGACACTCCTTTTCACTACATGTGTGAATCAGTTAGTGTGTGCAGTTTGTTTTTACAAGGCTTTTTTTTGTGTGTGTGTGTGTAAAACAACCTCAGCAGATTTTTTTTGGCCACCAGCCACCTTCTTCCTTCCCTGAGCACTGTTTCTGAATGCTTGGGTGTTCCATTTGTTGGCATCCTCTCTACCACTAGTTCTGAATGTAGACTTCATTTGCTATGTAAAAGTAATGAATCGTTCCTCTCTGATACTGCTGTTTTATCCTATGTGGATTTTTAATTGGTTATACAGATTCTCTTTCACTTGTTAAATAATATTTGACATATTTTCAGTATTGGATTTATAAATGACTGACTTAATCTGCTGGAAAACAATTGGCATTGGAATGTGTTGTGTATTATTCTGCATGCCAGAATTTTTCTTTATGAAGGTGGGCCCTGGTCATGCATGTACATAACTTCCCTCTCAGGAGCAGTGGTCTGGAGTACTCTCTGACTTCAGTGGGCTGCTCACTTCTGTCTGTACCTCAGTTATAAAAAGGGGAAATAATACTGATGTCTCTGTAAAGTGCTTTGAGACGTACAGATGAAAAGCACTGTATACAAGAATTATTATTATTTATTATTATTATTATTACTTTAAAATGGGATGACTCACATGAATAAAGTTACACCCATTTAACGGTTAGCAGGACCCGTGTCATAATGTTTAATTCTCCCCACACTGGGGCATGCTTAGGCTCCGACTTCCAAAGTTTTTATGCACGTGAGTAGTTGGTAGAACTAGTGGCATGTGCGTGAGTCTTTGAACGATGTGGCCTAAGTAGCAATTTACCCCCAGCTCTTCACCTTCAATTTAGGGGGATGGTGTTTTAGAACAGGAAAGACTGGAATAATTCTGCAGGCACCTTTTATATTTTAACTCTTAAAGTGCAGAGAAGTGCAGCCTTCATGAATGGGAGCAGTACTTACATGTGTTGGAACCTGGTGGCTTGGCCCTGGGCAGAGCCTCTTTAGCAATATGTCCTGGGGGCTTTACAGGTGTAAGATGCTTGTGGGGAGTATATAGCTGGCTAGTTTTAGGGGGTAAAGGCCAGGTAGTACATGGCCCACTCTGCTGGGAAGACAGCCAAAAAAAGTCTGACAATTTGCTGTGGACTTTAATGGTGGTAGAACTAGTAAAACTCCCCATTGCCCGAATAGTATTGACTCCTGTTGCAGCAGGGGTCTGGAATGGGCAGCCACAAGGGTGTGCTAGGGGCAATGGCAGCAGAGGAGCCAGCCATGCTGGAGGGCAGAGAGGGAATGCCATAACTAGCTTAGGCCAAAACTTGCTGTGACTACATGGGGAAAGTGGCCCTGTTTCCTTCTGTGAGGTGGCTGTCCTTGTTTAACTGAGATGTTGCATTTCTTCTCCTCCCAAGGATATTTCTGTGGAAAAGGATTTTCAGAGCTACTGTGATCACTACATACTCACCAGAGGGTCTGCTGAAAGCTTCTTCTCAGGAAGACATTCATTGTACCACAAACTGTGCATAGGCTGTTACATATTCCTGTTGTCTGTCAGATTTACTTCTGGGATATTTGTTTTATTGGCTTTTTTGCCTGTTATGAGAACCAAACTTCCTGTTTTATGAGTCCAGAGCTACTTGCTGTTGGGCTTTGCACTAATGTTGTGCATTTTAGTAAGTTTCTCTGAATTAGTTGAGAATGGTTTTTATTCCTATCCATAATTAGATTATATTTTACATAGTTTATATTTTAAAAATATATAATGATGATGAACAGAGATAAGATTACCAGGTAATAAATCAGTTGGCCAGTCTGAATTATATCTCTTACCACAGACATGAAAGAAACATAGTTTGTACTAACAGCACAACTATAAGGCTGACTTCCCTTTTGGTAATCACAATCCATTGTTGTTAGTTAATGGTAAAAGATTCATGTTGCATATTGACAACATAATTTGTTTTTAAACTTTTATGTTCTATATGGATTTAGAACTAGATTCTTAGCTGGTGTAAATTCCCCTGGCTTCCTTTAAGTCAACTGAGTTATTTCTGTTACAGAAAGTGAGAATCTGGCCTTTAGGTTTTTATGCCTGCCGACAACTGATGTGCAGATGTTAATGCTGAATGTTTACTGCCCTGCAATCCAGGAGTCTCTTACTGGTATGTATTTAACATTTACTCAACCATTCATAGGAAAATAAATCTCTCTCTGGAATACAGCAGTAGCGGTAGCATTACTAACCATGATGCATGACTGTTGGCTTTTTCTGTTCTAAAATCCTGATTTGGGGGTAAATGTTGGACATAGAGGATTAGGAAGTGACTACAAGTTTGGTGCTTACTGTGATAGTAGAAGTGAATGCTAGGATCATTGGATGAACGGATACAGGAATGATGGTGTATGTGCAGAACAGTGTTATGACAATATTGCTGATCTCTGTTACTGTGTGGTGTGGGGCTTCAGCACTGGTACCCATCCTTAGTGACGCTAATACTCAGCTACTCCTCAATCAAAAATAAATGGAACAAAACCATCCTTTAAAACGCAAGATCAGTTCCCCTAAACAAAAAATGTTTGTTCAAAATAGAGACCTTTCCTCACTCTTCCCTCCTTTTGTTTGTTACACTTGTGCCTTTGCTTAAATTAGGCCTAATCCTGCAAACACATATGCATATTTAACTTTACTTATTTGACTACAGTTAAGTACCTTTGGAGGCATTCACAGGATTGGTGGTTTAGCTTGTAAAAGCACTTTCAGGCAGGGGCCATGTCTTCCTTTATGACGTGTATGTTAGAGTTGGTTAGAACACTTTCAGTTAAATTTCATGGTGTTGAAATATGTTTAATTGAAGCTGATGTATTTTGTGGTAACAGGTCAGTTTCAACAAAGTTTTCATCAAAGGCTTTTTGGGTCCATGGCTTTCTGGAGAGAAGCGGAGGGAGTGGGAATGTGTGTGATGGACTGATTGACATCTGGTGTTTAGGCCACTGATCTGGGATGTGGGAGACCAGGTTCAAGTCCCTGCTGGCTGCTCTGCCTGACCTGAAGGGATCTGGGATGAAAAATTTTGCTCTGAATGAAGCAAAGCAGGGACTTGAAGCTGGGTCTCCTGTGTTGCAGACCAGTGACCTAATCTCTCTCTCTTTCTGATCAGAAGTGATCAGAAAGCCCTGGACCCAAAAACCTTTGGTAATGGAAAAGCTCAGGATTTGATTTTAAAATGGACTTTTTGGGTACAATTTGGTTTTCATGGACATTTGAAAGATTTTGGGTTTGTTGCAATGCAGAATGAAAACAAACGTTGAAACCTCAAACGTTACCACAAAATGGAATTGACCTTCTCTGGACAGCTCTAGATTGTACAGTGCCTCACACAATGGTCTGAGTGTGAAGCTCCTTGGTGCTACAATATAAATAATTAGAGAAAGGACTGTATTAGTGATTATGTGACTCCAGGAGGTAGGCACACTGAGGCTGCAGCAGGAATAGTAAACGTGGAGGGGTTGCCCTGTAGCTGTTTGGTTAGGGTGACCAGATGTCCTGATTTTATAGGTACAGTCCCAATTTTTGGGTCTTTTTCTTATATAGGCTCCTATTATTCCCCACCCCCATCCTGATTTTTCACACTTGCTGTCTGCTTACCCTATGCTGGGTTGGCTTAAAAGATTTTGTGCCCTTGTCCTTTATAGAGCCACACAAAGTCCAGTTGTCCGGGCTCTATATGGCAGTTATGAATGTCACTTTTACATTCTATGTTAATACTGTGAAAAACTGTTTGAGAGGAATGCTATAGTGAAGCTGACCAGCAGTATCCCATGTACAAAAATTTAAAAGTCTACATTTTGCTAAGGTATTGAATGTAGTTTATCTAATTCTTCTATGCCTCTTTTGTCCTTGTAAAAATGGTAAAAAGCCTATCTAGTCTTTGATTTAAGAAACAATAACACAATCCTTTTCAAGCTATAAAGGAATTACTAGAAAGGTATTACATAAAGAAATCTTAGATCCCACACGTCTTGTTAGCTAGCTCGCTTCCATAAAAGCTGAGATCTCCAAGTTTGAAGATGCCACTAAATTGGGAGAAATACCTGATGGTGAGAGGGGAATGATGCAGTCAGTGATGGAGATTAAAGTGGCCACTCCAAAGGATGGCAAATGCAAGTTGAGTTTGTTAAATGTAAAATGGATCCAGCCTCAATAAAAGAAGAAACTTCAAATAAATGGGAAGGAACAAGAGCATAAAAAGAGAAAGATTAAGGTGATTTTCCAAAAGAGAACTCCTGAAGGTTTTTAGCTCTGTTTTTTATAAATTTACACTTTACAGTACTTTTTTGGGAAAAAATGCTAATAATGCAGAACATTCAGAAAAAATAGTGAAAGCTGAGTGTTTTTAAATGGAGGGATAAAATGCTGTAAATCTACCATCAAATGCTGAAACATCCATATATGAACAGTTGCACTAGTAAAGCATCAGTTTTATGATATCCCTGCTTACTGGGACTGCAAGTCAAAGGCCTATGTTCTGTTCCTAACTCAGGCCATGGCCTTGCCGTGTGAGCAAGCACACTCATCTGGAAAGTCAGTGCAATAAATACTTGCCTTCCTCGCAGGAGAGTTACAAGACTTAATTTATAGTGTGTGTAAAAATTACTTTGAGACCCTCAGATGAAAGGTGCTATGGGCCAAGGTTGCCTGCATGAAACCACAATGATGACAGGGCGGGGGGGGGGAGCACTTGCATCTGGGACCTACAGCACAGTTGGGATAACAGAATACAGACATACGCATGGTGACAATGTATGTAACATCTGCACAGCCACTACTATAGCCTGAGGAATGTAGCAGCAACTGTGATCCCTGAAGGAGTTATAATGGATCCATGCATTACGACACCATCATTTATTACATAATCCCATACTGTTTGTTCTAGAGCTGTGGTTTTCAAACTTCTTAGTTGGGTACTCTTTTCCAAATAATGTAGTCTGCTGTGTACCCCCATCTAAGAAAGGGTCATAAGAGACCTATGATTAGATTGCCAAGTCTTACTAAATAACGTGTGTCGTCTGCCATTATGGGATTTTTCTTGCGTACCCTCAGACTGTGCACAGGGTGGACAGTGAGTTGTAAAAAGAATCAAGGAAGTCCTCTTGTGACTACAGCACTGGACTGAAACCCATGAGGGCTCTGTAATTGGCTATGAAATAGATCTTCCCATGTGATCACAGAAGATTAGGGTGGGAAGGGACCTCTGAAGGTCATCTAGTCCAACCCCCTGCTTAAAGCAGGACCAATCCCCAGGGAGATTTTTACCACAGTTCCCTAAATGGCCCCTCATGGATTGAGCTCACAACCCTGGGTTTAGCAAGCCATTGCTCAAACCACTGAGCTATCCCTCTCCCCCATGATGCTAGCTAGACTATTGTAACACACATGCTCTTCAAATGTAGGTTTACCTATGTGATGCTTGATATATGTTGGTTAATTATTAAGTCAAAGTAAAGAAATTGAATTTGGCTACTTGAAAAGGAACTGCAGGAGCACAAAGGCTGGCTTTGTGCAGGAGACAAATCTTGTCCTCGCAGTAATGTGCTAATGTAACAAGTCCCCCTGCTCCCTTTTCCTATCTCCTTATGCCGGGTTTGAAGTTGTGCCCTACTGAGCCAAAGCATGGCCCACTATTCCGTGATCAAAATAAGAAACTTCATTGGCTGCTAACAGTAATAGGCCATCTTTCTCTAGTGGACCAGTCACTAAAGAGTAATGTCACCCACACTTTGCCAGTGTATTATGCTTACTCTTAGCGCTGAACATAAGAGTTTCAATGTCACTCCTGAACCCAGTGCCTTGGATAGGGAATTCTCCTTCTGTAACAACTCCCAATAAACTAGTATGATGGTTTTTTAGTAGTTTTCAGACTGGTGAAGAGGAAATCTAAAATCTGTCCTCTTTGCCTATGAAATCCTAAAACAAATGCATGGGATGTAAAAGCGGCAACTGAAGTAGCCTGAACAAGAACATTGAATAGTGTGTGGTTGGGGATTTCTGACCCTCCACTCCCAGACAAGAAGCTGTGAACAGTTGTGCTCGGTTTATAAATGTGAAGCTGCCAAGCTCAGGCAAGTCTGTATCTTCTCTTAAATCTTCAGCCCAATTTCAGTAATTTTTTAGGACTGTTGGAACATGTCTTTAAATTTCGTTGACTTATTGGTGGTAACTTGATTCCAGTTATAGTGACTTCAAAAGTTAAAACCTGTCATAGACTACTCTTGTTATGCGGGAGAATACCCCCACCACATTGCTCTCAGCTGTGACTCAGATACAACTTCTAGAGGCTTATTTGGGTTTGTTTTTTCTTTAAAAGGGAGAGGTGAAAAAGAGATCTATTGTAAGTGAATGCAAGACAAACAATATTGCACTGAATACTAAAAGTGTGATTTAAAAATTTTTTTTTTTAATACATAGGTACCATAGAAGCATGTGGTCATATCCAGCTAAAATAATATATTGGGCCTGATTCTCCTTTTCCCTGTGCAGACATATACATCTGTGCAAATGAACCTATCCAATCATACCAGTGGCAACTGTAAATGGCTACACAAGGTGCAAGGCAGTGGAAAATAGGGGCCACTATGCTTTGGGCCAGATAATCTCAAGGATGCTGTGTTTGCTGGCTATGCAGTAAGCTAACCTACCCAGAACAAAGACCAAAAGACTCTCCAAGACCAAAAATAAAAATAGGCACTTAGTGCTGCTGGATAGCTGGCATCCTAGCTCTCTGTACAGGATTACATACTCTTTCCCCCACCCCACAACTCAAGCGGAGTGTTACTACTCCCACCAAGTTATGGGAGAGGAAAAAGTCTTGCCAGTATAAATATATTCCTTACTCTAGGTAGGCTTTATGGTGTGGAGGGTCTTCACCCTTATTCACAAGAGAAAGTGGTAGTATGGAGATCCTGAGTGAAGGAAGGGAGGGCTCTAAATCCATTTCCATCTGTATGTGATTTGAAGGGATCCCTGGTCCCATTGCTATTCCCTAACTGAGCTTCATAACAGAGCTCTAACATGAAACATCCACATTAGGCCACACACCTCCTTTAAAACTACCACCTCAGTTTAGACACTGCACAGTCACTTTCAGTAGGGAAGTGGGATGGCTTAAGCCTCTTTTGGAAGAGGGTGCAGCCTTTGTAGTTGGTGGACAGGTAGTCGGGTAAAGCTGTTAGAATCTGTCTGAACAACAAAAAAGCAAATCTTAGATCACTGAAGGATACTAGTGGCCCATCAATATCTGTTATTTTTGGTATGACATTCCCCCAGGAGCCTATCCAACTGTTTCTTTAATGACCTCATTCTTTTGCCTTTGCAATCTATCCTGGTATCTTGCTTAACAGAGTAGTGGGAAAAGATGCTTTCTGACATATAGTTTGGATTTATTCCTGTGCGGCTGACTTTAGAACTTAAAGATTCTTGGGACAAGGGGAGAAGACCATTGTGACCCTTTGGGGGTTCACCCAGGCTAGTAAGGGCTTGTGTCACTGCCTGCCCTGTAACCCTGGGTGCTTCTGTGCTGTGCACCTTTCGCTCAGAGCCCTGACACCAGCTGTCTGCTCACAGCAAAATGCCCTTATCCTGGCATCCACCAGCCTGGTTACTTTTTGAAGGATGACACCAACAGCCCTTCCCCAAGTCTCCCCCAAACCTTCTCCTTTGCAATGCTCAGCCCCTCTCACTACACACTCTCAAACCTTATTGAGTTCGCTGCTTCTTTAAGGAGACAGTACTGTTAGATTGGCTGAGGATTTTACCCTTCAGTACGAAACATTGCACTCAGAGGGATGTGAAATAAAACAAGGTTGTGTATAAACAAAGAACAGGTATGTAAGTAATACTAGGTAGAAGGACTGGTGATAGAAATGCTTACAAATAAACAAAAAAGTAAAAATACATTTCTAAGACTAAAACCTAACTTAACAAACTTAGAGGTTTTTTGTTCAAAGTAGCTTTCTCACCCCAGTTGCTGTTCCAGCCTGGCAGTTCTTGGCCAGGACCCAGTAGAGCGATCAAAGTGCTTGGTTTCTGTGGCTCCATCTACACTATAGCACTACCAGTGGCTCTCCTGTTAGCTTAATATCTCCACCTCCTCTGTGAGGCGGTAGCTATGTTGGTGGAAGGAGCTCTCCTGCGGACATTAGTTACACCCCTGAGCGACTTAAGCTATACCAAAGTAAGTTGTAGTGTAGACAAGGTCTATGACTCTACAGGTGAAGGATGCCCAAATGGCTTTTCCTCTCTGCTTATATCCTCTAAGTTTTTTCATTGTTTTCGAAGTCAGGTAGCCCACCGGGGGGCTCAGCTTACTATGTCCACTGGGGAGCTGATGCTATGTTAATTTTTGCAATCTCCTCCCCCTGTCATGACAGTTAAGAGGTCGTCTTCCTCACTTGCTAGTTTGATGATTTTGTTTAACTTTTCTATAAATGTACTTTCACTGTCTCTCCTTGCTCAATTTACATTGGAGACACATTCAAGCAGATGGAACCACATTCTTTGTCTAGAGTGAGGTGACTTAAGCCCTCCTTGTCAAGCCCATTTATAAATTTTTCTGTATCACCTGTACATACACCCTGCAATAATATTAATGACTAGTGTGTTACCAGTTTGCAAATTATACCTTATGTGACATCTTTTGGATACAGGTTATGACAATAGCGAGTTTGGGTACACTGAGCTGGTCAAGACAGCTGAGACTCAGTACTAGATACCAGGAGCCTCTTGCCCTCTGGCTCTGGGGCACTCTGGTTAAGCAAGGATATGGTTGTCACTCAGAGAAGAGGTGGGTGAAAATATAAGAGCCCACTAGCCCAAGCTCTTGCTCTTGGAGATGGGGGGAATGAGAATCTTGGGGCCATGATGGTTCCTCTTTGCTGCAAGATAAGTGTCCCCTGATTGCTTGGCTCCCCTTGTGGCAGGAAGCTGCATTACTGGCTGGGAGAAGGAGCCAATTCAGCTGCAAACAGCCAATTGGTAGCCAGCGGTTACTTTCATTAGCTGTAGCATAGTCAACCCTCTGCAGCTACCCATCAGTCAGCTCCTGCTCCATTAAAAAACAAAACTGGGTTTCCATAGTTGTGATATTCACGTGGCCACAAAACTAGCTCTGTTTCTTCTCTTCTCATCTGTAACACTGAGCTCATATGTCCCCAATGTTCATTCAGTTCCATTTTACAAATGATATATACACACAGCACAACTTAAACCTGTCCTTATTTAAGTATCTTGCTGATACTATAGTTAACCCTAACACAATCATTCCATTCTAAGGCCCCTATCCTGTAAACATTTATGCACATGAATGATTTTACACATGTGAATAATCCTATTGAGTTAACACATAAACTTAGTACCATGCATAAATGTTTGTAGGACCGAGGGCTAAATCTCTTTACTAGTTGCCTATAGCTTTCTTTAAAATTTACATTTGGAATTAACTACTCTGGTCAGTGATCTGGGTCTATTTGGACAGATTGAAGAAAATGCACGTTTTGTACTCAAAAAAAAGTAATCTTTCTCTCTCTGTCTCTCTCTCTTTTCCTTCACTTCTTCACACACGTGGGTAACTTGAAAACAGCTAAACTTTAAAATATGGCATGTCTGTAATCCACAGTGAAGAATGTGTGCATTGCTAAACTTGAAAGCATTCAATTAGAAACTACTGTAATCTGTTACTCATTATGAAATCAGCATGCTTAAAATCAATTTATTGGTATGGTCCTCCAAATTATAGCCTTGATTATGCAAATATTTCCGTGTGCTTGAAATTAAACACAAGTAGTCCCACTGAGTTTAATAGAACTACTCACATGTTCAGAATTAAGCACAAGTATAAATCTTTGCTAGATGAGGCCCTTAATGTGCACCCAAGTATGAGTATGGCTGCACACGTGCATGCTGAAATACACAGCTCTCCATTCATTTCAGTGGTTGCAGGTTTAAATAAATACGCGCACGATGGTTGAAACTTACCCATGTGCAGGGGGATAGTGTAAGGGTTAAGCATCACTTAACCTCTACTTTTAAAGACTATACTAGTACTTTGTACTCCTCTGATGCCCAGAGCTGCCAGAGAAACTGTCTTGGTCCCTGCAACAAGTTAGAGTGGCCTCAGCTAAGCCAAGAGGTTAGTAGGCATCACTGATTGATTTAATATTTATACTGATAACAAAAACACCTTATCACAATAGAAAGGGTTTTACACCACTCCAAAGAAGCCTGGCAGGTATATAAATTCTCATGATTCAAGACAAAAACCAGGCACTAATTGTTGGAAGTTAGGAAGAAACTTTCCCTATGGGCAGATTATTCCATCACTGCAGGCTTTCATGCATCTTACTCTGAAGTAGTTGGTATTGGCTACTATGGAAGATAGGATATTGGACTAGATGGACTACTGATTTGATCCAGCATTGTAATTCCTGATCTCATATGTTCCTTAAGCGACTTCTCTTTCTAATGCTCTTTTAAAATTGGTATAATACAAATTCCAAAGAACATGTTTCCTTGTGGAGAATCTCTCAAACCTCTAAAGCTGTGTATATAGAAGGGTAGGACTGGAAGGGGCCCTCCAGGGCAAACCCTAGACCAAATGACGATCCAGGTGAGGCCCGTATTTGGTGTCCCACCACCTCCATTTGTTAAACTTTTCAATACCTTTATTTTTAATGCATTTGTAGCCCATTTCACAACTTTGATGCACGATTTGCATCCATGATTTATCCCTGTGTCATAAACAGATAGCTAAGGGTTAATGTTTCTTTTACCTGTAAAGGGTTAACAAAGGGAACCAAACACCTGACCAGAGGACCAATCAGGAAACCGGATTTTTGAAAGCTCAGGGACGGAATTTTTGGGCATGTGTCCTTTGTCTGTGTCTCGGTTGCTCTCTCTCGGCTCTGAGAGTAATCTCTCTATCTCCAGGCTTTAAAATCTTCTGTTTTCCAGTTGTAAGTACAGGTATAAGACAATATAGGTTTTTATATTGTCTTTGTATTTACATGTGTGTAGTTTGCTGGAATGTTTAAATTGTATTTCTTTTTG
>NC_133770.1:239949589-240011767 GCF_003597395.2 Chelonoidis abingdonii
GGGAAGGGAAGTGGGTTATTTCCCTTTGTTGTGAGACTCAGGGCATCTGAGTCTTGGGGTCCCCCAGGGAAGGTTTTGGGGAGTCCAGAGTGAGCCAGACACTGGAATTTCTGGCTGGTGGCAGCACTATCAGATCCAAGCTGGTAATTAAGCTTGGAGGGTTCATGCAGGCACCCACATTTTGGACGCTAAGGTTCAGAATTGGGAATTATGCTTTATGACACCCTGTCATATAAGATGGTATATTTATATGCTAAGATATGCAAATCTGTATTTATTCATGTCAGCACCCCGAGTCCACTGCCCCCCAAGCCCAGCACTATAGGCAGTTGCCTGGGTCACCTTCCCCTAAATCTGGCCCTGGGGACCTCAGTAGATCATCTAGTCCAGTTCCTTGCACTCAAGGCAGAGCTAAGTAATAACTAGACCATTCCTGACAGGTGTTTGTCTAACCTGTTTCTTAAAAACCGCCAATGATAGAGATTCCACAACCTCCTTAGGCAATTTGTTCCAATGCTTAACTACCCTGACAGTGAGGAATTTTTTCCTCATGTCTAACCTAAACCTCCCATGCTGCAGTTTAAGCCCATTGCTTCTTGTCCTAGCCTAAAAGGTTAAGGAGAACAATTTTTCACCCTCCTCTTTGTAACAACCTTTTATGTACTTAAAAACTGTTATGTCCCTCCTCAGTCTTCTCTTCTTCAGACTAAACAAATCCAATTTTTTCAATCTTTCCTCGTGCTTTCTAGACCTTTAATCATTTTTGTTGCTTTTCTCTGGATTTTCTCCAATTTGGCCACATCTTTCCTGAAAGGTGGCACCCAGAACTGGACACAAGACTCCAGCTGAGGTCTTATCAGTGCAGAGTAGAGCAGAAGAATTACTTCTCATGTTTCGCTTACAACACTCCTATTAATACGTCCCAGAATGATGTTTGCTTTTTAATTAATTAATTTATTTATTCTGCAACAGTGTTACACTGTTGACTCATATTTAGCTTATGATCCACTATGACCCCCAGATCCCCTTCTGCAGTACTCCTTCCTAGATAGTCATTTCCCATTTTGTATGTGTGCAACTGATTATTCCTTCCTAAGTGGAGTACTTTGCATTTGTCCTTATTGAATTTCATCCTATACAGACAATTTCTCCAGTTTGTCCAGATGATTTTGAATTTTTATCCTATCCTCCAAAGCACTTGTAACCCCTCCCAGGTTTGAGGCATCATCTGCAAACTTTATAAGTGTACTCCCTATGCCATTATCTAAATCACTTATGAAGATATTGAACAGAACCAGACCCACGACCAATCACTGCCAGATTCCACTTGATACACCTTTCCAGCTTAACTGTGAACCACTGGTAACTACTTTCTGGGAACAATTTTCTAACCAGTTATGCGCCCACCTTATAGTAGCTCCATTTAGGTTGTATTTCCTTAATTTGTTTCTGAGAAGGTCATGTGGGACAGTATCAAAAGCCTTACTAAAGTCAGGATATATCACATCTACCGCTTCCCTGCTATCCACAAGGCTTGTTACTCTGTCAATGAAAGCTATTAGGTTGGTTTGACATGATTTGTTCTTGACAAACCCATATTGATTGTTACTTATCTTTTTATCTCCTACGTCAGGGATTGGCAACCTTTGGCATACAGCCTGCCAGGGTAAGCCCCCTGGTGAGTCAGGCCAGTTTGTTTACCTGCTGCATCTGTAGGTTCAGCCAATTGCAGCTCCTACTGGCTGCGGTTCGTTGCTCCAGGCCAATGGGGGCTGTGAGAAGCCACGACACATCTCGCGGTCTGCACTGCTTCCCGCAGCCCCCATTGGCCTGGAGTGGTGAACTGTGTCCAGTGGGAGCTCTGATCAGCTGAACCTGCAGATGCAGTAGGTAAATACACCGGCCCGGCCCACCGCGGGGCTTACCCTGGCGTGCCACATGCTCAAGGTTGCTGATCCCTGTCCTAGGTGCTTGTAAATTGATTGCTTGATTATATGCTTCATTATCTTTCCTGGTACTGAAGTTAAGCTGACTGGTCTATTATTCCCTCGGTTGTCCTTACTCTCCTTTTTATAGATTGGCACTATATTTCCCCTCTTCCAGTCCTCTGGAATCTCTCCCATCCTCCATAAGTTTTCAAAGATAATTGTAATGACTCAGATATCTCCTCAGTCAGTTCCTTGAGTATTCTAGGATTCATTTCATCAGGCCATGGTGCCTTGAAGGCAGCTAACTTGTTTAAATAATTTTTAACGTGTTCTTTCCCTATTTTAGCCTCAGATCCTACCTCATTTTCACTGGCATTCAGTATGTTAGATATCTGAGCTCTACTAACCTTTTTGGGAAAACTGGAGCAAAAAAGGCATTTAGCACTTCTGTCATTTCCACATTTTCTGTTTATTGCCTTTCCTCCCGATTGAGTAATGGGCCTATCCTCTCCATGGTCTTCCTCTTGCTTCTAATGTATTTGTAAAGTGTTTTCTTGTTACCCTTTATGTCTCTAGCTAGTTTAATCTTGTTTTGTGCCTTGGCTTTTCTAATTTTGTCCCTACGTGCTTGTGTTTGTTTTTTATATTCATCTTCATAATCTGATCTACTTTCCATTTTTGTATGACACTTTTTGAGTTCCAGGTTGTTGAAGATCTCCTGGTTAAGATACAGTGGTCTCTTGCCATACTTCCTATCTTTCATATGTAGTGAGATATTTTGCTCTTGTGCCCTTAATAATGTCTCTTTGAAAAACTGCCAACTCTCTCAAACTGTTTTCTCCTTAGACTTGCTTCCATGGGATCTTACCTACCAATTCCCTGAGTTTGCTAAAGTCTGCCTTCTTGAAATCCATTATCTTTATTCTGCTGTTTTCCCTCCTACCATTCCTCAGAATCATGAACTCATCATTTCATATTACTTTCACACAAGCTGCCTTCCACTTTCAAAGTCTCAATCAGTTTCTCCGTATTTGTCAAAATCAAATCTAGAACAACCTCACTGCTAGCTACCTTCTGAAATAAAAAATTATCTCCAATACATTCCAACTACTTGTTGGATAATCTGTGCTCTGCTGTATTATTTTCCCAACAGATGTCTGGGTAGTGGAAGTCCACCATCACCAGCTAGTACTGTGCTTTTGATGCTTTTATTAGTTGCTTTAAAAAAAAGCCACATTCACCTCTTCTTCCTGGTGGTCTACAATAGACCTCTACCATGACATTACCTTTTTACTCCTTTTATCCTTACCCAGAAACTTTCAACTGGTCTGCCTCCTATTTCCATCTCAACCTCAGTCCAAGTATATAAATCTTTGATATACAAGGCAACGCCTCCTCCCCTTTTTCCCTGCTTGGCCTTCCTAAGCAAGCTGTACCCTTCTATACCAATATTCCAGTTATGTGTATTATCCCACCAAATCTCTGAGCCAACTATGTCACAGTTTTGTATATTCACTAGTATTTCTAGTTCTTTCTGTTTATTCCCCATACTTCTTGGATTAGTATAGACTCTAAGATACTGATTTGCTTCCCCCTCTATAGTTTCTCTTGTCTCTCCTTTGTCTCTGCTATGATTGCCCATGCGCCCCTAGATTCTGCCCTCTATGTTTTTTACTTACCTGTGGCTTTTGTCTTCTGCCCCTGTCAAACCTAGTTTAAAGCCCGCCTCATTAGGTTAGACAGTCTGTATCTAAAGATACGCTACCTGGAATTGTTTTATGAAAAGCTATTTTCTCACTGATTCCTGACAAGCACAACCTACAAACAGTCTTCCTATTTTCAGGGAAGTACAGTTTTACCTCATAATTGAGGCACGCTCTGGTTTGTCTTATAACTGGTCAGGAAATATATTTTATTTTCAGTGAAAACAAAAAAAAAGTTTTGTCAACATTTGTTGTGCTTTTGTGGCTTTTTGTTTGTTTTTAAATATTTGTAATCTCTTCAGCTTTTGAAAACTGAATTCTTTTCTGAATGGAAAATTGATAAAATCTCCTCACAGAAAGTTCCATTTTGTGGAAAAGACATTTTTCCTAAAATTTTGAGTGCAAGTTTTTGACGAATTCTAGTTGGCAGCTGTTTTGTTCATAGAGAACTGGGTTAACAAATAGGAGTGGTGAAATCTGAATGCTAAGAAAGTCTGAACATACTCAAGTGAATGAAATATGCATTGTCAGCTTTACATTAAAATCGTATGTGAATTGTTATAGTTCTGAGTGAATGCCAATGAATCTGATGGAGTATTTTCCTTTAACATCTCAAAATATTTTAATGAGATAACTAGAACAGAATATAACTTATAAGGATCTCTAAGAGAAAAGAAAATTCCCTATAGTTAGGGATGTAGATTTTTAGTTTAACCTTCTGTGTCCCTAATTTTTAGTTTTTTTTAGTTAAGTATTTAACAATTAAACTGAAAAGTTTTTCAGTGATTCTGTCCCTTCTAGTAGGATTCTTTTCATTTGTTGGGACTTGTGTTGGTTATATCTGAGTCACACATATGTTTAATTTTAAATGTCAGCATTATATTAGTATGTAGTTGTGACTGAGCTAAAATGACTGGGATTGCACTGAATAACTTTGTAGAGTCTGGAGAAGACATGCCAAACCTGTGAGAAAAAAAACACAGAAATTGGACTTGTTTTTGGCTTAACTGGCTTGTGAGTTGCTTGTTGGCTAGTTTTTGGCTTGTTGCTTGTTTGGCTTGTAGCTTGTTGTATCTTGCTGCTTCTTTATTTTGATCAGCTCCTGGCAAGCAGGGATGTGGGGTAGGGGTAAGCAGAGGCAAGGGGCAAGCCGGGGCAAAGAGGGAAGAGAGTCGGGGCGCACAGCAGGCCCACCACAGTCCCAGACTACATGCTAGGAGGATCTAGTCACATAGAGTGTTGGGGTTCTTAGGGATTGCCTTGTTCTGAAATGGGATTAGCTTGATTTTTGGCTTAATGTGAAAGTCAGGGTGCTTATTTACCGCGTGAAAATTGGCAACTGTGGTCTGGAGACTCATTCGTGCCTCAGCCTGTGCACTTTAATTCTGAAGATCCATCTTCAGAAGAAGATGAAGTACAACAAAAGAAGATACAAGGTCAGTGGCTCTGGTGGATGGGTGAATAACTGTGTTTGGATATTTGTATTCAGAGGTGCTGGTATTCTAATGATGGCTGGATACATTCAGTCAGATAAAAGACTACAGGATAATGCATTTTTTGTTTGTGTGTAATTGATAAGATAAAGATATCAGGGAAGAAATTATGCAATTTCCCCCCCACCCCTCTAAACACACCAACTTGTTTCTATCTACCCCCCAAACAAGTAAAGAACTACTGTAGAATGACTTGGGTCAAAATATTTAAAAGTGGTCTCTGGTTTTTGGTGGCCCAGCTTGACACTTAGGGCCTCATTTTCAGAGTTGCTGAGCACCAGATGGCTTCAGATCATTCAGTACTCCTCAAAATCAAGCTGGACATGTAAAATTAGAGACAAATTTTGGCCTAAGTGAGCCACGTGACTAAGAAGTTAAATTCAGTATCTGATTGGCTAGAATGCTCCTGTGCATCAGTGAAATTTCCCTCTAACCATTGTTCTGAAAGCTCTGCTCAAATATCTGCAAGATTAATACTTTTTCACTGATATTTGGAAATACAGTATTCTGGATCATGATTATTACTACATTGCAAATTTAGCATTCAGCTTGCCCATCTCTGGTTATTATGTTTTGTGGGGAGAGGGGAGAAGCAGGAAATGTTCTGGCCAGAAGATATGACTCTGCCTTTGCAGAAAACCTCTCTCATTTTGGATAAGACTAATAGGTAAATGTTTAAAGCAATGGCAACCAGCAGCACATGGAAGTCCAGAGGGCCCATCAGCAATTAAAGCATATGGCAGATTCAAATGGCTAATTTAGAGCTGACAAGACAAAAGCCTGTGAAGGCTGCCAAAGAACCAGATGTCTTACGGCTGTAAGACTCTCTGCCACGTACTGAATCTTTGCTTCTGAGTTCTCTAATTCTTCTCCCAGGGAGGAAAAGGAATGTAATACACCGAGGCATTAACAACTTGCCACAGTTTGTGTGCTACCATGTTCATCAAAATGTTTCTGATCTAATTTTTTTAAATGTGTATGCTTAAGGTTGCAAAAATCCTTGATTATTTTTTTTTTGGTAAAATGAAAAATGCTCTGAAGTGACACACATTCTACTTCAAATGGTGCTTCGGTGGATTGATGTCTATTACCAGTACTGATTAATTTATAGGGAGTTATTTGCAGCATGGTATCTGTGAAATTTTCTGATTTGGTCTAATAAAGTTTGCCCCTGTGGCCAGATTTTTTTTTTTTTTATAATATATATAATGTGGTGAGGGTGAGTAACCATGGTCACAGGCTGAATTAAAATGCATACTAGTCCCATTGACTGGAGAATTTTATAGCCTTTGGATGGACATTCATGATTATGGCCAACTGACCAGAACCTGAATTTGCTGAGCTAGTGTGCCTCTAAGTAATTCACATTTTTGAATCCGTATCTGCATTTTCTCTACTAGAAAAACAATATTTCTGTGTTTTTTTTCAGAAGTGGCAAGAAACAAAGAATAAGTCAATAAAGCTTTTCATTCTACCTGAATAAACAGCAAAATTAGAAGCTTGAAGGGAAAATAACTTTTAAAAAACTCTTCTGAGGATAAGACTAAAACACTAGGTTCTAGGTGTCCCTTACTCTTTTTAGCCGTAATCCATTTTTGGAAGCTTTGTTGTCTTTGACTCTGATTCTGTAGGGGTTCTGCATGAATTCTCATTTATGTCAATGGATATCCTACATGAAAAGAACTTGCACAAACTAGCTCTGTGGGTCTTACACAGGAAAAAGTCCATGTATTCAATAGTGTTTTGTTGGAGTGAGGACTGTAGGACTGCATCTAATAGGTGTTGGAAAGTTACAACATAATACATGTCCTTAGGCCACGTCTATACGACGTGCTATATCGGCGCGTTACAATCGATTGCTCGGGGATCGATATATCGCGTCTCATCTAGACGCGATATATCGATCCCTGAGCGCGCTTACATCGATTCCGGAACTCCACCAAAACCAACGGAGTTCCGGAATCGACATGGCGAGCCGCGCACATCGATCCCGCGCGGTGAAGACGGGTGAGTAGATCAATTTTAGATAATCGATTTCAGCTACGCTATTCTCGTAGCTGAAATTGCGTATCTAAAATTGATTTTCATGCGTCGTGTAGACCTGGCCTTAGTCTTTCACTTTAAAAGAACCCAAACCAAACAAACAAGCAGCCAGATCATAATGGACGGTCATCGATTTTTGTTTTAAACCTTTTCATAAGACAAAGTACTTGCAGTGTCAAGGGATAATAGTCTTAGTTTAAGCAGATGTGATATTCATGAGTTTACTTTAGTTAAAGAAATGTATTACTAAGACATTTTCTACATGTAGGGCCTGATTCTGATTTCACTGGTAAAGCTCCTCTTCCATATCTGCATTGTGTCCAGGTTGTCCTACTAGTATTCCAGCTGGTGAAACAATATATTTGTATTTTGAAAATTAAAGTTGAGATTAGGACTGAAAGGAGGCTTCAAAAACTCAGAGGGATGGAAGTCATAGATGTCAGAGGCCCAGAGGCTGGCTCTTCTGGAGCCAGTCAGCAGGCACAGCAGACAGTGCGGAGAGTACACAGAAGTGGTGTTCAAACAACTGTGCAAACTTCCTGCTACTGCCACATTGGACTTTGTTCTTGCTTGCCTTCTGCAATCCTTATCCAACCTTGTTCCTGACTCCTGCTTCACCCCTGGCCAGCTCCTCACTCCTAGCTCCCACCTTGCTCCTGATCTTCACCTTCCTCCAGTTCCTTCCCTTTCACCTTGCTCCTGACCGTCGTCTACCAATACTGGCTCTGATCTCTGCCTCCAGCTCCAGCTCCACCTTTGGCTCTGGCATTTGGTATCTGACGCCACCTCTGATCCTCAGCTTCAATTCCTGATCCTGACTCTGTCTGTACCCCCTGGCTCTAGTATTTGGCAGTTGACTCTGGCTCTGACCCCTTCCCTGACCTGGATGCATGCTTTGCCCCCTAGACCTGATTCCTGCTTAGACCACTAGGCAAGACTGCCTATGTCCCAGTTCCTAACAGCTATACATATTAACTTTCTGTATGCAAGTTGCTCTTGTATATCTTTTAGCTTACAAATTGGAAGGTTTAAAATATACCCTCTTATGACAAAAATCCATAGGTGGTGCTAGATTCATTATCTTCGTACCTAATGTCTTCGGTGATCCATAGAACAAGGCCAGTGTAGGAAACGATAAAACTACTTTCTCCCACACTTCTGCCACTATGCCAAAACCCTGACTTAGTTTAGAAATAATTCAGTTTCCATGTCTAAAGGCTCAGATTTGGGGGGAGGGGAGAGAAGGCGATGGAGCTCTTCTAAGCTCTGTCCACAAAGTAAAGCCTGCACATGTGAGGTGCCAAAACAAAATACCCCTCAAAGTGCAGTTATTTAAAATATGATCACGTGTATGGCTTGGCTCCCCTTCAGTGGGGCTTGAAATATGCCGATGGCTCTACTAGTTTTCTGAGGCCAGGTTCTTTTCCCTCCCCAAAATTAAATGGCAATATCCTCTTAATACCATCCATTTATGGCACCAAAATGAGACCTTGTTCACAGTAGATTGTGTAGATCAGTGACCTCCTTTCTCATGGGTATTGAAATAAGTTAAATGTCAACATTTGTTAACTAACAGCACTGGGCATCTGAACTAACACTTCCTCGAGATGAACAGGCATTTTACTGCTCTCAGCGCTATTGTCCTGGCTCTCTGTTGACTCACCTCTGCCTTGGTTACACTTAGTACATATTTTCTTCACAACCATAACAGCTAAAGACCTATTTTTTGTGCAAAAGAAAGCCGAGATTCTGGAGACTGATACTGTAGCTTCAGAGAGGTGCCAGCACAAAGTGTAATCACATCCCAGCTGTTTGAATCCCATCCATGTCCATTCAAATCATCTTAGTATCTCTGCTAAGACTATCAAGCTCAGTGGAAATATTAGTCTACTATCCACAGGATGGAAACCACTAACTTATTTCAGATAGTTTGGTTTCTCTCTCTCTCCCTCTCTTATAGTAAGGTCCTTGTAGAGATGGCTGCTGGGTCTTTCAACAAACTGATTAGACAATTATAAAGAGATTTTTGCATAGTATTTGTTGTCTTCCATCCCACTTTAAAAACAAAATTCAAAATTGAAATAATTGGTATTAATAAGTTTGTCATCTTAGGCAAAACACTGTCATTAATTGGCCTACCTCTTTTGTCCAAAATAACCATCATTGGGTTGAATATGATTTACTTTTATTTGTAGGGGACATAAAGGAACAAATCCCAGTAGTGCAATACTCTGATCAAACACATAGTAGTAATACAGAAATATGCCAAAGAGACTTACAATTTAAGTTTACAACAAGATGGGAGATGGATGAGGTAAACAAATGGGGTGGTGATTGACTGAATGGGTAACAATAAAATGAGCATCTTTTTCACAGCAGACTGTAATCTCAGTTTACTACCTGCCTAGCCACTAAACTGAGAGTAAGGTCCTTTGAAAATGACAACTGAGAAAATGAGCAGAAGCCTTCTGTGAAATAATTATTGATGCAAATCACTCTGAGGGAAACTACATTCCATCAATGAGATGTTATTTGCCAAAAGATTTGTCCTCAGGCAGCATATTCACTTTCACTACCACTGTTGCTGGTTTCCTAGCTGATCTTACAAATAGCACCTCCCATGTGTTTGTTCCCTGCCTAACATGAAATGATGCAGTGTGTATATGGTGTGTGGTTTTTTGGTAAACTGGGTTAGATCTTATTTGGCCATATTTGACTTGTCTAAACCTTAAGAGGGGGAGGAAATTTCACACAAAGACAATTGTTCAGGTTCTCTTATAGTATTTATATTACACAAAGCTGTGATTAATATTAAACTTGAAGGTTGCTGCAGAATTTGTCCCATCGGAGGACAGCTGCCTTCCACATGGCTAAAGGAATGATTTAGAAAACTATAAAGTGAATATTTGGGAGAAAGTGTGCAGTAGACGACTTTCCACTAAAGAATAACATGTAGCAATACATTACACAATGTCAAAACCAGGCGTACAGCAGTGGTGCTTATTTTCATTATTAGGTTAAGTGCTAAAGCAAAATTCAATTAATAATAAACTCCATGAATTTATTTGAATGGCCAGTTAACATAGGCCCATGAATTTATTTCCATGTGCAATCATTTCAATACATAAAAATGCAGAGGCCCAGATAACATGCATACACTAGTGTACGTTTGGTAGGATTGGTACAAATTGTTAATGGTTGTGTGATCTGGGATTGCACTGAAATACAAAAATTAGAGCTGCAGAGATCTATTAAACCGTCTAGTCCAGTCTTCTGTCAAAGGACCTTATTCCCTATTATGTCCCTAAACAAATTTCCCTGATTCAAAATTTCAGGGAAAAACAGACTTTACCCTCTAGATACTTTATATATGTGGAGTATCAGAGGGGTAGCCGTGTTAATCTGGATCTGTAAAAGCAGCAAAGAGTCCTGTGGCACCTTATAGACTAACAGACATATTGGAGCATGAGCTTTCGTGGGTGAATACCCACTTCGTCGGATGCATCAGATATATAAACTGTCAAAAAAAAAAACTACAGTATGCATAAAAACAACCCAATTATGTAGTGATAACATTAGCTTTTATACAGTGATGTTTTTCATCTTTCCACGTTGAAAGAAAAGTGTACTGTTCCCTGTGCTTCCATTTCCAAAATGGAAAGTGAAGTGACTTGACCAGGTTCACACAAATTAGTGGTATAGCTAGGAAGAGAACACTGGTTTCTTACTCTCTTCAATGGGCCACACTCCTGTCAGTTGGGGCTATTAAAAGCTAAGAATGATGACAATTTTTAAAGGTTCCATCACAATCTCTTTCTCAGACATTTTTTTTCTCTATGCAATGTTAGCAATAATGAAAAGAAAGCTTCAAAGAACTAAAAACCCCACAGGCTATAGGAAATCAAGTCTTGAATGTATCTGCTGGTGTTTATTGTATTTAATGCAAAGTTTCTTGTTTTTACAAGCAAGAAAACTCTACTAAAAGAGAGCATTTGACTGTTCCTCTTGGGCCTTATGGACCTGTCTTGCTCTGACATTCCTTGTGTAACATCTGGTACTTTACTGCACATAGTCTAAAGATAAATACCATACTTGCAATTTGATAAGTTTTAAAAACTACCCTCTTTTAGTGTGGCCATTTATTTAGGTATCTTTCCAAGCAGTAAAGTCCTTTTTACAACAGTGAATTTTAAAAATTCTTTCCTTGTTTCTCTGAAGCTTGAGCTGTTTTTTGTCTCTGAAGAAGTCATGTTTCCAAACAGGATGGATGAACTATTAATTGTGGCGTACATCTTGATAATTATTTCTTCTGCAGTGGTGCTGCCAAAGTGGGTCATCCTGGTAACATGCCTGTACTCCTCCCAGTTCATACAATTCTTTGTCCTTTTTTAACAGACACTGATCATTTAGCAATTTATCTACCAATATTTCAGTAACTTTAGATAAACCTGAAAGCTGGTAAATGTTATCACTAATAGGATGAACCTTTTAAAATGCTGAATCTTGCTTGCCTTGATCAAATATAATGTGACAATTTATCCTTGAAAACTGGGACTAGTTGTCAGGGCCTTACCTAGTCAGGCTTACAAGAATGTTTTTGTCTCGTGTTTTGTTTTTGATTGGAAACCCAAGCATATTCTGGCCATCTGAACTGGTCCCATTCATGTCAACAATGTCTGTCAGATTCAAAGAACTATTTTTTCATACACAGAAGCTAACATACTTTCAGCACAGATAACTGTCTTTAGATAGGAAAAATGACAAAGAACAAATGTGTCACAGAGTTAGAGAGAGCACAGAGTTAGTTTCTCATTCTTTATGATCCTCCATCTTGAATTATTTCACAGCACTGCGTCCCTGTCTGCAAACTGCTAGAAAGACTCCTAGCATGTAAAGGTGCAGCAGTAGTACTGGTACTAATTAGGCCTGGTTTACACTTTAAAACTTAGGTTGATGTAGCTTTAGTGCTTAGGGCTGTGAAAAATCCACACCCCTGAGCATTGTAGCTTTGCTGCCCTAGCCCCTGGTGTAGATACAGCAGCTAGACTGATGGAAGAATGCTTCCGTTGTCCCAGTCACCATCGCTTGGCGAGGTGGAATTCCTACTGAAACAGAAGAACCTCTTCTGTCGTTGTAGTCTGTGTCTACACTATGGGGTTCCAATGGCATAGCTATGGTGCTGTAGCTATACCATTGTAGTGCCTGTAGTTTAAACATGTCCTTATTACAGGGTTTCTATGATTGTAATCTACAAAGCTGCATTCCAAACACCAGGGGGTTCTCTGTGAGGTGATAGTTAGGAGCACTCTCCCTCTTCCTTGCATGATTCAAAATGGTGTCCACAGGCAATCGCTTCTGCCTTTCCCAGCCTCAGAGAGAACTCGGACAAGGCAATCAATCTATATAAAAATCTGCTCCTCTAAGGTCCGAGCGCTTGGTCTCTGTAATGTAAGGGCAAGAGAAGGGCAGACACTAGCTGTGCAGTGTGCCCCCTGCAGAACCTACCTCCTCTTACCCAAGAATCCCACACATCTGGACTGTGGTCCTGTCTAGACTATGAGGACTTTTCTGGCATAGCTACAATGCTGTGGCAAAGCCAACATAATCCCATTGTACAGATGCAGCCTACCCAGATGGAAGGGATTTTTCCATCACTGTAGGAACACTGCCTGCTTGAGCAACGATAGCTAGGTTGACGGAAGCATTCTCCTATCGACTTAGCTGCATTTACATAGGGGGTTAGCATTTCCACGGTGCTCAGAGCTATGGATTAAGTGTAAAGCAGGCTTGGGTGTTGTCTTGGACTCCCCCATTCCTACACAGGAGTAACTTTTCTAGGGTTATGATCTTGCACATTCTTCTCATATTACACTAGTGCCTGGTGGCAGGTTTCATAGGTGTTTGTCCATTCTAGTAAATCAATAAATGACATCTGGTCATCAGGGCTTCTAAAAAGTGGACGTTCCTCACCTGCCTCTCCAGTCTTCCTCCCCTCTTGTATACGGAGATTAGGGCTCTATCCGACTCTTATGGAAATGATGGGACTCTTCTGTTAACTTAAGTGGGAGGGGAATAGTTTGCTTTGTTTTTAAAGTAGATTTGTGTCTTTAATGCTTTGGGGAAGAAAAATGAAGTAGCCATGATGTATACATTTGAAATCCCATCTCTGGTACACAATTTTAGTAGGCACTCTACCTACTCCACACAATGTGTGCACAACACAAAGACTTCCTCTGTACCAGAGGTCGGCAGCCTTTCAGAAGTGGTGTGCCAAGTCTTCATTTATTCACTCTGATTTAAGGTTCCGCATGCCAGTAATACATTTTAACATTTTCAGAAGGTCTCTTTCTCTAAGTCTATAATACATAACTAAACTATTGTTGTATGTAAAGTAAATAAGGTTTTAAAAATGTTTAAGAAGCTTTATTTAAAATTAAATTAACATGCAGAACCCCCCGGACCGGTGGCCAGGACCCAGGCAGTGTGAGTGCCACTGAAAATCAGCTCGTGTGCTGCCTTCGGCACCTGTGCCATAGGTTGCCTAACCCTGCTCTGTACTAAATTGTTGTATTGTCTTGTATCTGAAATGTGCCCTGCTACCTAGTTGTTACTTCATCCGTTTAACACCCAGGGACCACTCTGATCATTAGTGTTGTCCAATTCTCCTCTAAATCAAAGCCAAAGACACACTAGTTTGCCCTTCTTTCTGAGTCATTTGTGTGGCACTGCTGACTGTATTATTAAAGTGATGTGAGCTGTTTGTAATGTCTCTTGAAGTTTTGGTATAGCAAACTGTAAACACTGCTGCTGCAGAATAACTTTACTATTACAAACCATATGTACAGTGTGCAAGCATTAGCTTTTATGTCAATAGTTTCACTTTGTAAAGCCATTTTTAGGATACAGTACACAGAAGAAAAATGTTTTGATGTGACAGATTATTGTGTTTTTGTCATGCCTCCATTAAAAGTGACATTAGTCCTTCATGTGTTCTAGAAGCTTTAGAAAAACAATACTGGAAGACATTATCAGCACATGTCCTATTCTTCTTGGGAAGTGCCACACAGTGCAACAGTATGCAGTAGTGCTGAATAACTTCACAATACAATATTCCTTTAAATAAATGTACTACTGGGGTCAGTTTCTCACTATGCCTCCAGAGGATCCTGGTTCCTCGAATCATTCAATGTGTTGAGGGAGGACACTGACAAAAGCAATGTGTTCAGCAGTGGCCCCTTTCTTACGCTTCAGAAATGAGTATAGTGTGTTTCCACCATGCCTGCTACCGTATGTCAGACTTGGCCATACCCCACCCCAACTGCTCAGGCAATTTTGCTGCTGTCGGATGGCATAAAATGTCTGGTTTTAAGTTTAACAAAATGCAGCAAGGTTGCCTGCCTTCCTCCTTGTTTGGCAAACTCAGAAGGTGTATGCATTAGAATGAATGGAACATATTATCCCCCTTCTGTTTTAGTGAGTTCTGCTGCCTGATCTGAGGGCGCTTTTCATTTTGAGTCCAAAGGCTCACATCTCCTCAGGTGCTTTGGGATCTTTGGAGTGAGGGACAAAGTACTTATAGAGTCATCTTTGGTGATGCTTCCTTTGAGAACTCTGCATACTTAAGCCCTGCTTCTGATCTGATTTGCACCAGGATAAATTAGGAGAAACTCCATTGAAATCAATGGAGTCACACTGGTGTAACACCAATGTGAGATCAAACTCAGACCCTTGCACTCAGCTATGCTCAGTGAAGTTCTTTACTTTGGCAAAACTCCTACTGAAGTCAAGAATAAATTTGCTAGAATGACAATTGCAGGACCAGGCTTAACTATCTTCAGAATTCTGTTCATTACAGGCCTGCTCCTGCAGATCTGAGACCAGGAAAACTCCCACTGAGTTCAGTGGGAGTTTTGCCTGCAGCAGAATTTCAGGACAGGTTCTGATGTGTGCCTATACAGGTGTCTGCTCTCACTTTGGCAACTGTAGGCTTCTTTGGTATGAAATAAAAGGATGTAGGATTCCCTGAAAATTTCATTCTGAATGAAAATCAGTATTGATAGGGAAAAAATTATAGGCTAATTGGAAGGGGAAGAGGAAAAAATGTGGGCGGGGGGGCATTTCTGGTGGGATAGGGGGTGTACACATGACTTACACTGCAGGGGGGATTATCTGTCTTTATCTCCTGCCTGGCAGCAAAATAAAATGTGCTGTTGGAACACAGCTAACTGTATGCTTTCAATTTCCAGTGCTATCTGCATAGTCATAAATATTAGTTTTGCTTATATTAATCTGTAACTATTTGACAGATCACTAAACTATGACAACATATTGATTTCTTCCTTCATTCTTTGCCTTTTCATTGTGTAGATATCATTAAACATACTAAATTTTAATACAAAGGAATAGAGATTTTTTTATATTCATGGATGTAATGTTGTACAAGGGACAGGATTGGGCAGGAAGTACATTATCTAGGTACAACTTCTGCAAAATGGGTATAATGAGATTTAACTCACAAAAATATTGAGAACGCATTATTTGTATTTACTGTATTTATATAATATCTTTCATTGAGGATATCAGTCACAAACTATAATTTCCTGAACTATGTGGTTCTAGGACCTTGCCTGCACTAGACCAATCAATCAGTTGTTCTGTACCATGTGAAATTCAAATGACTGAGGGTCCTGTTGGTACCCACCTGGAACTGGTGTAAGGTCTGCTCTGGCCTCCACATAATGGCTGCCTTATGCCGATTGTGGTGGCTGTTGTTTTTTATAGATGTCAGGATTTCAGGCAAACTCTGTTCATGTTGATCGTGCAGTAGGATTTCATTTCACCACAGCTGGCCAGTATACCAAACGTATGGAAAAAGTGTAGAATTTTATTTCCCTCTCTTTCCATATGCCTGTGTCCCAAACCCCTTGATTTTTGCAAAGAAACTTGCTCATCCTTGGGCGCTCTTCTTCCCTTGCAGGATACAAGTAACAACCATTGTCTTCAGTGGGAATTATTCATATCTTGACAGGGAGAGACTTGGACATTTGATTTTTTTTTTCAACACAAACATTTATTTATATTACAGTAGGGCTCAGAATTATTCCCTTGCAAGGGGCTTGCGATAGGTGCTGTACAAACACACATGAAGATGTGGGGCAAAATTTTCAAAGTCACGATGTAATTTAGGAAAATGAGACTTAGGATCTTATGTCCAAGGTCTGGGGTATGGGCTTGACTTGGTTGTAACTAGTGCTAGTTGCTCTAGGGAAGGCCATAGTCTGCCCCCTATGAACTCTTCCTGCTGCTGCTACTGTTTTCCACAGAGTGAGAGTGGAGGCTGCTGGATTTGGTGCTAAGGGTGGATCCCTCAAGGCTGGGGGTTATGAAAACAAGGGGTTTCTATTTTCTAGATAATTTTAACTAAAACTCATCATAAAAGTGTCATGTACTTGTTTGTTCTTGCAAAAAATGCATATTTAATTGTTGTGCTCAGTACCACGCATAGAAAGTTACATTTTTAAACTTTTTATATTCCTTTTTCGTATATAATTATAACCATGGGACACTTGAAGAGCAGTGGGATCTGATCTTATACTTCCTAAAGTACCATTCTTTGTGGAAGACCATAATGCTTTGGGACTTCCCTAACCTACCTGCACTGTATTCTGACCAGTTATATAAATTACAGTACAAAGGAGGGAAAGCACAGCTAAAAATTCTCCCAAAGGTTGATCTAATCCAATATCTTTTTTAGTTAGAGGGGAAACATTCATGGATTAAGCATCACATTTGAAATGCTTAAACTTAAAGGAGCAAGACTTTCAAATTTCAGCAGTACGGATTCCACCTTTTATCCTTCAGGAGATAAACTGAATGCTAGGCAACTTACAGTGTATGGGGATTTCAGATGACAAGACATTAAAAAATCAGAGCCATGTTGCTAGGAGTCAGAGTGGGCCTAGAGCTCTCAGAACCATTGTGGATCCCAGAGATCCAGACTGATCTCAGAAATCAGTGGGTTTTGAGACCAGATTTCTAGAAGGGGATGCTTTAAGTACTGTGCAAGCCCTCTAGTTGTGCTCAGTGTTCCATGATTTAGAAGTTGCCAAAGCCACGGTATGTATGTAGCTTGTATGTTTGTGTATAGATGGTAAACATGGTTATTTGAGACATATTCAGCCACTGTGACTTCTTTTTTTTTTGTTTTAAACATAACAAAACAAACCACCCTTCCCCTCCCCCCCATTTGCCCTCAGATTACAAAATTTGGAAAAAATGCCACAAAGGGAATTGTTCACTTCCCCTCCCACCTTCAACAACAGGATCTCCTCTCACACCTTTTTCCATAAGAGGGAGAAATCCCCCAACCATTGTGTGTAAAGCACCATGAGAACAGAGGCACTATACCATAGTATATAAATGTAATACTCATTAAACTATCTGAACTTTGACTTAATGTTCCTAATTTTGCTAGCTGCTGTTCATTTGCAAGACATGATTATGCATACCTGGAATAATTAATAACACCAATCTGAAATAAGCAAAGTTCATGGAATGTGATGCACTATAGCCATGTCTATGCATGTCATATTTTTGGTTTTAAAGAGTTCTTCTCTTTCTTTTCAAGTTCTCTTACCTGTTGTCTGCCTCAGTATCATTTTTAGACTCTGTAGGTACCTAATTACTTATGAATCTGAGAACATATGTCATGTAGCTAGCCAAGAAAATTGGCAATTATCAGTTGCAATGCAACTGGTATGTGTAATTGTCACTTTTTCTGGGCCTCGCACTTCTATTGAAATTAATGAACTCTAATTATAACACCCAACAGCCCAGTTGCAAATTGGGGTTAAACCCCCAAAATGCTTTAGCTAATGGATGAGTTTCCTCAGTTTTTCAGCCCATTGGGTGGTTTGAGGCAGGCTTGCTGGCACTCTTCTGGAAATAACTGTAGCAGAACTCCTCAGAGCAGCATAATGGGGAGGAAAGGTAGTGTCACAGCTGCTGCGGGAGGAGGGGGAATTTGCACAAATGCCACGTAGCAAGTAGAGCTGAACTAGGAAAGATAGTGAAATGATTTTTTTGCGGAGGAAGTGGGGCTGTACCTTTTGATTTAACAGGTCTTGACCCACTGACAGGAGCTGATTCTTTTCCCAAGTGGCAGTGGCTATTAGAAAGTCCTTCTGTTCTTTGGCAGCAACAGCTGCTCCTCTCCTACACCTGTCTGCAACTCAGAATTTCCCCTGACATCTTTGAAGGTGTTAGGAAAAGGAGCATATGAGAATATCAGCAGCTATAGGTCAGAGTCCCACCTGAACATCTGCAATTGCCTTCCTGTCTCTTGGTGCTGCTTTGAGTTCTGCTACAGCCATCCCCAGAGCAGCACCAGTGCTCCTGCCTCAAGCTAAGTCTTTTTATTTTTAAAAAGAGGGTTTTTATCCTCAAGCCCCAATTACGGATTTGTTACATTTAAAGCTGTGCTTATCACCTAGATACTGCAATGATGACAGGATACTATAGGTACCTGAATACTTTAGATTGATAAACTTCTTTAAAAGAAAGTGGGGGGTTGGGGTTGGCAGCATCCCTTTTTACAGTGATCAGAGAAAAACGGTGTCCCTTTCTTGATTGTTGTTCTTAAGAGCACTTCACTAATCCCTGGCCTCTTGTTTTCTCTGGCTGTCAACAAGTTCAGTAATGATAGTCACACTTGCTCAATTGTTGCAATTCTGTGTAGCTGTTTGATCTTTTCTGAACTCCAGATTATAGTGAAATAAAGCGATTTCTGGCCAGGACCAAGACCTGTTGAGAAGTGCAAGAGATACCTGGCATCTTGAAAGGATCTTTTCAATATGAAAAATCTTATGTCTGATTTTTTTTTTAAACTTACTATTGTCACAGGTAACACCTATGACTAGTATAAATGAAAGTAGCAGGGAAAATTATTTTTCTGGTTTGTTTTCCCTGTGCATTTGACAGCACTTTGTGACTAGGAAATTTCACCACGTTTGTTGTGTACACCCAGATCCTGTAAGCTTATCAGTATTGGGCTGACTTCTGTATGAAGCACCATATTCCTGGGTCTTGCTGTGTGAAGTAGTTTGCAGGATAGGGGCCATATGATGCAGATAGTTGTTTGTGTGTCTTTCAGAAAGCACCAGGAGAAGAAGTAAAACAACAACAACAAAAAAACACTTAAGAAAATGTTGTGGTTTCACAAGCACAATTAGCAGAGGGAATTAGGGTAAGATATAATACCTAGGGTTGGGCATCTCACCATTCCAAAAATATTTGGTTAACTGACCAGTCAAATATTCATCAAGTAATGTAAAAATGGTCAAATAGTGTAAAGCACTAATTTACTGAACAATAACAACAATACGACTTGTAGTCTTCAATGGGCTTAGTTTGGGGAGATACTTATGCCTAACTGAAAAACACAACTTACTTAACTGAATTATTTTAACTCCATTTTATTGTTTTTCACATTTTTTTAACTTCTAAAAAATGAAAGAATGGTGCCATGATGTACTCAGAAAGGCGCACTGCCTATACGAGGGCATTCTCGCTGGAATATCTGACAATATTTATTATGATAAAGAAATGATAGACAGTTAATTGACATTATTTGACTTATAAATTGACTTGCTTGCCAAGCCTAATAGTACCTGAAACTACAACTTTCTCTTTTAATTGACTGTTTCAACTTGATTGTCTCATTTAAGCCTAGAAGATATAGACAGACATTTTCAATATATTATAATATATACAACTGGTGCTCATGAAAGGTGCCAGATTCACAGTACTGGGAAACTGAACTCCTCCCTAGTTATCTTCAAACAAATGCAGTACAGCCATAATGTAAAGACAATCACCTCTATGGCTGAGGCCACAGAGAGCCATAAATCCTTCAAGTATCAGAGGGGTAGCCGTGTTAGTCTGGATCTGTAAAAGCAGCAGAGAATCCTGTGGCACCTTATAGACTAACAGACGTTTTGGAGCGTGAGCTTTCGTGGGTAATACCCATTTCGTCAGATGAGTGAGGTTGAGTCCACTTCTAAGGGCTAAATGCAGTGCCTGCATGCGTGTCAAGTAATCAAGAGGGTAGTCCGGTATCTGGAGTGTAAAAGCAGCAGAGAATCGTGCAACATTAATAGACAATCATGACGTTTTGAGAGTGAGCTTTCGGGGTGAATACCCACTGACGAAGTGGGTATTCACCCACGAAAGCTCACGCTCCAAAACGTCTGTTAGTCTATAAGGTGCCACAGGATTCTCTGTTGCTTTTATAAATCCTTCAGTGAGCTCCATGTGGATGGAACCCGGCACCCACACACAGCTTATTGTAGGATCCTGTCGTCAGAGGGGAATTCCGTCTCCCTGTCCATCCCTCTCTGATACTGCCAACATGAGTGCTTGTTTTTTGATGCCTGTTCCCCAGGGACAATTGGCCTGAGACAGCAAAACAGCTGTCACATGTTAACTACTTTCTGTCACTACTGGTGACCTAGAGGTGAAAGGCTTCATATCACGTTACCAGTTCCCATAGCCAGCCATTCCCTGGAGTCTAGGGTACAGCTTTTAAACTTCAGTGAATGTGGTTTCAGCAGTGGAATTAATGTGCCTAATCTGTTTTAATAAAATAAAAGTGGTAATACAGTTCTTACTTCCAGGGTTACTTGGTGCTGATAAAGAAATTTGCAGATCAGTTTTAATGAATTTTATACTATCTGTTGAACATACACCATTTTGCTTCTAGTGGTTCCTATGTTTAGCAATCATCCTATCTTTGGTTAGAAATGGATGATGTTACCATATCTATTGATGATAACATTATTTTGGTCAAATATTTAATAAAGATCTGTTCTACAAAAAGTCTGTCTGTCCTATCTACTTACTGAAAAGTCTAGCATAGTAAGAACACCCAGGGCCCAATGATATTATACAGTTTTTCACTGATAGGTAGACCATACTGTCCCCTTTCTAACACAGAGATTACTCTTAAATGAGCAAAGATCTAATATTAAATAATGTAAAAATATCACCAAAATCTGTTATAGCAAAATTAATCATTTTCCCTGGATGTTTTAGATTTGATTTTCTTTTTGCATTCAGTAAGATTATTTAACTGTCTCTTAACCATTTCAATGAGTTTCAGAAAACATCTGTATTCACTTTTACAAGAAATGCAAAATTCCATTGATTTAGAATAAAAATACAGCCTCTTTTTTTAAATCCTCTGTGTAAAAGGAAAGCTCTTGTTTCTAAATAGACTGGTCATATTCGTGCAATCCTACTGCTTTGGAGGTAGCATCCTTCATATTTAAGTATTAGAGAGAAAGAGAGAGAGAGAGAGAGAGAGAGTGTGTGTGTGTGTGTGTGTGTGTGATATTACCAAAAAAAGAACTAGAGCATAATGCATTTAAGACCCAGTGTAAGCCAAAAAGTTAATGGGGGGAAGAGGGGAATAGCCAGATTCCTACCGCTAGCATGGCTGGATCTCAGGAGACAGAAAAAGGCGATCTGAGTATTTTGTGGGTGGTGGTGGTTGTTTTAGTAAGTAGGGGTGTTTAATCGACCACCCTAACCTTTAAGGACAAGTCCAGGAGCTCATCAATCCCAATGCAAACAGTAGTGCAGGGAGAGTTAGAAGCGGACTTACCCGGCATAGCGGTTATTGTAGAGGTAGCTGGGCACTGGCACCCAAGTCTTTAGGAAGAGCAGACAAAGCGGCAGAAGAGCAGTTCTCCGGCCAGTGGGAGTCACGGGGAGGTTCATGGTGCGAGGAACCAGGGATGCAGTTAAGCGCCCAGCTGCAGCAGCCGCGCCGTGTCCAGGTGGCTGGCAGCTCCCGTGCACACAAAGCAGCAACCCGCGCCGATCTCCTGAGTGGGAGGGAGGTGTCGCTGTTCTGCACCAGTAGCTAAGCTGAAGAAGAAAGTTGCGGGTAGGAGGTTGCCCGTCGGCGGCAGGAGCCGCATCGGGCTGTGGCTGGGACAGAAGAGGGGCACCAGGCACGGCTGAGGTTGGCAGGCGCCCGCCCATGTGAGCCGGCCCCAATATACGCTGGAGTCTGACCTCCAAGGGGAGGATGCGCAGCCACAGCTGGGGGGGGGAGGGGCAGAGCGACAGGGAGGGCTGCGGCCGGGGGGCTGGGCGATGGCCGGGGGCTGGTGCGCGGGCGAACAGCTGCACCCGGCGTCCCCCGCTGACTGACAGCCTCCCTCTGGGGAGCGAGGGGTTCCCTGGGATGTGACTGTGCGTGGTCCGGGGGCTCTTCCCTCCACAGATCTACACGGCCTCCATTCGGGGTGGTGCCGCCGGTGGCGCTCGTGTCCCGCCGCCGCCAGCAGGTACCGGGGAAAGGAGCGTTCCCGTGGCACAAGCTGCCCCCGGCTTTCCCCTGGCATTTGACAGTTTCACTGGCGCTGCCTCGTGCGGTGCACGCCTGGGCGCTGCTGCCGCCTCGGCCGGGCAGGGTTAATCCCTGGGCACATGCTTTGCAAAGCTCCTGTAGGCACGATGGCATTTCAAAACGTTGCTGGGACAAGAGCCTCTTTCCGGCGGTGAGCAAAAGCATTTGGTATTTCGGTCAACGAACAACATGATCTGGTTTGTTAAAGCAACTGGGAAAGCCACCAGCCCTGCTTTTATTCTGAGCCTAGCCTGTCAAAGCACTAGCCTAAAATAAATCGCCCCGAGAAGGAGTGATGTGTGGGGTTGTGTTACTCCGGGACAGAGCCAAACCATATACTTACTTTCGGCAATACCACGTATTTTATAACCGGGCATGCCTGACTGCCGGCTACCCACACCTTACTCGGCAGGCTGGTACTGGCACAAACGAATCCAGCAATGCTTGGCCCATAAAAGAGAGACGGTTAACACACGATAAGTGTCATTGCTGGAGATTATTTCAAGATCTCGTTAGTCCTGGAGGGGAGTTGGATCAAAGAAACTTCCATAAAATGTCAATAGTGGAGAAACATGGTTAGAAGTGGTAAAGGAGAGAGAAAGTTGCAAGTGCTACCGAACACCTGGACTTGAAAGGTGCTGGGGTCCAGGAGAGAAACTAAAAACTGGCTATGCTCTATTAATTTTATCACTGTAAATAGTTTTACTCATCGAGTCCCCCAGCCAAATCTTTATCATTACACTTTCCTATTCGTTGAACTGTTTTTTTCTCCTTTGTTGATGTTTGAAAGACCCACGCAAACGGGAAATTCAGGGTAAACAGTGAAAACTGTACGCACGGGGCTATCAAATGTACAACACAAGCAAACAAAAAAGAGAAATATTTTCTCCACAATTCTTTTTCATTTATAGAAATCTCAGAGGTTCCTTGCAAAAATATTAGGTAAAAAGTTCATTCTGAAATGTAACAAATTGACCCTGTGTCTTTATGCAAGTCAGTATAGAAATATTAAAGGGATCACAAAGTGCTTCAAAAATACTGACTCCCCACAGCTCTGAGGTCAGTAAGAGCTATAGGGGGTAAATCATAAAACCAGTCAAGATTTGTACATGAGAGAAACGCTGTTCAATTCCTGATCATGTTTAATTGGGAAAGGGGGAACTTTTAAAAAAGAATTGTATTAAATCGTGCACACTTTGTGCTCAGTGATTGAAAGGCAAGTTAACATTTTCCTTTGTGTCCTTCCAGGGTGGCACTAAATCCGAGGCTAGTCATATGATAGAAGTTAGAGATGAAAAAGACCGATTAGGTCATCTAGTTCATCTCTCTGCCAATGCAGGATTATTTCCTTTTGTGCATTCACCAGTGTTCATCCATTGAGCTGGCTGTAACAAAACAGTATCCTAGCTCCTGCACAAAGGCTCAGCTTCATTTCTGATGTAACTCTTCTGTTTTCAACAGTTTTAGCAGTAGTGAATTTGTCCATTTGTGTGTGTTCTCTTACCTCTCAGCATGTAATATTGCATGCCTCTTGGCTACATTACTTTACATCTACTACAGACAAATAGACACGTTTTCTTGCAAGTCCTTGCATTCATTTTGTAATAAATACATATAATTTTCTAATATGATCCTTGCATGTGGTACCAATAGGTTACATAATTTATTCATAAACATTTTAATAGTGTTGCTTGACCATTTTATTGGGCCACATTTTGATTTGAAAAATCCCCATTCTGCTTATTATTAACTTTTGTGTTGCAGTAGTGCCATAGACCCTAGGCAAGAGTGGTACCCCCCTGTAGTAGATGTAGTAAAAGCATACTCAAATACGTAGTCTACTCCCCTGTCATAAACAGATAGTTAAGGGTTAATAGAACAGGAGTACTTCATGTCTCTTTTGCCTGTAAAGGGTTAACAAGTTCAGTGACCTGCGCACCTGCAGAGGATCAGCAGGGAACGATACTTCAATCTTTGAGGGAGGGAGTGTGTGTGTGGCTGTAGTGTTTGTTGTCCTCTGGGTTCTGAAGTGACTTATCAATTGCGACCAGGTTTCTCTCCAATCTCTCTGATACAGTTCTTATAGAGTCAAAAAGTAAGTACTGAGGTAGATAAGGCAAATTAGGCTTATGTGTGTTTTCTTATGATTTGCAAATGTGCAATTTGGGCGTGGAAGAAGTTCAATGTGTATTTGATGGAAGGAGTAAAACTTGTATTTGCTGAAAGGATTAAATTGGTCCTTGTATCTTAGGCTGGGAGGCGTATTCCAGTGTCTATAGCTGAAAACCCTGAATATATCCACCTTCAATCTCACAAAGATATATTTTTACTCGTTTTTCGCTTCTTTAATAAAGCTTTTCTTGTTTAAGACGGATGGTTTTTTTATTCTGGTGAGAACCTCAGAGGACTGGGTCTGGATCACCAGGAACTGGTTGGGGAGAAAGGAGGGAAGGGGGAGAGAAGGGTTAATTGCTCTCTGTGTAGGATAGCTTTCGCTCTCAGGGAGAGTCTGGGAGGGAGGGAGAAGGAGAGAGAAGGTTGCATTAAGAAAAATTTCTCTCTGGTTTTGTGATTTCAAAGAGTTGAATCACAGGTAATCTTCCAGGGGAACCCAGGAGGGGAAAGCCTGGAGAGACAAAGTAGGGGAAAGAGTTCTTTTCTTTGTGTTAAGAATCAGAGATCTGGTGGGTCCCCGACAAGGTTTTGGGGACATGAGGGGACCGAGGCACTGGAATTCCTGGTTGGTGGCAGCGCTACAAGTACTAAGCTGGTAACTGAGCTTAGAGGAATTCATGCTGGTACCCCATCTTTTGGACGCTAAGGTTCAGGGTGGGGAATTATACCATGACATCTCCAAAGAGCTTACAGTCTGTTTTGACAAATAGGGACAAATTCAGAGGTGATTTATATGGTGGTGCAAACTAAATCTCAGTAAATTGGGGTATCTTGTATACTGTGGGGCATGAAAGGACAATATTGTGGCAAGAAAAAGTAACTCACTTTCTTACACTCTCCTGTTAGTGGTTTTTCTTGCTACACCTCCTTCCCTGTGCCACCCCCACAGAGTTTAAGTAATGCACAAGTTTACCAAAGTGTAAGCAATATAACATGTTTGCTACTCTCATACCAAAACCTAGGCTTCTAGTTCTAGGGTGAAATCCTGACTCCACTGGAGTTTTGTTAATGACTTCACTGGGGCGGGGATTTCATCCCTAATGTTTATCCTTTTGGAGGTATCTTTCTGCAGCCCTCTCTGAAGTACAGTGGAACAGGATATGACAGTTAAATTCCAAAGACAAATAACAGAGATGAAATAACACTAAGGGAGAATGAATATTTAAAAATTAACCCCTAGTAGCTGTACAGTGCAAGGGGTAATACAATCTTGCATGTTTAACATGTATTTAAAATGTATATTTTTCAGCATTGTGGGATAGCTGGGAGAAACCATGTAGCTGAAAAATAGCAAAAGTAGCCACAATAGTGATGGAACTATGGATCCCCAGGCTGGGTATATTCCTGTACTCCCTTCAGAGACTTACATCAGTTCAAAACCAGGTAGTGAAAACTGGAAGAGGGAGCAGCTTGGTGCTAACCATGTCTCCTATCTTCAAACTGTCCCAGGGCTTGTCTACATGAGAAGGTGGCACCAATTTAACTAAATATGTGATTTTTTTTCTTTTAAACCAAATTAGTCAAAACTGGTGCAGAACAATGGACAGACACTCTTACTTGAGTTTAAACCAGGCGTGTTTAAATGGATTAGGAAACTGTTAAACAGAAATAAGGCACTCTTAAACTGAAATAAGAGTCCACAAAGGGGTTTTCACTGGCTTAACTAAATTTCTTTAAAAAAAAAAATTAACCAGTGCAATTTTGTTTATAGATGAGGCTTTTGTTTCTGTTAAGAAAGACAAGGGGCCAAACAGTCCTTAATGAGTGAGTGCAACTCCCAGTTACTTTAATGGAAAACTGCCCACCTATTCTAGAGTTGAATTTAGCCCAAAGACCAAAAGGACACTACATAGGAATGCAAGGCCAGGATTAGTGGGCCTGGAGTCAGCTGACCTGTGTCAGGAACCCCTGGGCTTGAGCATCTACACTGCATTTGAACCCTAGGTTAAGCATTTTCTGACCCATGCTCATAGATGTGGGAACAAGGTGTGCAGGGGGTGCTGCAGCGCCCCCGGCCCATGCCCCGGGGTCCACTTCTGCCCCTGCCTGGGGTTCTGGCTGCTGGCCCTGGGCTCCATGCTTGGGGTCCCGGCTGCCGGCCCAGAGCCTATCCCCAGCTGTGGCTCTAGCCTCAGGCCTTTACCCCATCCATGTCCCCCCCTTCCCTGAGCCACAGCTTGGGGCGGGAGGGGAGATGGGGAGCACAGACAGGGATAAAGGGGAGGGCACAAGGTGAAAAGTTTGGGGACCACTGCTTTACAGTTTCCTTAGCTGGCTTTCAGCACCCCTCACTACAAAAAGTGTTCCAGCATCCCTGCCCTTGCTTGAACCAAAGGCTCTGGCATCCACACAGCAGTGCACAAACCTGAGTCAAAGTAAACATATCCTAAAGTGCCTAGCCCCTTCCCTCCCGCCTCCAACCCTCAGTGTTGACACTCTAGTCCCAGGAACATGGTGCACTGTGGGAAAACTCTACTGCCCCCACCAGCCTGTTTCCTAACTGTGGTGGTGCTATTGTTGGACTCAGGTGCCCATAAGGAGTGTAGCAATATCTAAGCAGCATAATTAGTTCCTTTGGTGGCTGTCTCAGTAGCACAACTGAAGTTTGAGAAACTTTAGAAACAAATGTTATGACAGTGTTCATCAGATACCCTTTTTAACTATGCTATCCCTGCACTGCAGTCTAGCTGGATCAAAGCCAGCTCAAGTAACAATAGCAGTGAACCCACAGCTGCTCAGATTAGCTCTGCCCCCCCAAGGGACCTTGGCTACATACTCCAGCAGCTGCATCCTGTGCTACCTCAGCTTCCCAGCAACTGTTACTTGAAATAGCTTAGATCAAAGCTGGCTCAGGTATGTCTACATGTGCTGCAGTTACACTTCTGGATTTGCAGTGTAGACATACCCTTAGCCTTACAAATTCTCTTCCTTAGTGTGCAGGCAAGTTTTTAGCCTTGGCAGGAATGCTGTGTTGTGGAGTTTTGTTTTGTTGATGCTGTTTCTGTGAGGGAGGTGTGGCATGCATTAGGAGAGTTTGCTTTTTGTTTGCCTAGAATCAGCAAAGTTGTTCCCTGGGTATTTGTGGTGCTGAGCGTTCAGAAAGAGGTGGTCACAATGGCATGTGAGCAATAACCTCTTTTCCATGAGTGGTGGAGATATGTAAATGAACAAGTTGCAGTAAGACTATATTTCCAGCCCAGTGGAAAGGCAGTTTTTTCCAGCATTCAGGCATTTTTCTAACCTTTCGATCCTAGTGAAAAAAAATCAAACGTGAAAATACCAAAAGAATTGCAAGTGTTTCTTCCACTTCCCATTCAGATAATGGGTTTATTGTTAACAACAATACTTTGAATATTTATAGCATTTTTTCTCCTGGGTTCTGTAAACGCTCTAAAATCACTAGGAAACTAGGCCTCATCTTTGTGAAGTTAGTATATTTGCATCTCTTTCACAGAAGGGGAAACTTAGGCACGGGGATTTACCCAAGGTCAGACAAAGTCTTTGGAAGATACACAAATAGAATCCATGTCTTTTGACACAGTCCTATGCTTTAACCACTAGACCATACAGTCTCCTGTACCTTGGAGTGGATTGTATTCTCATTCTGCAATGCGTACCAATTATCCCAGATAGTCCTTTCTACAAATATTTCTTTAAAAAGACCAACTTTTGGCTGCTCACATTCAGACTCAGGTAAGTTTTAACTTGATTTAGTTTAGTATATAAAATGCTTCAAATGGGCCCAATTCCCCACCTCCATAGTGTGTTATGCAATTGTAAAGACTATGCTCAAGATATAATTTTCTTGTTTGCAACATCAGGGGATGCACTTCAATGGATTTATAGCTTAGGGAAGAAAGGAAAATAAGGACAATACTTGCTCTGAGATACCATAAGAATTCTGAATGACTTTTTGAACTAGTGAACATCTATGAAAGTTTCATAGAAGTTACAATGCATAAGAGGATAGATGTTGATTTTTATTTGTATAAACTAGTGGTTACCACATGTCCATATGAAACAGGCATTTCTGAAAGAATAAATTCAAAAAAATACTGTCGTGTATGACTTATCAAACAACTCATAGCTGACCAGGGTTTTTTAAAGGACTATCATTATATTGTTGAATGACTATTTCTAGAAGGAATAGAAACATTACATATAGTATTATAATAAAGATAGGGGAAAAGGAAATGCCCTCTCAGATGTTAGTTTGTCAGCTGCAGGAAAGTTTTTTCAGGATTGTTTGATTATCATCTGGTCATCTTACATTTGTGCTTGGAATGATACCTCTGTTATCCTCTTTCAAGCTAACTATAAGTAATTGAGGACCAGGCATTTCAGATTTGTACATAATTTATGTACAGAAAAATAGAGGTACATGGCTCTATCATTCAAGTTCTGAAAACGTTGTTTTCCTCCTGGAAGCTGGTGCACAGCTCCGTAAAGTTTCCAGTCTTGGTGAAATGGGGAGGAAGAAGTGTTCCTGGTCCAGAAGAAGTTCCAGATATTGACCACAGCTGGAGATAGGACACCAGCTGGGTGCTCAGTGCTCTAGGTGGTACAGAGAATCCTCTTTCTAAGATACCTGGCTTTTGTGTATTGCTCACATGCTCAGGATCAAACTGATCATCAGATTTGGAGTTGGGAAGGAATTTCCCTCCAGGTCAGATTGGAGGGGACCATGTGTGGTTTTTTTTTTGTTTTTTTTTTAACACCCGCCAGCCTGGGGCATGGATCTTTTGCTAGGATCAGGAAGGTATATCTCACCTAATCAATTCCCTGCCATTGCAGGGGTCTTTGGCATTGGTAGCACCTCTGTCTCTCCTGTTCTGTCTGTGGTGCACTATAATTTAGTCTCTTGCAGACTGAAATGCTTTGGTCTCATTAGTTATTGGGCTCAGTATTGTATTTGGGTGAAATGTAATGGCATATGATGTACAGGAGGTCAGACTAGAGCAGTGGTCCCCAACGTGGTGCCTGTGGGTGCCATGGCGCCTGCCGGGGCATTTATGTGTGCCCACCTAGTGCCTAGCAGGGGAGAGAAGCTGCGGCCCCGCGCCTGCCGGGGACCGAGAACTCTGGGGATGCAGGCTGCGGGCGCCACTGTTCTCTGTCCCTGGCAGACATGGGACTGCGGCTTCTCTCCGGCTTCTCCAGGGCTGCAGGTGCCGGTGTTCTCGGTCCCCAGCAGGCGCGGGACTGTGGCTTAAGCCGGAGAGAAACCGCGGCCCCACACCTGCTGGGGACAGAGAACTCCGGAGCTGCAGGCTTCATTCTTTGTTAAAGTAAGAATAAAAAATATATTTGGACCAGCAGTTCAACAATGTTTTACTTTTTTAAAATAAATAAGATGAAAATTGTTTATGATATTTATTTTGTAAAAACCCCTTAATCTTTCTTGCAGGTAGATAAAAAAGAGCAAATTCACATGGTAAGGTGAAAGAGTAATTGCCGAATAATGTAATTAGTACCTTTTACATATAAAATTACCCTTTTTATCTTATGGAGTCATATATTATGTAATATTAAATATGTTTTTCATATTATTTAATGTACAAATACAAAATAAGCTTTGAAAAATTGTTGGCGCCCGCCACACTCTTCTGAAAACATGAATGTGCTACTGGCCACAAAAAGGTTGAGAACCACTGGACTAGATGATCCAGTGGTCACTTCTGACCTTAAACTCTATGAAATCCAAGCTTTCAGAGAGAAAATACTCTAAAATTTTCTGCCTAACATTGTTTGCCTCTAGTGTAGACAGGGTCTTAGTCACCAATTTGCTGTGCATCTCTCAATATATATTTTTAAAAACTTTAATATTTGCAGCACTGAATTTTATTTTCATGTGGATTGACTTTAAAAAAACCTAAACTTTAGAAATGCACATGCCCACCTGTATGTTGGTGGGCAGTTTCACTGGCCAGGGAATGGAAATAAAACACCAACCATTCATCCTTTTAAGACCCTTTCCTCAAGGCCTGTTTGATTATCCAAAAAACAAAGGCAAATAAACTGGAAAATACTAGACAAGAAGATAATTTCCAGGGGCTTTCCCCACTTTGCCCAGTGCGGAAAGATGTTTAGTTGCCATTTGATTCAGCTTCCCTTTCCTTTTACACTCCACCCTGAACAGTCATGTGACAGGTAAAGCTGCAAGCCTTTACTGACTGCAGCATCTTTAAAAATCAGTTTTCAAGATACCATTCTCCAAATCCTAGCTAGTGAGTTACTGTGTATTTGGGATAGATTACATGATACAACTGAGTACACATTCAGTTTAATACGTTTTTTTATTTGTACACAGTACCTTTCACCTGGAAGAATGCCAAAACATTACTATATACAACCTCTAGGGAGCATGATCTCAGCAGAAGAGTGCAGCCAATTCTTGGGTAGAACTTGCTCAATTATTTTGATTTTAACAGAGTGGGAGCATTTGCTAGGGATACTGCAAACCTTTTAAAACAATAGCATTGCTGCCAGTACTTCTAAAGTCTGCTTTCCTGCTACAATGTAAAATTAGCATACTCTACAAGCCTTAAATATATTGGAACTCTGTCAGTGCAGAGAACCTGGCTCTCCTTTGCCCTGCGATACCAAGTGTCAATATGCTGGAATTATGGACACTTTTCTCTTGGCAACCACTGCCAATCAATGTCCTGTCTTAATCAAGGGCAACAAACGGGCTTGGTGGTATAGCTGAACTGACAGGGGACATACATAGCCTTTAGTGCTTATCAGAAGTGTTGGTCAGAATCCCATTTTGCCTTCTTGCAGCTCAGTTTATCTGTGGAACAAAGAGACTGTCATAGCAGATTGGCTCAGATGGACACTCCTGCTTCCAGAAAAATGGAGTTTACATCCACAGATATTATAAGAGATTTGTCAGAAAGGTTTGGATGTGTGACATTTGGGATATGGTCATCTCCTGACCGTAGGCATTGCCTCCTCAGTCAGGATCTTCTAATCCAGGGCCTGAGTCAATTTGACAACCCTGAAAAATTGAATAGCTGGAAGATTCAGCACCATCAGTTCTTAGCGAGGAGATTGCTAAGAGCCTGCCTCAGTAAGAAGTTTCCTTTCACTTTTCTCATGTGGAGAAAGAGAAGAGAATTGGTATTTTCCTTCACCTCTCTTCCACGCATCCTCAAACTTTTACTGTCAGGGTTCAAGAGACTTCAAGGTGAATTATAGGGAAGTGAATGTCTTGGCAGTTTCCTCTGTTAGGTAGTCCTGTGTAGCACAGAAAAACTGGATCCCATCTCATTGCAAAGTAATTGTGATATATTCTTCTACAACCACTTAAACACAGACCAATTGCCCTACAGTGGGAGTAATTAGCTTTGATTATGCATATCATTACTTCATTTGAACCTATGAGAGGGAATATCCCCTGAATCTTCTCAGTTTATAAATAAGAACTTTTAGTGCCGATGACTCTGGTCCTAGGGTGGAGGAGCAGGTTGTTCCATGTCACCCCCAACAGAGTTCTGTTTTGCCTCTCCCACCTTTTTAATATGGACTTTCAAGTTAATGAACACATTCTAGTCTATATAGGTTTTTATTCCGAGATCATCACTGTAGTATCTGAGCACCTTCCACTAGTGCATTAAGCAATGTGAATATACATCTGTCAAGTGGTGTTTGTTCTCTCATCCTCTCCCCAGAGGGAGAAACACACACAGTGGACTGTCTTGTTCTGATAGGTTTTCTTTTTTAAAATATAAATATAACTGTAATGGGGTTCACTTACCCTCTGATGCCTCCTGCTGGCTGTCTTGGAAATTATCTCTGCTCCCTCTTCCGGTGGTGTCTCGCCACCATCACTCCTGCTCTGGGACCCACATCTCTCCAGGGACCACAGCATCATTTTCAGTGACACAGCTCTCTGACCGTGCCACCCACTGTGCTCCCCCCTTCTGGGGGACCTGCATTCTGCTGTTCAGCCACTTCCCTTAGTGGCAACTGCAGCAGAAAGTCTGGCCACTTCCACGTGGCCCAAGCATCCTCTTTGCCCTTGCCTCAGGGCCTCAGCCTGCAACCCCCAGCAGCCTACCAGGTGCTGTCTCTCACTCCCCCAGTCCCTGCTTGCAGCACTGCTCTGTCCAGGGTGCTGGCAGTTCTTTCAGCCCTTCAGAGACAGTCCTTCCTCCCTGGGCTCCCAGCAGAGAACTGCCTTCTGCTGCCCTGCAGCTCCCTTTTTACATGGGCCTGCTTGGCCACTCCCTTCAGCCCTTCTCTAATTGTCTGCTGCCTGTGCAGCCTCCCTAGGGCTCTCTTAACCCCTTAGAGCTGAGTGTGGGGCAGGCACTGAATCACAATTACTGTTACTATATGTTTATTAGAGAAGGCAAGGTCAAAGAAATATGACTTGCATTTGGAGCAGAAAGTGATGAGGTTTGTGATGGTCCTTAGTTTCTGGGGGCATTCATTCCACAATCTTGGACTACCTCCATAGAAGGTTTTGTCTCCCACATGGATGAGCTTTACTCTTATGGCTGAGAGCTCCATTGTGCTAGAGGAGAAAAGCTGTTGACCATGGTCTTTGTTCAAGAGCTTTATATGGTGTTTTTGGTATACTGGGCCCAGGCAATGGAGACCTTGAACTTGATTCAAAATTCTATGGGAAGTGAACATAGAGAGCAGATGACAGGTGTATTATGCTCATGGTAGCCTGTGTTGCTGAGACGTTCTTCAGCATTTTGTACTAGCTGGAGTTTCCGAAGTGCTGAAGGCTTCATGCTTAGGTATACTGCATTGCTGAAGGCCAGCCAATAGGTGATGAAGACATGAATAACTTAGGCTAGGTCTTCATCTGTCAGGAGTCAGTGGAGTCTCCTAGCCATGCAGAGATGATATAAAACATTATTTATGGCCATTGCTATGTGGGAGCTTAGCATCAGCGGGAATCCAAGAGTACTCCTAGGCTATGGATTGAATTGACCAACTGTGGGTGTGAACCTTCAATGAAGGGAGATTACACTGTGGCTGCCCGAACTCCACAAAACACTTTCCTCTGCCTGCCAGCATCACCTCTGTTTTGCTCAGGTTCAACTTCAGCCAGCTGTTCTTCATCCATGAGCTGATCTCATCCAAGCACTGGGCCAATTTAGTTGTAGTAGTGATGTGGTCATATGTAGTGAAAGAATAGGTAGAGCAGTGTGTCATCTACATCTTGCTAGCACTTGAGTCCATGTAATCTGACCAGTTCACCTAGTAGTTGCATGGAGATGTAGAAGAGGACTGGAGAGAGACTCAATCTTTGTGGCACCCCACAGTGAGAGGTCTGATGTTGGAAGTGCGGTTTCTCATCGCTATTCTTTGGGTGCATCCGGCAAGGACTCAAATGATTTTAGCATGTAAGTCTGGACTCCTGCCATTTATCTCAGGCAATAAAGCAGCATCTCATGATTAACGGTGTTGAACACTGCAGAGAGCTCCAGGGGGATGAGAATGGGTGTCTCTTGTCCATCCAGGGGCATCAGTTGCTATGAGGCAGAGGACATAGTTGTGGGGATGCTGATACAATTTTGTCTGTCCCCCTCCACCAAGCTTCTCGGAAATGATGCCTCTGCCTCTATCCATTGCCAGCAGATCACCCAATAGTAAGGCTAAGATTTTGTCATGGTGATTTTTAGTAAAAGTCTTGAACAGGTCACAGACAATAAACAAAAATGCACAGAAGCTGTGACCTGTGACTTTTGCTGCTGCGACTCCATGGTTTCCCCACCACTGTGTTGTCTGGGAGCCGTGGGGGTTCCCCCTCCACCCAAGGAGGCTGGGAGCTGCAGGGTAACCATATTTCCCAAAGAGAAAATGGGACACCCCAGCCGCTCGCCCGAGGCGTCCCCCTCCCCTGCATGAGGCTGTCACCTGCCGCTGGAACCCGGAGGAGGGCCCCAGTAGTGTTACCTGTCTCTGGAACTTTGCTGCCTCCCCCCATCGCCAGTCGCTGGAACCACACTGGCTACCTGCAGCAGAGAAAGTGAGAGAGGTATCTGGAAGTCACAGATTTCGTGACTTCCATGACATAAACATAGCCTTAACCATTAGTTTCACTAAAGCAGTTTCAGTTCTATGTTCTGGCCTGAATCCAGATTGTGCTGGGTCTAGAATGCTAGCTTCAGTTAGATGAGCTTGTAGTTGGTCTTTTGCACATAGGACGAGGTGTGAAACCTGCCTGACACTCATCACCCCACACTCACCCTACAGCAGTGGCTGTTGTCCTGCAGGGCTGGGCCTAGCTTTTCACTCTGGCCCATTTGGCTCTTGCTGCTCACAGATTCAGAGGAGGCTGCCACAGCATCACTTGATGCACATGTCCACACATGAAGCCCCACCCCTTTCTGATCCTGGTGCCACTGGATGTGGGGATTCACCTGTTGAGCTGGGTAGGCATGTGGGTGGTGGGGTGGCTCAGAAAATTGACTGAGGGCTAAGGCCCCTTTATCCATAGCCACTCACCACCAGACTTTGCAACTCACAAGAAACAGAGCTTCATGCTCTGGAGGTGAAGTGGTGCTTAAGTTTAAAACTTCTCTTAACTACTCAGCTGTTCAGGAAATGCAAGTAGATGTTCTTCTGCTCTGAAGTCTTTAGCAAGAGCAGAGTAGGAAACAGTTGCCTGCTGGGTAGAGGTTTAATTCCTACTGAGTTATCACCAACCCAATAGGCTGCTTCTGAAGTTTGTCAAATGTCACTTCTCTTGCAACATGTCCCTCTCATGAGCCTAAAGGTCTGAGGTAGCTGCCTGCTATTGGATGGGCACTGCTGGGACCAGAGCTGCTACGGGGGTTCAGGGCCTTCCATGGAACCCAAAGGGTCTACTAGGTTTGTGAGTGGCTTTTCCATGAAGGGAGCTCAACTACCACTCCCGGCACTAAGATGATGCTGGAGAATCTTCATGAGGGAATTCTTGCAGAGATGCTCCAGGAAGAATCTCCCTCCTGTCCTGTGGTTTTCACTGCAGAAAGGAAGAATCTGTCTCCCCATTGCCTTAATTAAGGCCTGGTCTACACTGAAATAGTATATCAGCATAGCTATGTCAATCACGAGTCTGACAAAAACACACCCTTAGCTATGCTAACATAACCCCTAGCTGTGTGTACACTCTGCCAGTAGAAGTGACAGAACAAGGAGCAATGGTATCAAGTTGCAGTGGGGGAGGTCTAGGTTGGATATTAGGAAAAACTATTTCACTAGGAGGGTGGTGAAGCACTGGAATGGGTTACCTAGGGAGGTGGTGGAATCTCCATCCTTAGAGGATTTTAAGGCCCAGCTTAACAAAGCCCTGGCTGGGATTATTTAGTTGGTGTTGGTCCTGCTTTGAGCAGGGGGTTGAACTAGATGGCCTCCTAAGGTCTCTTCCAACCCTAATCTTCTATGATTCTATGATAAGTGGGCTTCTGTTGACAGTTAATTTGGTTCAGGGAAGCAATGTTACCCCAACAGAAAAACCCCTTCTGTTGGTGTAGGTTGTGTCTGCACTACGGTAGCTATGTTGGTATAGTCTCTATAGTGTAGACATACTGTAAACAGTAAATTCTTAACTCCCCTCAGGAGTAGACATTTACGGACTGTAAATTCTTTGGGAGCAGGAACCTAGAAACTGCCATATTGGATCAGATCCTGGTCCATCTAACCCAGTATCTTTTCTTTGACAGTGGCCAATAATCAATGCTGTATAGGAAGAGGCAAAAAACCATGAAGTTGGCATATGTGGGATAATCTGTCCCCTTGTATTAGGTCTCATCCTCTCATATTGACTTAAGCCCTGAAGCTTGAGGTTTAATATCTTTCATACATGTAAGTTGGCTTCTGCCCACACTTGATCTTTAATATTTTAAAAATATTTGTGGGATGTGAAGTCAGTGGGTCAAATTCCTTTGTCCATTCAGAATAACTGTACTGAAATCAGCACAGTTACTGGGAGGTAACATTGGTGTTACAAAGCAGATTGTAGCCCTTGGAGAAACACACTCTCAGCTTTAAAAATATTGTTTAAAAAGCTGCTAAAGCAGATTCTGTTCCAGAACCCCTGATGCATTGTTCAGTCTGACCTTATAGCTAAATTTACCATGTTGCATCCAGCTTAGTTAATTGGTTTAGGTGATCAAATATGAAAGCTACTCTTACTGGAAATAATGTACTTTAATTTCCTGCCATCTAGTGACAAACAATATACTTACGTCTTTTACAGTTAGACACTGTATACTTTTGCACCAGCAAATATTAAACTGTATATTGCACAGTTTAGATATATAAACAAAATACTGCAGAGTCTGGTTTTTATTAGTGCTTAATGCCTTAGTGCAAGAAATAACATTCATGTATTTGACAAAAGAGCCTTTCTAAACCCATTGATTCTCATGTATGCATTAAAAATTTCTAGTCACACTTCAGACTGTTGTTTCCAGCTGCAACTTGGCATTGGAACAGACCTGCAGGTTTATAACAAAGCACAAAATAGGTTAAGAAATTGAATTATGAGTCCATATATGATAATGATTCAAAATATGATTAACCCTGGCAAGTGTACATTTATGTTGTATCCAGCTCTTACTTGGTACATTAGAAATTGCATGAAGAAAAATCCTTGGGATTGTAGTAAATAGATAATACCTAGCTCTGGTTACAAGCTTTTCTTCAACAGTATTCATCAGCCCTGCCTCCTCTCAGGAAGAAGAAAACCTTCAGAAACAAGTGAAAGAAATAAAAACTCTAAATTGCAGCGGAAATGATCTTTGTTTGATGATTCCACTGTCTGAACCACAGATGGCATGTTCTGGAGATGGAAGAGCAGCATAACACTTCAGTGTTCCATATGGCTCTCTGGCATACTAGTGTTTGATACTGAACTTTCTGGCTTGCCAGAAAGCTCTGTGAGTTGATGTTGTGGGGAGGGAAAAGGAGATGATCTAATGTTGCGCGCGCGCGCGCACACACACACACACACACACACACACACACTGCTTTGAGGTTGCTTTCTTGAACCATACAAGGCACATTTAATTTTCTATAGTGATCTGGTCTCTAAGTAATACACTTAATTTACCTTACCATTATTTTAATCTTTGCAGAGCAACTGCAGACACCTCTCTTTTTGAAGTCCTGATTTCTGAAGGCTAGTGTTGAACATTTAGGTGAATTTCTCTCCAGATTTCCCTTTTTGCTGGAAGAAAATTCCTTCTTCAAGCTGGGGGGAAAATATCCCATACATGGGGCAGATGGGATATCTTGGCCTTGTACCACTGGGTTTCCTTCTCTCCTCATCCATCTTTCTGTCAGATTGGTCTCATGTCTTCAAGTACAAAAGGATCTACACAGAATCTGCCTGTGACTGGATGTATAAAACCTGTGCCAGGCAAGAATGGCTTAAGGAATTGCTCTGGGCTGCAGTGTCTGCTCTGCTGAACCTGCAAGTCATGTTAAGAATGCAGGAGGAATTAAGGTGGGGGAAGAAAGGGGAAAGCACAGCTCAGTAGCAGGCAGGTCTGTGAGGACAGCAGAGTGCTCAGCTTCACCACTGTCAGGGAGAGCCTGGCAGAGAGCAGAGCTTACCTCCTTGCATGAGAGTGTGTCTACACTACAAGCATCACAGCAGCACAGCTGCAGCTACACTGCTGTAGTGTAGGCACTTACTACAGTGACGGAAAGGAATTTTCTATTGCTATAGTAAATCTGCCCCCTGCCCCCTCAGGAGGCAGTAGCTTGGTTGACGGAAGAACACTTCTGTCAATCGAGCTGCATCTATAGTGGTGGTTAGGTCATCCCAACTATGTCACACAGGGGGGTACAAAATTTTTAACAGCTATGTGAAAAGTTATGTGATATAGCTAGGTTGATCTAAATTTTAGGGGTAGACCAGGTTTAAGAGAAGGTCCAAGTCCCCTGAGGTGAAGGAGGCTGTATCATATTCCTCTGCTGGTGAACCTGTAGCAATTGAGCCAGGCTTAGGCCTGTCAAAGGCTTCTCTGAAGGAAGAGAGGCCAGTGGCCCATCTGGGACTGACTGTCTATTTCCTTTCCCTTCATTTATTTTTCTGCTCTTAAGTTATTTGTTTGTTCCCAGAGTCCTGGAACAGGTAAGCAATCAGAGGGATTTGGCTGGAGGTGTGAGATTTCATCCCCTTCAGAATGCTACTGAGTACCCCATTTGCGTAACCAGACCTGGAATAAGTATACAACCCTGTCAACACCCCAAGGGGGCATTGGTGAAGGCTCAGAACCATGACACAGTTATTCAGAATGGCAGGCATGTGTATGATCAGTATAGACCAGCGTTTCTCAAACTGTGGCTTGGTACTCCAAAGGGGGTCGGAACCCCATTTTAATGGGGTTGCCTGGGCTGGTTTAGACTTGCTGAAGCCCAAGTCCCGCCACCTGGGGCCAAAGCTGAAGTCCAAGGGGCTTCAGGTTACAGGTCCCTTGCCTGGGGCTGAAGACCTTGGGCTTCGGCTTTGCCCCACCCAGGGCAGCAAAGCTTGGGCAGGCTCAGGCTTTGGTCCCCCTTCCTGGGGTCATGTAATTATTTTTATTGTCAGAAGGGGGTTGCAGTGCAATGAAGTTTGAGAACTCCTGGTTTAGACAACGCCTCCAACAGTAAATAGTACTATATCCTTATGATCTTAGTGTCAAGTTTCTTGTATGATGTTATGTTGATCTTACCTGGAGGGTTAACAGGAAGTCCAGTCCTGCCTGATACCTGCAATTTTCCAATAAATCCCTGTGATTCTATAAGTGAGTATTACAACTGGTTACAGCAGTGCTGTGATGGGGTATAAAAACCCCACACGGGGGAACAAGGGGTTAAGGGATTATCTTGAACACAGCCAGCCCCACCACATCTGCAGCAAATGCTCCATCTGCTGGAGGAATTAAAAGGCAGAGAATTAGCTCATTTGAGTGCCAGAATTAGAGGTGAACAGACCTGCAACTCAAAGCTGCAGCACAGCAGAGGGAATCCTAAGAGCCTGACACAGTTGCCCAAAGGGGCCCTCCTTGAAGGAAGGGAGGACCCACCCCAGAGACAACCAGAGAGGGAAGTATCTAGCAGATCTGAGACATTGGTAACCCCCTCTTACCTATTGTGTTTTGGGTTTCCTCACAAGGGGAAAGCCTTGGACTAAGCTGATCCTGGGGGCAGGGTGGATGAGAGGAAGAGGCCCAGGAAGGGCAACCTTGGTTTCCAGACTACTGGCAGCGCAAAGGGCCCAGGGTTGGAGCCTGGTGGAATGGGAGGGCCTGGGCGCCCCTCCCCACAATACCCTTTGGAGTCAGGAGCTGTAGCCATGACCACTAGGCCACACACCCCATGTGAGGACTGTTATAGGCATCTTCCCCAGCACCTCCTCTGCTCCCTGCCCAGGTGTGGCTTTGGGGGGTGGGGCTGAGTGAGGGGGGGAGGCATAGCAGGAGAAGGGCGGAGTCCCCTCTCCCTTGCACCTGCAGGTAACTTTGGCAGGGAGAGCACAGTGGTCCCAGGCCAGGTGCAGGGTTGAGGGTCGCTGGAGAAGGTGCTGGGAGCAGACTTCCCTCTGCTCAGCCTATTAGGGGAATTGCCAGTGCCCCTCCCTTTGTTGAGGTGTCTGAGGGCATGGGAGCTCTGGGGAAAAACTATGCTGTTGTGAGCTTCCCCTCCCTAGCTGGGGCTGGCCCAGTGGCACATGCTCCCTGCTTCTGTGGCCCCAGCCTCCCCAGGAGCCAGTGGGATTGAATGTCCTGACCCAGAGAGGTAGGGCTGAAAGCCTCATCCCAGAAGCAACATGTGGAAGGGTCATGTGCCCCCCCCTTTACATTATGTCACCGCTCCCCTCCCCCGTATCAGCAGGCACAAGCTGTCCCTGCTTATAGAGTATGTCTACATTGCATTTTAAAAGCTGTGGCAGCAAGCTTCAGAGCCCACATTTATAGATTCAGGCTTGTGAAGCTCATGTTGTGGTGCTAAAAACAATGGTGTAGATGTTGTGGCTCAGGCTGGAGTTGAAGCTTTGAAATCCCATCCCTCTCCCTGGGCTTTAGAGAGAGGATGGGATACCCCTGCATAGTTTTTTTTTGTGTGTGTGTGTACATTAAGGAGGCTGTTCAATAGGGCTCTTCCTGTGCCATCTTGTCCAAGAGATGGCTCAAGTGAAGTAGAACCTGCTGCACTGAATCTGGAACTGGCAATGCAGAGAGGGGCCTATCCTCAGTAGCAAGCCATGAGAAAAACCTGCGTGAAAAGTCAGTTTATAAATGGTTCATACCTTGCTGCTGAAGGAGGATAATAACTGGAAAAACTTATGGACAAGATTAGAGGCAGAGTTCAAAATGTGGAAGCAGAAATTGGGGATTCCTTAAAGGTATCTGCTGTTAATTCCCAGCCCTAGGGTGACTTCTCTATATCAAATGAAGAACTTCAAGAAATGATTGCTAGTGAAGGGGCTAACAAATTGGAGGCGGCCTACAGGCATCCCTTGAGCAGATGAGTCTGTTTCCTGAGTGGGTCCCAAACTAGATGACACTTGCGGGTGATGTGGAGGCAAAAGCCATTGGAGATAGTATTGTCCACGCAGAAGGAAGCCACACCAGGAAAACTGGAAGTTGCTGATGCAGTAGGACCACCATCTGCAACTATTAGAAGGGGCCCCTCTGAAGAGCTGCCCAGATACCTGTTGCTATGTGTCTGGAGACATTGATGGCTGGAAACCACAATGCTGTTGGACTCAAGACCTGAAATAATCTGCTCCATGGTGAACACCCAGTGCTGAAAGGGAAGAAAATTTATACTGCAGGAGTTAAACTGGTGATGATTGATTATTAGCCACTGCAGATCACAGCAGCAATCCAGCTCTCTCTGAATGTGAGGTTTCTGCATCTGAAATGGACTCTTGTTGTGGTGACCAGTATTTCTAGTGTTGCTGTACTAGGAGTGGATTTCATCTGAAGGCATCACGAGAACTCCTGGAGTGCTAATAGAACCCACCTGTCCCTGTGAAACACCGACAGACCCTGGTTGTCATTGGGTGGGATCGAATCTGGTACTTCTGGAGCTTAGTGCATGAGTGTCTATGGTATAAGCTAAAAGCCATATGACTCTTAACTAAGGCTGTAGAGCAGACTCATTAATCTCTGAGTGGTCTCGGTGCCACTAGAGGGGACCAAACACCAAACCCAGGAGGTGTGTGGGTTACACCTGGACAATATTCAGATACCCCTAGTGGATGTGGGTAGGAGGAAGTGTGGACCTTCAGAAGAAACTCCTTGAAGCCTTGGAGGTGCCTCTACCATGCCTACAGGGTGACAGAGAGGAACTGCTCCCTGTAATGGCAAAGAATAAAGTAGCAGTGAAGGCAGGACATCATGCAATAATACCCCTAAGGATAAAAGATTGCTGCAGTGAACTTTTTTGAAACAGCCCATATCCACTCAGGATTGTTGTTTAGCAGAACTGTGTCTCAAGCATGACCAAAGGGAGAATTTTGGGAAAAAGCAATTAATATGACTGACTAGGAAGTACAGCTAGTAAAAAAAATCAGATCATGGGGATAGTATCCAGGAAAGCTAGTGTCTCAAAGCTTTTCACAGGGGCAGAGATCAAGAGCTGTGGAGCAGTCCAGTCATTAAAAGAACTAGGGGTTCACTTAATAGAAGTGGCTGTAGAAGGTAATGAAAAGAAGCAATTAGAAAAGTGTCTCTTACAATATGCTAGTGTGTTCTCCCGGAATAATGAACAGCTTGGGTGATATGATCAGACGCAATGCTGGATTTTGCTTTAGCCAGGGAGTGTTCCTGCAAGACAATCTCTCCTTCAGATTCCTGTGGCATATCAAGTCAAAGTGAAAGAAGCTAAATCACATGCCTGGAGGATGGCCTAACTGAACAATTTGCATTACCTTGGGCACCCCCAGCTGTAATTGGGAAAGCCCCACAGTGATGATTACTGTGTGGGCCAATGGGACCTGTGCCCAGGGGCCCTAGCCAATTTGGGGGCCCCGCAGGAGTGCCAGCACTCTGGCTCTGCCTCCTGCTACTCCTTTTCCCCCCCATCCCTGTTCCTCTGCCCTGCTCCTCCTCCTTCCATTGAGCCCCACTCCTAGCCAGGCCGGAAGATGGATGGAGCCTGTGTAGAGAGTGAAGTAGTATATTCCACCATCCCGCCTTAACCCCCAGCATGGAGCTGGTCAAACTCCGTCTCCTTTTCCCTCCCCTGCGCAGAACTGGCTGGGCCCCATCTCTCTTCCCCCACTCCCCCTCATGCAGAGCTGGCCCAAGTCACTTGCCCAAGCCCCCTCCTCCCCTGTTCAGGGCTGGCCAGAGCCCTGCCTATTACCCCCCAAGACCCTTTTTTGGCAAAACTGGGCATTTGTCCCATTTGCTTTTCCCAACTAATTATCAGCTGGCAAGAGCAAATGGGACAAATGCCCAGTTTTGCCAAAAAAGTTGGGACATCCAGGGCCAAAAGGGACATATGGTTACCCTCGGCCAGGGGTCCCCAAACTGTTTTGGTTGTGCCCCCTCTTACCTGGTCTGCACCCCCCTGGGAGCTGGGGCCAGAGCTGGGAGTGGGAGCTGAGGCTCACAGTGGGGCTGGGGGCTGGGAGCAGGGCCAGAAGTGTGGCTGAGGCACAACCAGGAGCAGAGCCATGGGTGGCGTTTGGGGCAGGGCTGGAGTGGGGCTGGAGCAGACCTGGGGCAGAGCAGGGATGGGTGACGCTCCCTCCCCATCTCTGGGTGGGGGCTGACCCGGGCCTTACTGCATAAACACACATCTTGAATGTTCCTCTGTGCCCCCCTAGTGGGGCACAGCCCCACAGTGTGGGGACCACTGTCCTAGGCTGTGGTAAAAGCCACCCAGGGAGCCTGGGCCGCTGTGAGGAGACCATGGCCCTCCACCTGCCCTGGGCAGGGGACTGAGGAGCTGTCCAGGGCAGATGGAGGGTCCAGGGCTCCTCACAGTGGCCCAGGATCCTTGGGCAGTTCTTACCCCAGCCCCAGCTTCTGGCTAGGCCAGGGGAGGTGCCTTGGGGGAAGGAGAGGAGCAGTGGGCAGGATCCCAATGTTCTTTGTGCCCAGTGCCCCAGTAGATCTTAATTCACATCTGTTTGACTACAGGAGACTTAATGCACTGATGGTTCAAGATAACTATCCACTTTCTCATGTAGTAGACACACTGGATAAAATGACAGGAGGAAATTATTTTAGTAATTTTCATTTGGTATCTGGGTACCATCAGATTAAAGTGGCACCTGAGGCTTGAGGAAAAAACTGCCTTTGTTACACTCTATGGACTGTTTTAATTCCACAGAATGCCTTGCGGACCCACGAATACACCAGGGACATTTCAGAGGGCAGTAAAATGATCTAACTAATATTTTGAGAACTGAAGACATCCTCTCATTTTTAGATGACTTAATTTGTTTCCATATAACGTGGGCGGAACATCTGGTAGGAGTGAAAAGGATTCAAAAGCTTTTTCAGGACTCAGGGTTTAAACTTGCAGGAAATAAATGTCAGTTTGAGAGAAGTTGCATCACTTTCTTAGGACATATAGTCTGTGAGAATGGGTTGGTACTCCAACTCCAGAAACTGACCATTAGAAAGGACTGGAAGGCTCCTACCAACCTGGAAAAAATACAGTGGTTTGTAGGCCTCTATGGGTTCTTCAGGAGACTTGTAAAAAATGTGTACAGTGGGCAGTGCCATTATAATAGGTAACTAAGACTTTGTCTAGAAGGAGCAACACCAAAAAGCATTTGAATCACTGAAGGAAGGACTTCTAAATCATGCTGTTTCAATTCCCAGATGCATCTCATCCATTCATGATAACCTAATATTCCTCAAAGGTTGCTGTCGGATTTAGAGTGCACAAATTGATGTGCTTGGTAGCAAAGATTGGTGTCTATTGGAGTTCACAAGTTAAGCGGGAGGGAAACCAAGTATTTAGTTATAGAACTGGAGTACCTGGCTATTTTGGAGGCCCTCTAGGCCTATTGTCCCTATTTACTAGGGACAGAATTCACTGTGTATATGGACCACAGTGGCCTGCAGTGGCTTCTTACGAAGCATAGTCCAGAAGTACGCCTGTGGAGATGTATTCATAACCTCTCTGAATATACCTTCACAGCTCACCATAAACCTGGCAAGTAAAATGTGGTTGCAGATGCTCTCAAGCTGGTGAGAGCAGTGAGAATAGACTCAGCATGGTCTTGTGAGGACATCTGGCAACTGCAGTCTAAGGACCCTGAATTATGTTCAGTGGGACAACAGATCTATCAAAGGAGAGCCAGTCTGGGGAGGTTCAATGCAATTCAGGAATGATGATCCATTGATTTGGCTACCAGCTTTCTCGTGTATGAAGGTAACAGGATTGTCTTACCAGCAAGCTTACAGAGACTGGTACTGGAGAGTCGTCATGATAACAAAAGGTTACCTGGGGTATGAAAAGACACTGAGACAGGTATCTGACTGATTTCTTTCATCTGGTCATGGCTGCATATGTTAAGAACTGGGTACTTTCCTGTCTTACTCATCAAGAAGGGAAAGTGCCAGCAAGAAGAGGCAGAACTTCTTTAGGGAAATGCCCCAACCTGGTAAGCCCTTAAAGTTCATACACATTGATTGGAAAGGCCTATTATTAGAAACTTCAGCTGGAAATCATTATTTTATAGTGGCGTATGGTGCCATCTGAAAGTATGTGATGACCTGACCACTAAAGGATAAAAGGATTGAGATGTTTCCAGATGCATTTGTAATACCCACCCACACAAGGGTGTTGGCAGCAGAGATCAAACCTAGGACTTCTGGAGCTAAATGCATTAGCTTCTACGTGTATCTCCCTTAGCCAAGACTGTAGCAGGGTTATCAACTCTAGAAGGCGTAGCCACCACCAAAGGGGGATGGAGTGCGACTCCGAGCAAGCAGGGGTTACACATTCATGACACATGTAGTGTTGCAGTTTAGTCCCCCAAGCTGCATCTGCACTGATCGGGAAAAGGATTTGAATCATAGTGGTTAAATGAGGTTTGCTGATCACTTCAAATAACCAAGGAGAGGACCAGTGTTATCCACCTGCAAATAGTGGGGAAGTGGAGAACGTAAACAGCACCATTGGCTTTATGCTTAGTCTGAGTCAGTGAATGCCAATGAGACTGGGATACAAAGCCAACTTTTAGTCATCTTTGCATATAACTGTAGCTGGCACTCAAATCTCCATTATGAGATTGTTTGCACTCTGTAAATCCAGACTTCCCTGTGACTTGGTGTTGCAAGAAATGGCAAAGAGTGCTGCACCTACACAGGTGGGTGAGAGGGCAGAGCCTTAACCAGCGCTGAGGACAGCATTCTAGAAGATGGAGGTACAGATAAGCTAGAAGTGAGCATGCCAAATGCAAGATGCCAGGAAAAAGGAAAATTACATTGCCATACAGGAAGGAGAGAAGGTGTGGCTATGCAACTGGAAAAAGCTGCCTGGAAAATAGTCACTGACACAGTGATAAAGAGATTAAATACCTAATCCTTGTTAATATAAAATGCAAGAGCTTGCTCCTTTTGTCATGCATCAAGAACTGGTGTGCAGATTTATTGAAAAAAAAGGGAGGGCAAACACTGAAGATGCTCAATAACCATCCCAGAGAAATGCAAAAGATTTGGAGGCACCTCAGCAGGTTCCTGTGGCTAGTAATGGGAGACCGGTTGTGAAGAAGGAACTGCTGGGTTGTTCTTGGGACCTTAAGAGGCTGCTGTCTTCAGACAGTCTGTCCCCTCCCTTGAGACCTATATTCAGTCATGAATATATCACAATAGTTGGATCTAGATTGTCAGTGGGTTCATATCCTGCAGGTCATGTCTATTTCTTGTGACGAACACGCAAACTACTGTACCTGTGTGGATGACAGACTTACCTGGATATCTAGGAGTCACTGTTTAAATTCTTAGTGGATTTGGGGCAGGGAGGGGGAGAATTGTAATGTTTAGTGTCGACGGCACTTCCACCAGTAGATGGTGGAATATCCTTATTTTAGATTTAAGTTGTTTTGACCGAGCAGTTTAGTGAGAAGTTCAGTCCTGCCTGTGTATACTGACGTCGGTACTTGCAATGTCACAATAAACCTGTGTGATTCTGTAAGCAAGTATTACAAATGGTTGATTAGGCTAACATACAGTGTAAATGGGTGCTTTTTGCAGGGGCTCTGAAAATGTGTCCCTGTTTTGGTGTGCATATTGTTACATGTAGGGGCGGCTCTGTTTTCTGCCACCCCAACCATGGCAGTCAGGCAGCCTTCAGCTGAGTTTCTGTGGGATGTCTGCCCTGGTCACGTGGATTCGGTGGTGGTTCTGCAGGAGGTCCACCAGTCCCGTGCCTTCAGTGTATCCACAGCCGAATTACCGCTGAAACCGCGGGACTGGCGAACCTCCCGCAGAAACGCTGCAGAAGGAAGCCTGACACAGTGACCGGCAGGCCGCCCCCCACGGCTTGCTGACTCCAGCACGCGCTTGCTGCGCTGGTGTCTGGTGTCACCCCTGGTTACATGCTTACCTATTACTGCATATTTGCAATCTTTGCATACACGTGTATTTTGCAAACTCTAGCCATTAGCTCTTCTTCTAACAGCAGAGGTATTCCATGAAGCCTGTGAGGGTTAAGTGTAGTGAGTCTAGGTAACTTGTAAGAACATCATACTTTTAATCTGAGGGTCCAGGGTTCAACTCCTTGTTTCAGCATTAGTGCATCAAACCAGTTATTGAGCTCAATACAATGATAATAGGGTGAAACTCTGTGGCCTATGATGTGCACCAAGTCAGACTGGATAATCTAATGGTCTGTCCATTCTGGCCTTAAAATCCTGTTCATGCCCCTGACATGGGGCTGGCTATAGCACTAATGGTACGCTAGGCAAAGATGAGATTGGATGCCTTTGTTTCTTGCGCCTTCCCTCCCACCAACACACATATTTTAGCAACTCATCTGGTTCTTCCCCCCCACCTTACAATGGCAGGGAACCCCTTTTTAGTTCACATTTCATCAGCTATGTTTGACTTCTAAATGTGACTCAAACATTTGCACTGGTTGCAGTTGCTTTAGAGGAAGTGCCATGCCATCTGCTGCTGCTTCTTAGTTGCACATGGATCCACAGAAATGGGAACACACTTTTAGAGAAGAACCAGGTGGGCAAAAATCAAAGTGACTAACTGCAGTAGTACCACTGTTTGTTCTGGTGTCCCTAAGATGTTGCCCCCACGTGGCTATATACTTATGCTTTAAGCCACACTTGTGCTAACACTGGTATGTGTATGCAAGGCCTGCAGGGAACATAGGATCAAAATAGCATTTTAAAAATGCTTGTGTTGATGATACTGTAAGACCAACCCAACCCTCCCTTCCTAACCTTGCTCCCCACCACCAAAAGTAAGAAAAACTGAGTAAAGTGACAAAACCTTAAACAAAAATTTTGTTATCAGTATGAACAAGAATCAGTCAGTTAAACTCCACAGATAAAACTTCTACAAAATCTGAACAGTCCCTGGATTACTGGAATGGGGCTAATCCTGAAGGCCACCTGAAACTTCAGGTGGTACAGAATGTGGCTGTGTAGTTCTTAGCAGCATTAGCAGTTGGGAATATATGACACTTGTTATCTGAAGGCTGCATTAGCTTCCTGTATACTTCCAGGTGTTCCTTTTTTACCTGTAAAACCTTATGTGACTTCTAGTCTGATGAAAGCTTCAGAAGGAAATGTGCATGATTTTATATTTTGTGCTCAATTTGAATGATATAGACTAGAAATTAATTATTCAGCCATTTTCTAATATGAGTGCTTGACTTTGCAGCCTTAAGGGGTTCTTAGCGTAGTGTTTTGGGGTTTTTTTGGTATAGCTTCCATGTCTTTTTTTTAACCAAATTACATTATGTGGCATCATATTGATGTTCACAGGGATCATCAGCAAGATTGGAGCCTTTAGATTCTCTTCCACTTGAGCTAACAGAAAGTGACAGCAGTAGTAGAGGTTATCATTCCATATGTGGAACAGCATTAGAGAGGGATGGGACACTTTGTCAGTGGGTTTTGGAGAGAAATAATGTTTTGAGAATATTGAGTTCCTTTCTAGGCGCTGGAGGGAGTGTACTTTAGTGGGCAGGCTCTTCTGTCCAGTCCACCCAAATGCCCTGTCTCCTTCAGTGTGTCCCCATCCCAGTCCTGTCTCTTCCCTACCCCTCGCTTCTCATCCCAGTCCATTCTCCTTACTTAACCAGTCAGTCTCCATTCCTCAGGCTTTTCATCCCAGTCCTAATCCCCTTGCCCAGCAAGTCCAAGTCTGTTCAGTGGACTTCCCATCCCACTTATCCCTCTGTCACATTCTGGGGTGCAACCCAGACCACTGAGGGGTTGTCACCACCTGCCCCATAACTTGGGAGCCTCACAATACCTCACACTGTTGTAGCTCTCAACCTGAGTTGCGCACAACCAGCCTACCAACATGCATGTCACGCCCTGTGTACTAGACCGCTCTGACACCAGTAACCTGTCTATAGCTTCACAGTCCGACTCTGGCTTCCACTGGCCTGGGTTACTACTTGCAGGGTGACCCCAACACACTTCCTGTCCCAGATTTTCCCCAAACCATGTGCTCTGTAATGTCCAGCCCTCTCCTAGACAGTTCAGATATTAAGGTTCGTGTTTCTGTAAGGAGTCAATATTTAACAGTTTGTTACTTTAACTGAAGTTACCAAACAGTTCAGTTTAAACACAACACTGGATTGATTAGATTAAAATAAACTTATTACCAAAAGAAGACAAGATTTTAAGTGAATTCAAATATGAGAAAAAGTTAGAAAGGGTTACAAGCAAATAAAAGTAAAAACATGCATCTGAAAGTCTAAAACTTAATCTAGCAAGTTTTGTTTCAAGGCCTTTAGAGGGTCTTTTTTACTGTCTTTCAGCAAGATGGTGACTGACTCTTTCCTTGGTCAGGCTATCTCCCAGAGGCCCAAAGGTGTTGTGCCTTTGCCTTCTTAGGTGAAAGAGAACTTGTTTGGTTTTTTTTCTGCCCCTTCTTTTTATGTCAAGTTGATTCTTCTGAAGGTGACCCTTCATGTCACCTTTCTCACTGTTTGGATAAATGTTGCTTTGAAGCCTGGTGGTGAAGAAGGGAACATGCTCTTTCTTCCCCTCACTTGTGTTTTCTAAAATGCAGATTGTTTTGTTTGCTGCCATCTCCTCTCCCTGCTTTTTTGGGGGAACCTGTTTTAAGGATCCTGTTTACTAATATGTAAATTGAGGTAAACAAACATTCCTTTGTCTAGGACAGACCTGTTTAACAACTTTGCATAGGCACGGCTGTCTGATTTTCAACATATGCTAATACCTTGATACATGGGGAACTCAGGACTTTACTAATGTGGCTACATACATTTCACCATGATACTATTGACCAGCGAGTTATTAGTTTTCAGATGATACTTTGCAAAGCATATTTTGTACAAAGATTACTACAATGGTGTGTAGGGTGTGAATACAGGGATACACTGGGTCACACCCTGCACTTCCAGTCTCTGTCTCCTTGCCTAGCTGCCCCCCCACCCCCCAAAAAACCTCCTAGTTTTCTTGCTGAGTCAGTTCCCAGTTTCCTCCTTACTAGCTCCTCATCCCTAGTCTTCTTACCCAAGCTAGTCCGAGTCACCCTTGTCATGTATTCTGTCCCTGCTGTCTCCCAGTCTCAATCTCCCTCGCTGATCTCTTCATCCGATCTGTGTCCCCTTCCCTCGCTCTGCTCCTTGTCCTGTTGTCTTTGCCCAGTCAGTTCCAGTTCTCCTCCTGTATCCTGGCTCCTTATCAGCTCTGTCTTCCCTGCCCCCTTGCACAGTCAGTCCCAATGTCCTCTTAGCTCCTTAACCAGTCTGTTTCCTCCTGCACCTGTTGGTTCCCAGACCTAGTCAGTCCAAGTCTTGCCCCCACCCCTGGCTCCTATACCCAGTCTCCATCCCATGCTCCCAGTCCTAATCTTTCCCCTTTCCCCAGCCAAATTGCAAAAACTGCAATTTGTGAAGGTTTGCCATTTACCCAGATTTGGATGGATTTGCAAAGGGATAGCAAAAAGGTACATCTGACACACAGGCCACCTCCTGCCAAATTTCAAGTCTCTATGTCAAAACATAGAAAAGAATGATTTAACATGGCCAAAACAATATATCTTCCCCTAGCCTTATTCTCAGAAACAGCTAAAGTGTTTTGGCTGAAATTCTTCATACTCACTCAGCCTGATGTAGACATCCAGCATGGAAACTTTCGTCCTAAACAGTTAAAGTTTGGAAAAGTTATAAGCAACTGAAACCAGGGTCTTAATAATAAAAATGAAGCAATGCACTATATAGCGGAACTGAATCTGCTGTTAATCTGACTCTGAGCCTGCAAAAGGAGTGAATGTAACTCCACATGGCTATAAGGCTCTGTGGACCCTTCTTTTTGTAGGATTTAGGCCCAACACTAGTTTTCCGCCTGATTAATGTTAGCGTAAGAGAGATCACACTCAGACCCAGTACTCCTGTGCAGGGGTCATCTAGCTCTAATGAAACATTCTTACCAGTAACTAAGTGCAAACCAGAATATTGCAATAATACAAAAACCTAAGCCCCAAGGAAAGAACAGAAGAATAGTTTCCCTGCTTAAGTTGATTGGATGTCTGGGGAAGGGAGAGCCTCATTCTCTATCATTCTTTGTTGGCTCCAAAGTGATGGCTGGATAAAAGGAACTGAAAGCTCAAATGGTATTCTATTGAATTTGAAATTCTCTAAAGTGCATTCTTCTCCTACCGATTCTGTACATCCTTTAAAAATCTATATCTGTTTGTTTTGCTTCTAGCTACTTTTGAAAGTTAGAGTTGGGCTGTAGTGTTTGTTGTGAATTAGAGACTGAAAGCATTCTTGTAAACAGAAATCCTAATCTGGCATCTTGCATCATAAAGAATTATATCACACGAACATGTAGCAATGTCATCCTTTCTTCTGAATGCTGGGATTGCAGCTGTTCCCAAAGCAAGCTCATAAAAAAATGGCAATACTACAAAGCTGAGGGCTGAGGATGGCAATAAAAAAGGCAAGATATATGCTGCTTCTGGTAAGGCAAGAAGAAATCACACCGCTGGTTTCATGCACAGGTATCTTGAGTGGTTGGCCAGTTGGCATGAGTTTAATGGCTGCAGTTCTGCTGGTTTGCTTAGGAGTGGAGTTGAAGCTGTATGTCAGCCAATGGGGAGTGGGAAAGGAATGAAGAGGCAGCTTTAGGGAAAGGAAGAGAGGAGCTGTGGAACTGGTGAAGATGTACGAAAAGAATAGGGCCTTAGTCCTGCAATGCAATACACTAGCACTGACCCCCAGGTAAGATTGGGATCTTGTCTACGCAGAGTGAGTGCTATAACTCTGATCGCTCTTTTCTTCCAGAATTGCTATTCTGGTGGAGCAGTGGGATTCCAGGGTTACAATATTGTGGGGTGGGGCATGCCCCTTCTCTGAGGTCCCACCCACCACTCACTTCATCTCCCTCCCTCTGTTGCATGCTCTCCCAACCCTCACTTGGTCACTTTCACCAGGCTGGCTCAGGGTGTTGGGGTGTGGGAGTGGGGAGGCCTCTGGCTGGGCATGCAGGCTCTGGGGTGGGACTGGGGATGAGGAGTTTGGGGTGCAGGAGGGTGCTCGGTGCTGGGAACAAGGGGGTCAGAGGGCAGGAGGGGGATCAAGGCTGTGGCAGGGGATTGGGGAACAGGAGGAGATCAGGGGTGGCGCTTACCTCAAGCAGCTGCTGGAAGTAGTGGCATATCCCCCCTCTGCCTTCTACATGGAGGCATGGCCAGATGGGTCTGCGCACTCCCCTGTCCACAGGCACCACCCCTGCAGCTCCTATTGGCTGCAGTTCCTGGCCAATAGGAGCTGTGGAGCCGGTGCATGGGGCAGGGACAGCATGTAGAGTCCCCTAGCTTTCCCTACTCATAAGAGCCAGAGAGGGAACATGCCAGTGCTTCCGGGAGCTGCACAGATCCATGGCAGGCAGGGAGCCTGCCTTAGCACTGCTGATCGGACTTCTAATGGCCTGGTCAGTGGTGCTGCCAGGAGCTGCCAGGGTCCCTTTTCTACTGGGTGTTCCAGTCAAAAACCGGACACCTGGAAATCCTAGCTGGGTCCTCAGCTGCATTGATCTCCTACTTCATGCAGCGGATGGGGGAGAAGGCTGTTAAACCACCTTTCCTCCTCCCCAGATTCTGTGAGAGTCATAAAGCTGACCTGGCAACTTGTCTTATTTTACAAGCCTAATCCTGCTGCCATTCAAATATTTGGCAAAACTTCCTTGACTTTGATGAAACAGGACTGGACAAAAGTGATTGAAGTCCTAAACTCTTAGATACTTTTCCTGTAAAAAGTCCACCTGCTAACTGCAAGAAGGTGAGGAAAGTAATTTTTCACAGAAAATAATCAATGTTCTCATCTTATCTAGTTCAATCAGAATTTAAAATACTGTGAGCCAACATATGGCATATGGCACTGTTGGTGTCTGCCCTCCCCTGGTAGTGAATCATGGTTAAGAACCTGTGGCCTTTTGATTCTGCCATTCAGAATAAACATATGTTCAATATTACTAGTAAATTCAGAAGAAGGGGGGAAAACTGGGTCCCTTTTGATTGGGCTGAATGTGATTATAAACAGAAGTTTCCTTGCATTTTATAGACTAAAACACCCTTTTTATGGCTATTTGAGTACATCCGATATTGTTAAATTCAGACAAAAATAAGAATTAAATTAATATCTAAAGTTGGCGTTAAATGATTGTGCTTTTTTTAATTTCTGTATTATTTTAACCCCAGTGGAGAGTTGCATGTTTCACAGGACTAATAGTAATGGACTGAACAATAATATTAAAACGACATTCAAAGAATAACTTTTTGTCTGAGAGTACTCGCAGCTTTGTCTTGCTCAATTGCATCAGCTGGTTGGAGATGACTGAACTAGTCCTTCTACAGCTCTATAATATTTGTAACTAAACTCCATAGTAAAAATGTGGTTGTTTTAGCAACGTGTGTCTGAAAAATCTATAGAAGAGGCCTAGACATATAAAAACCCTACAGGCTATGGTATCAACTTTGTCTTAGATGATGCTCCCACAGGTCTAGTTGAGCAGCCCTTCCTGTCCACTCACTGGACTGCATTGAGGGGAGCTAACCATTGGATCTCATGTGCTTTAAGCTCTGGAGTTTGAACCAAGTCCAGGCAAAACCCCTGTCTTGAGGACTTTAAGAGCATGCTTAGGTGCTAGACAGTGGATCAGACCCCTTCTTTTGAGAGCTCAAACCTCATGGTTCAACTGCCCAGCCCCTGTTACCATTGCTGATGCTCCTCAGCTCAAACATATCCTCTCTCAGAACTTTAGCTGTGTGGCTATTTTGGGCCCACACGCAGGGCTGGCTCCAGGCCCTAGCGCGCCAAGCATATGCATGGGGCGGCATGCTGTGGGGGGCACTCTGCCGGTCGCCAGGAGGGCGGCAGGCAGCTCTGGTGAACCTCCCGCAGGTGTGCCTGCGGAGGGTCCGCTGGTCCCACGGCTCCGGTGGAGCTTCCGCAGGGACGCCTGCGGGAGGTCCACTGGAGCTGTGGGACCCGCGAGCGGCAGAGCGCCCCCCTGCGGCATGCCGCCGTGCTTGGGGCGGTGAAATGGCTGGAGCCATCCCTGCCCACACGTTAATTCTTCAAAGGGCACATGGTAAGTGTAGCACATATCATGAAAAGACTTACTTTGTACTGGATCTGAAGACACTATTACTCTTTACTTAAGCACAAGAAATAGAGTACAGATCATATAGATAATAACACCTCTCCTGCGTACAATGCCCTTCGCTATAGCTCACCCTTCCCTTGGGCAACTGTCATGGGGCCATGACCCTGTTGGCTACATCTGAGAGCAATTAGGAATTCCAGGTGATACTCTTTAGTTAATTAGAATTGCCACAGCTGAATTAGGAAGAGTCTGCTATGATAGTATAAATAGGAACTTGCCCATAAGAGAAGGGAGTTCTCTGCAGTTGGGAAGTGGTAGGGAGAGGGAGGGTCCTAATGGAGGTTTAGAATTAGCAGGAAGAGCCGCAGACAACTGTCAGAGTCCCTGGGGGAAGGGAGAGAGTTAGGTCTGGTCTACACTACGACTTTAGATCGAATTTAGCAGCGTTACCTTGATTTAAGCCTGGACCCGTCCACACGACGAAGCCTTTTTTTTGACTTATAGGGCTCTTTAAATCGATTTCTTTACTCCACCTCCGAGGGGATTAGTGCTGAAATTGGCCTTGCCGGGTCGAATTTTGGATCGTGTGGATGCAATTCAACGGTATTGGCCTCTGAGAGCTATCCCGAAGTCCTCCATTGTGACCACTCTGGACAGCGCTTTCAATTCATATGCACTGGCCAGGTAGACAGGAAAAGGCCCACGAACTTTTGAATTTCATTTCCTGTTTGGCCAGTTTGTTTGCAGAGCTCACGCAGAGCTCATCAGCATGATGTGTACATTGCCAGGGCACATTGCCCCGCCCGTACTTTGTGAGAAGTCTATGATCATGTCCCTCTCATCACCTGCCAGCACCTCCTCATCTGGTTTTGCATGAAACAATTGTCTGCCATTGCTCTGACGGAGGGAGGGGCGACTGATGACATGGCCTATAGGGAATTAAATCAACAAAAGGGGTGGTTTTGCATCAAGGAGAAACACAAACAACTGTCACACAGAATGGCCCTGTCATAAGTAGATAGGTAAGGGTTAATGGTTCTTTTACCTGAGAAGGGTGAACAAAGGGAACCAAACACCTGACCAGAGGACCAATCAGAAAACTGGATTTTTTAAAAGTCAGGGGCGGGAATTGGGGACTTGGGGTCTTTTGTTTCTCCCGGCTGTGGTGAGAGCATCTTTCCTTCTATCTCCAAGCTTCTTTCTAATCTTCTGTTACCAAGTGTGAGTACAAAGGAAAGCAATAGGTTGATATTGTAAGTTGTATTTACATGTGTGTAATTGCTGGACTGGTTTAAATTGGCTATTTTTTGAATCAGACTGTGTATTCCTAATTCTTATAAGCAAGAGCCTGTAATTGACATCTTAATGCAGTGGGTTATATTTTTCTGTATTTTCTTTCTTTTTATATAAAGTTTCTTTTTAAAACCTGGTTGAGGTTTTTGGTTTTTCTCTGGTTAGGCTACAGGAAAGGGGGGGTGGAAAATCTCTTTATGTTAGCTTTACTAGGTTTGAATGCATCGCCTTAGGGAGAGGTTGATTGGCCTCTTTGTTTTGTATTCAAGGAGTTAAGTACTGCATCGCCCAGGCTCACCCAGGGAGGGAAGCTGGGGATCAGATAACGAGGAGACAAGGGGGAGGAACTTGTTTTCCCGTTTGAGATAGGAGACCCAGGGGTTCTGGGTCTTGGGGGGTCCCCCAGGGATGATTTTGGGGGGCTTCAGTGTACCAGGCACTGAATCCTGGTTGGTGGCAGCGAGATCAGAGCCAAGCTGGGTATAAGCTTGGGGGGAGTTTCATGTTAAGCCCCCAAATTTTGGATGCTAAGGTCCAGATTTGGGACAGAGGCTTTATCACAGGCCCCCTCAAGGATTGAACTCAAAACCCTGGGTTTAGCAGGCCGTTGATTTCACAAAAACAAATTGGGTCAATTTCTTGTTTTGATCCATCTATCTTTTACATCTTAGGCTGGCAGCAGATGGTGCAGTATAACTGCAAGCCATCGTCATCTCCTGGGTGCTCAGCAGAAGGCAGTGCAGTACAACTGCTAGCCATCGTCATCTCCTGGGTGCTTGGCAGAAGATGAGAATGACCTGGCTGAGTCACTCTCATGTCTGCCCAGGCGCCCCTGACTGATCTCACCGAGGTCGGCTAAAAGAGCACCCAGGAATATGACTATGATGGCTATCAATCATAATGCACCGTCTGCTGCCCAAAGGCAACAAGCTGTTGCTGTGTAGCAATGCAGTCCCACGTCTTCCAGCTCCCAGGAGACATACGGTGATGGTGAGCTGAGCGGGCTGCATGCTTGCTGTGGTGTGGTGTCTGCTCAGGTAACCCAGGAAAAAAGGCACGAAACGATTGTCTGACATTCCTTTCACGGAGGGAGGGAGGGAGAGGGGATGTCCTGAGGACATGTACCTAGAAGCAGACGCGACACTGTTTTTTTGCCCCATCAGGCCCTGGGATCTCAACCCAGAATCCCAATGGTCAGTGGAGACTGTAGGAACTGTGGGATAGCTACTCAAAGCTACCCACAGTGCAATGCTCCAGAAGTCAACGCTAGCCACGGTACTGTGGATGCAGTCCGCCAACTTAATGCACTTAGAGCATTTTGTGTGGGGACACACACAATCAACTGTATAAAAACTATTTCTAAAAAAATGACTTCTATAAATTTCGGAGTGTAGACATACCCTTAGGGAGCTCCTGTCACTCAGTTCTAGAAAGGTGTCTGCCTCTAGAACAGAGAGGCCTATAGTCTGAGCCTGGCTCTGGGGCAGGGAGTAGGAAGGCTGATAGAAAGAAATGCCTAATGAGGGCAAGTAACTGTGAAAGTTAGTTCCCTGAAAGGAAGTAGCTAAACCAGAGACTGAATCCAACATGGGTGGGGACCAGAGTAATTGAGTCTGAGAAGCAAGAGAGGGTGTTGACAAGAGACTTTGGTAAGGAAGAAATGGAAGCCTTGGACTATTTCTTTACATTGGTTTAGTGGTTATTAAAAAACAGTCTCCCCTGAATAAGGGATTGACAGAAGCAAAGCTTGAGTCAAGACTTATTTATATGACAAAAGGGGAAACTGAGGCATGGGATGGCATATGGGTTAGTGACAGGGACCATCTAAATGCAGGTAAGCCAGGATCTCCTGTGCCTCAGATTGCTGAAGCAACTTCTGTCTTCTTGAACAGGTGAAAAGTGACTAAAGACCCCAAATAGATAAGCTCCTCCTCCTTTTTATAAGCATCTAGTACCTCTATAGGTGACTCTAGGATCAGATTCCTCAGGTGATCCCAGGCCTTTACCAGGTGAAAAACCAGTTCTCCGGGGCAGGAGCCAGTTTTTATCTAACACGTCTGTATTTGACTAGAGGTCAGCGCTGTATCACTACCCCTAGGAATTTCAGTCGTCATGGAGGCAAAATGACAATGGATAAGACAGAGAGGTGCGCCTTCAAAATATTTGCAGTTTGGTAAAATACATACAAAGTTTATGGTCTTACACAAATTAAAAAATTGCACAGATAGATTCCTCAACTCAGTACAGATGCATATAAAATAGCTGGTTGAAAGCCTTCCTTAAGAACTATCCAGCTATGATTGGTGTAAAGAGAGAGGTTTGTGACTGAAACTGGGAAGTTCCAAACAACGAAATAGCCTAATATCACGCACTGGATTGTAAGATTTCTTCCCTTGTTCCTATAAGGAATTGTAACTAGTGGAATTTAAAGTGTGCAATCTTGAATTTTTAATAAATATGTATCAGTGCTGAGTTAGACCCTGCTCCTGTAAATACTTAAGCATATGCTTAACTTTGGACTCCAATGGAACTATTGATGTGCTTAAAGTTTAAGCATGTATGCAAGTCTCTGCCGGTAAAGGGTCTATAGATATGAATATAATTTCTATTTAATCACCTTTCGATTTCATTTTTGACAAGAATCCACTGGAGGGCAGTATATAGCAAGAGTAATATCTGGAAATGTTTTGCTATAGTCTGAGCTTCAAATGATCACATCTACCAAATAAGCAAAAGGAAAAAGTAGGAGTACACAACAATATTGCCACCCCAGAGCCTTCAAAAATCATAAATCAGTGCCACAAAAATAATGAGATTTTAAAAATGTTGCCTTGTGGCTTTTGGGCTTTTAGGGTGCCACATTTTCAAACTTTTCTCCATACTGTGAGGGCTGTTTTTTCTTTTTTTAAAAGATGAAAGGTGGGATTGTCATATAATTGCATGACTCTAGGAGCTGAGGCATTAAGAAAAGCACAAATATTGTGAAACTGTAGATAAAACCATGACAGTTGGCAACACTGATTAGTCATAACAAACTTGATTTTGAATTTTTTAATAAATATTAATTACTGAATTAGGTCCTGCTCTAGCCCAGACTTGAAGAAGAGCTCTGTGTAAACTTGAAAGCTTGTCTCTCTCACCAACAGAAGATGGTCCAATAAACTTTAATTACTTCCCTCAACTGGTCACAACAAACTTCAACTTCACAATATTTGTAAAATGAGGTGCCTGGGAAATGGCTGCAGTATGTTGAGCTTTTGTTGTATATGTGGGCAATGCAGGTTTGAAACAGTCAGGTCCTTTTGCCCAATTAAAAACTTGAATTCAAAAATTGTTTTGGTAACTTAAACAATTGAGCTGCTTGATTAGAATTTCTCATTTAAACCTAAGCTACATTTTTGATGTCAGGTGAATGGTATGGTTGTGTTTATTTTAGATAAAATGTGGTTTACAGGGTGCTTATGCATAGGGAAGCATGCTGTGGCTCACCAGCCTCGGAACATTCTGGAGAAGGCCACGGGGAGGGGTGTGAGCTCAGCATGTGGACTGGAGCACTATGAGCATGTGATAAACAAACCCATATATGGGTTTGTTTAACTCTGATTGGTTAGAGGTTCATGTTATGTAAGTTGTTATTTGCTATACAAGCACCATGTGCTATAAAGTAGGAAGAGGAGGGGCTCCTTGCTGGAGGGACTTTGCCTGATTCTTGGTACCAGGGGCTCTCTTTGTGCACATGTTGAATAAAGCTTTATTGAATTGAATTGAATCGCATTGAATCGAAGTCCCATGATTTCTACCCAGCATCAGACTCACTGGGAACCACCAACTCTCAATACAGGGTTTCATTAATAAGAAATGAGGTCATCCATGCTTGTAACATTTGTACATCGGCTTTCTGTTGCGATGCACAGGGTGCACCTGATGTGCAATAAAAACTCAATATGCTTTTTTGAGTGAACTATTTGTATTCTGAGCCATAATGGATTGAAATTTATCTGTGAGTAAGGACTTGATTATTTAGCTGTCTTCCCTAATATATGCTGACTTTCTGAATACTTATAATGAACTAATTGAAACTAAACAAACAAAGATTTCAACTAAAAGGGTAAGTGGCCCTCTGAGCATTTCATGAGCTGCGTGGTGCATTTTCTTTGCTTGCATTACTTTTTTCCATAGTAGAAAGTAACCAGGTAGCACTTTTCTGACACAAGCTTTAGCTATACTGATATTTTTATTACAGTCTCCCACCAGTGATAGCAAGGGTGATGATATTGTAGACAGGGTGTTTAGCATTTTATCAACCGAGTTATCTAGACCTGCTCCATGTAGAGCTAGACACTGATAACTGGTCTACACTAGTGCTCCTGCTGATGTACTGATGCAGGTACCAGGACGGAAGACAATACCTTGACCTGGAGCACCTCTTCTGTTGAGTAAGGTGTTCATACATAATCTCCTCTAAGAGTCCTGTCTTGCAATCTTTCTGTAAAAGGAAGATGGCTGTGAGACAGAGAACCTTGATATTAAAATCTTTTATAGCAGCTCCCAGTAGTGTGCAGCCCATGGGCCGCATGTGATCCATCAAGGTAATCTGCTAGTGGGCTGCGAGACAGTTTGTATACATTGACCAGCTGCAGGCACGGCCTCCTGCAGCTCCCAGTGGCTGCAGTTCGCAGCTCCCATTGGCCAGGAACGCCGAACTGCAACCACTGGAAGCTGCGGGCTGCTGTGCCTGCGGATGGTCAATGTATACAAACTGTCTCCCTCTGACAGAGGGAGGGGCGACTGATGACATGGCTTACAGGGAATTAAAATCAACAAAAGGGGTGGATTTACCTGATGGGCCCATCAGAGTAATCCCTTTTTTTCCAATGTTTACCCTGATGGGCCGAAGGCTGCCCACCCCTGCTAGACAGAGGTAGGCACTCCCTTGTGAGGTTACCAGCAGGCTGTATTTTTACTGATTAGATGTTATGGGTGAAATCATAACCCCATTATAGTCAGTGGCAAAACTCTCCTGGACTTCAAAAGGGCCAGGGTTCTACTCCATAAGAGTCACTGGACCAGAAGAAGTTTGCTTCAAAATGTTTATGAAGCAAGAGAATTTTTATCTTTCAGTGGACATGGGCTGAGCAGGCAAGGTATGGATGGACATTAGGTTTTGCATTAGGTGATGGCTGGATGCCCAGATCTTGTAAACTATTCTTGCAAGATTTTGTCTCCAAAATAGTGGTTAACTTGTGGGAACAAGTTTGCCCATGAGATCTTGCCGGGGTAGCCCCAAGCCGGGGACCCTGGAAATCTGTCCCAGGGCCTTCAGGTGCATGGTTCTGTACAGCTGGGAAGCTCAGGCTCTTGAGATTCGAGCCAATGTTCTCAGGGCTTCTAGACTCCTTGGTGGGGAGCTTGAAACCCCTGGTGTGATGTGGATGCCCCAAAGCTGCAGACCCCAGAAGCCCTGGCTCCCCAGCAGCCTGCCGGATGAGCTGGTATGGAACCAGACTGTTTTTTGTGTCAGAAACCTGCCTGAACACACAGCCTTAATATCTACAGCACAGACCTCTTCCATGTCAGGTGTAGCAGTGGATCTCAACCTCTCCAGACTACTGTGACCCTTTCAGGAGTCTGATTTGTCTTGTGTACTCCTAAGTTTCACCTCATTTAAAAACTACTTGCTTACAAAATCAGACAAATACAAAAGTGTCACAGCACTCTATTATTGAAAAAGTGCTTACTTTCTCATTTTTACCGTATAATTATGAAATAAATCAGTTGGAATGTAAATATTGTACTTATATTTCAGTGTCTAGTATAAACAAGTCAGCGTCTGTGTGAAATTTTAGTTTGTACTGACTTTGCTAGTGCTTTTTATGTAGCCTATTATAACACTAGGCAAATATCTAGATGAGTTGATGTACCCCCCGGAAGATGTCTGTGTACCCCCAAGGGTACACGTACTCCTGATTGAGAACCACTGAGCTATAAGAGCAATTAGATAAGGGCAAGCAAGCTTTTGTTCTCTACATGGACCAGCTCATACAGTGAGGCACATAACATGCATTGCCAGTTACATAAATATTTGCAAGAGCAGTGGAGCGCTGAGTATCCAGGACTCTAGGTTTCTTCTTCTTGCTTTGGGAGCAGATTGTGGTCTCATGCTTAGAGACAGAATAGCCAAAGTTAACACCACTCTGGCTGGGTTGTTTGTGGAGACTGAATCTAAGGCCACGTCTACACTACAGGATAATATCGAGTTAGCTAAAATCGGTTTTATAAAACTGATATTATAAATTCGATTTCATGCGGCCACACTAGTCACAGTAATTCGGCGTTGTGCGTCCATGGTCCTAGGCTAACGTCGATTTCTGAAGCGTTGCATTGT
>NC_133770.1:240013232-240042383 GCF_003597395.2 Chelonoidis abingdonii
TTCGCGAGGCTTTTCCTGTTTACCTGCCCGCTGCATCCGAGTTCAGATTGCTGTCCAGAGCGGTCAGTGGTGCACTGTGGGATACTGCCCGGAGGCCAATAACGTTGATTTCCGTCCACACTAACCATAATCCGATATGTTAATATTGAATTTAGCGCTACTCCTCTCGTCGAGGTGGAGTACAGAAATCGATTTAAAGAGCCCTTTATATTGATATAAAAGGCGTTGTAGTGTGGACGGGTACAGCGTTAAATCGATTTAAACGCGTAGTGTAGACCAGGCCTAAGACAGCTGGATGTAAAAACATGAGACTTTACCACCTGGGCTAAAGAATAAAAGATACTGGCATGAAAGCAATAGGAGAGTGGAAAACCTAGTATACAGCCTGGGTGCTGCAGTCCCACACTGTTACAGAAGCACTTAGCCTTTCAGAAGGAATATTCCAAACTCTGTGGAAAAGGTGGACGAGGGGTTTATTAGCAATCTGGGTAGAAATTCCTTACTCTTCTTGATATGACATGCAAGCTCTGTTATTTTAGTCGTGAAATGAGTGAACAATAATACTGCAAACTATGAGATCTTGGCTCATAATAAAGGCTGTGAAAGTCAGAAATATTAGCAGTCAGTGGACTAAACAACAATCAGATGGTTTTCTTAGTTTCCAAGCACGAGATGATGAAAGTCTGGAGAAATCCATGCTCTCCTAATGATGACTGGCTGGAACAAGTACAGTACATTCTGCACATTGAAAAATAGTTTGTTCAAAAATAAATGTAGATAATTTTATAAATTATGGACAGTCTCCGTGGTTTGTGCTTCAGAACTCTGAGAAATTTAGTTCACAAATAAAAATGCCATACAGATGTAGAACCAAGCAGGAAAAAGTGACTAATTCTTTTAGCCTTGGATACATTCTTGTGGACAAATACTGTTAATTTTATTAATGCTGTTTGAAACACAATTAAGGGCAAAGAAGCATAACATGAAATTAGAAATGAAATAGTGTCTCAGTTGTGATCATTTCTGTCTCTGGTTCCTTTGACATGTTGGATTAAAGGAGAAAGGTTGACATGGTTGTTACAGAAACTCATTTTATACAGAGCATATCTATAATGTCTGTAATTGAAAGTCTCCTGCTTGCTCACCCTTTCTCTTTTTCTTTTTCTCTTCTTGAAAGGGATGATTTATGCTGTTGCGAAAAAGAGGGATTTAGAAAGCATACTCTGCCAAGGACTCTGATGCTATCTTATAGTGTCTTAAAAAATCCAACAAACTAACAGATGCCTTAAATGTTTTAAAACTTGTTGGTAACCAAATATTCCATATGCCTCATGGCTAGAGAATTGTAAAATTGGGCGTTGGTCTTGATTTAGTAAACGAGTGCCATGAACTCACCAAAAGTGACAGATATGTATTTCAGTTTAAGATTATCCATAGGAAACACTTGCCTTGTTTTTCCCGAAGATGACTGTATATTGGAAAATGTTTTAATTAAATATGTTTAACTCTCTTTTTAATTAGCAAAAATGCTAGCAGTGTATACCTTTGTTTGACATAAGGGTGCAATTCTGCTTCATAGTTAACAGTAACAAAGTCGTGTATTTTACAATACCTAGATGACACATTATGGCCCCTAATCTGTTGCTTTTTATGCACATGCTTAATTGTATTCACATAAGTAACCCCTATAAACTCAGAGGGACTGCTCGTATGAGTAAAGTTAGGTATCAGCAAAAGTGTCTCTGTAGGATCAGGACCTTGGTTTCCATTAGATGCTCATATACTACAGTGATGAGTGGCAGTATAAAACCCTAAAACAGACACATTAGTATTCTACTGCAACAAGCATGCTATAGTGTATGATGCCAGACGAAACAATATCACCAACCCTCTCCTTCCCCCCACATTCAAAAGTCATGAATCAGGTCAGAAAATCATGAAATTTGCTTAATAATGGGGTAGGGGAGAGAAACTTACTTGAATTTATCTTCTGGTTTTTGAAGCTTTAAGGTGCACTCAGATCAGCTTTTCTCCAACTACGAGGTCTAGAAACTTACTTTTATTTAAATTAAAGCTGAGATTTTCTCTCTGTCCCATGACTCCAGATGCTGGGGATTTTAGGAAAACAAATATTGTGAGACTTGTTGTTAAAATCACGAGACTAGCCAGCGCTGTTACTAACATACTTTTTCAAATTATTAGATATCCTAAGACCTATATGCTTAGTAAGGCAGCATAGACAAGGCACACAGATCAGCGGGAAAAAGATCAGAAGATTGCCAAAAAAACCCAACACACTTTTGTTTTGTAGCAAGACTGTGAAGAGGGAAGTGTGATAAAAGAATCTAAAATTATTAGATTAACTACTATTTGTAATGAACTTAAAAGCTTCTAATATAGGTTTACACTGCACACGGCTTTCAATGCTGTGTAGAGTACATACACTACACCAGAGTTTCTCAAACTGGGGTCCTTGGAGGGTACCCCAGGGGATTGGCATGCTCCACTGATAAACTCCTCAACTTCTCCCCCTCCCTCTCAGTGCCTCCTGCATGCTAAAAGGCCGGCAGCGCAGCAGGGCTAAGGTAGGCTTCCTATCTGCCCTCGCTCTGTACCGCTTCTGGAAGCAGCCAGCATGTCCCTGTGGCCCCTGGTGTGTGTGTGGGGGGGCCTGGGGTCTCTGCATGCTGTCCCCGCCCAGAGTGCCAACTCTGCCCGAGCGCTGGGAACTGCGGGCAACAGGAGCTGCGGGGGCGGTGCCTTAGGGAAGGGGCAGCGCATGAAGACCCCCTGATTCCCGCCCCCCCCGCCCCAGGAGCTGCTGCCAGAGGAATGTGCCGATTGCTTTTGGGAGCTGCCTGAGGTAAGCACTGCACCCCTCAACCCCTCCTTCACCCCAACCCCCTGCCCCAGCCCAGAATCTGCACCCCACACTCAAACTGCCTCCCAGATCCTGAACCCCTTCCTGTAGCTGAACCTCCTCCTGTACCCATACTCTCTCCCTGAGCTGCACCCTGAACCCAAACTCCCTCCCAGAGCCTGTACCTCAACCCTCTGCTCACCCTGCTGAATGTGAGAGAAGGTGGGGGAGAGCGAGTGACGGAGGGAGGGGGATGGAGTGAGCGGAGGGCATGGCCTCAGGGAAGGGTGCAGGACAAGGGCTGAGCAGGGAGATTTGGGGGTCCCTGAAAAATTGTAAATCAAAATGAGGGTCCTTGGGTTGCTAAAGTGTGACTGCACTCCACGGTCCCTTAGCACAGTTTAGTATCAGTGTAGATGGTGAGGCACTGCTTACATGAGTAAAGACATTCCTGATCCCTGTGGGTATGTACCCAGGTATTTATCCTACACAGCACTCTACTTGCTCAAGCAGCATTTCCTCCATCTACACTGCTCTTTTTAGCAGTGCAGTGTCCCTTTTCATCCCTGTTGTTGGAGCCCTTCCATGTGGAAAGACTACAGCAGTCAGGAAAGGTTCTAGCTGCTGAGGCTTTCCTACCTGCAAAGCCTTTCACTGACATGAATATTTACACATACACTGGAGTCATTTCTTTGAATTCTAAACAGCTGTTCATTTTAACTATGTTCATGCCACGTTTTACGTCCTCCAAACATTCTTGTAAACAAATTTGTGTTCCCATATATTTTTGGGGAAGGAGGTTCTTCCTACAGATATCCATATTTCCATGTGAACGAGGTTGTTAGTGTGCAAACAAAATATTAATTTATTATTCATTCATTGAAAAAGTTCTCATTAGTCAGTTAGGAAGCAGAAACAAAACCATTTGATTTGAGTGGTTTTTGTCGTTGGTTTTTATACAAATTCAGTCTCAGGGCTTCTCAACGCGGAGAAATGAAGTAATAAAATATGACCCCGAGGAGTTGTGATAGGTAATGTTAAATATTCAAGTCCAGATCCTCAGATAGTGCAATCAGCATAACCTCTCTGAAAGCTGTGGAAAAATGATGTATCGCAAGTACCTTATGAGGGACAGGCACATCATTACCACTGCAGTTTTTTTGTTGCTTCATCTGTCTCAAATGTTATTCTATCCTACTTTGCTGTTACTAACACAATTCTTTAGCACCAGTATATCACATACATTCAAGACAGATGTTCTTAGAGCATATCAATGAGCTCTTGTCCTTGAGTTTTTTTCTTGGTTGTTCCCTAAGATGACTCACCTTGTCATTTGAGTCACTCAAATGTTCCTCATGAACAAAGGAAATATTTTTAGATTCTGAACTGTGTTGGTGATCAGGACAACCATTTCTACTTCAGTGGAGCTCTTTCCCCCTCTCGGGTGCCATATTAGATTCTCCACGGTTCGGCTTTTTTCCCCAGACACATTTTATGCACTGGGAAATGATATTTAAATCTTCAATAAGCTTAAAAGTAATTTCATTATCCAAAACAAGTGCTGTTCATGAGTCAGCTGCATGGCAAATTACCAGAAAATAAATAAGGCTCCATAGTGTTGGAAATGGTGCTTATTAAAACAGAACATTTTCCTTTTTATCTGCTATGTGCAAGAAAATGTTAAAGCATGTATTCGACAGACACATCTGAGACTATATACAATATATTCACAGCATGAAAACATGGAACAATTTTTATTATTTTAAGTATGGCCAGGTGCCATATATTTTTACACTTCAATATGATGAGAGAAAGACCGAGGAGGAAATGAGAGATGGTAGGGGCGCTGGTTGCACATACCACCGGCCACATTCAACCCTGGTGTAAGTCCTCAGACTTAGACTATATTTGAAGTTAGCTTCATCAGATAGGTATTATAGTTTTCAGTTTAAATACATAAAATGACATTGGCCAGAGTCTGTGAATTGCTATTCACAGAATTAACGCCCTAATTCATATTCTTTGCTGTATGCACAATTTTTTAGTAAAATTAGAATTTTCTAAATTTGAGAATTGTAAGTGGTGAGTAGAACAGCACACTAATAATCTTACAATATACATTAACATTTCTTTGGGCCTCTAAGCAAGATATGGTGTTAATTCAGCAAAGAATTTAAGCATGTGCTTAAGTCCATCCCTAGTCAGCATTTTCCTAAAGTATGATCCTGCCAGGGATGGTTTGATGAAATGAGGTCCATGTGTCTAACTTTGAGCACTCCCATTGATGTCATTGAATCCATTCTTGTTTAAAGTTAAATGTGTAGAAGGGTTTACTAGATTGGTCCCTACTGACTTTAATGAAATCTGGATTGGTTGCTTTATAGTAATAATGATAAAAACTTCAATTATTCATGCAGGAAAATACTTTGTAATTTGAATTAATTTTTTAATACTAATGTATTTTTTAAATCAATTTTTGCTCTACCTCCTCCTCCTTCAAATATTTAAAAAACTTCTCACTCTTTAAATGTTGGTTTCTCATTTTTTATTAGCTGCTTCTAAAGGACATGCTACTTATCAGCTAATGTTTGTAGGGGGCTAGGCCCATACTCCAAATCTCACCTGATTTTCCTTGGCAGGGGAAGTACTTCCAGCTGATCACCTGGATGTGGGGCTAGGGGTCAGAAGACCTTAGAAGAAAGGAGGCAAGGGAATGGAAGGGATTACAGAGATGGTACCAGGGTCTAGCCAGCTGGAGCAAAAGTAGAGTCTAAAGGTCGGAAAATGGCAAGGTTAGATGATGGATGAGGGAACTGAGGGTACTGGGGCTGGAAGGGGATGGGCTCATTTATTCTGTCAATTGACCTCAAATAACAGGTGTTGTGGTTAACATGCTATTATTTTGTATTCAAATCTGTCTGTAGCTATATATTTGAGAATTAGTTATACCCTAACATTTCATTGAATAAGGTATGATGAAGACTCTTCCAAGTAAGCAATTAAAATCAGTTTCTTCCTTGCACATTAAATTTATTAACTAGAAGGTTTACAGTGCTCAGGATAAATTAACTAAGGATTGTGATGATTTAATATTTCTGTCATGAGACTCTACAGCATTGTGGTAGTAATCTGTACTGGTCCAAGATCTAACTTAAAGATATATGTTTATACTGCAAATTCTGCCACAATGCTTAAGCATAGCCTCATAGATTCACATTTAAAAGATTTATGATTTAAAATGAATGATGATGAGCATTTATTTTCAATAATTTCAATACAGTGAAAACTATATTACTTCATTCATTGATAAAATGCTGTTCCTATTCACATCCGTCATCAGAGTATTCTGTGTGAGAGAGAAGTTAAATAGCTAATGACCCTCATCGGGGGTAGAGGGTGGGGGTTGGGAATCATTTCTCTCACAACACATAAAACAATGCCATAATTTGCAGTGGTACCACATGGCTTTAAAAGACCTGAGATTCACAAAAAGACATGCAAGCATACTGCAAGTATAGTCACGGTGCTGTTTTATAGCCCCACTTAGGCAGAGGCCAGCCAAATATATCTGCAGAGGACCAATGTTGTATGCTGCTGAGCATCTCCTTTCGAGGTACTGAATACTCTGAGCTGCCTCTGACACTAATGTGAGGTGAGGATGTTCAGCACCTCAGGTGAAGCAAGCAGCACCTGTTGGATCAGGCCCTAAATGACTAATGTATGAACACAGAACTAAAGCTATCTGTTCATTTTTGATACATCTATTTTTTATTAGGTTGTAACATTTCTGTATACTATTTTTAGCAATGTCAAGTGATGTTGTTCTGTTGTGATTGTGATATTTCAGCAGGCAAATGTTTTGTGGTTTTAATCAAGACATCATAACGAAGCGAACTGGGTTAGTTCTAGCCAGTAAGATTCAGAAAAAGGAAATTGTATGTCTGGTCTATAATTGATTTTTTGGGGGGAACAGTATATCAAAGAAGTGCAATTAATTTATTTAAAACTGAGCTGTCACGTTACAGTATCTTTCTTTGTGCAGATTTATGTAACAGACCTATGTTTTTTAAGTTACATGTAGTTTCATGGTGATTACTCAGCAAAAGTTATCTGAGATTCACATTAATCAAAGCTTCTGCAAACAGTTGACTGGCGGCTTAGCATATTACTTCAGTGGAATATAAGCCAGAAAAAGCCATTTTGCTGAAAAGGCAGGGCACCTACTGAAAAAATTAAAGAAAGCACATCTTTCAGATATAATCTGAGGGGGATAGAGGTTCATGGCCTTTAGAAACTAAACAGGATCTGGCCTCACAAATCTCTTTGAAATCAGATCCTTCCAATTGTTTCTCCGTCTGAGCAGTGTAGATTCTCACAAACAAAGCTGGCAGTGCTCCACCCCTGCTGCGAACCGTCCCGCTGTGGTAACAGGTAACCGTTATACTCTTCTTGATACAGGAGAGAGGGAATGACCCCCCACAGTAAGGAGGAAAACTCATACCCTAAGGCTGGGAGGTCTCTGCCACCACCGAAAATAGAAAGTAGGGTAGTGGTGGTCGGTAGACTCTCTGCGAGGGGACGGAGGCGCTCATAGACCTCGTTGCCTGACATTTCACTTGTAGGTATGCGCCTGCCAGTGCTCGACCGAAATGTACAGAGCAATTGTCGAGGATTATCTGGCTTCTGACTACTACCCCATGCTACTCATCCATGTGGGCACAATGAAACTGCGAGTGTGACGCTGAAGCGGATCAGAGTGACTACAGGGCTCTGGAAGAGGGTGAGAAGATTGGAGTGCAGTGGTATTTTCTCTCAATCTTCCTGTCCAAAGGTTAGCCTCTGGGCAGAGACAGATGCATCATGGAGGTGGAATGCTGCTGCGAAGATGGGTTCGCAAGGCAGGCTTTGGCTTCCTCAAACCAACGGGCAATGCTATTCCAAGGAAGGACCTGCTAGGCCAGAGATGGCAGTAACCTTCGAGAGGGAAAGAACCTATTTGGAACACCAAGGCTGGCTAACCTCAGTGAGGAAAGGGCTGTAACTAGTACGACGGGACAGTGAGCAAAGCGCACAGGTAATGGGGAACACGAAGACCCTGGAGATGGGTTGGAAACAAGAGGATCATGGGCTTGTAAATGGCAGAGAGAAAGGAGGGTTCAGGGCAAAACTGGAGCAAGATCAAACCAGTATATTAGATCCCTATATACAAATGGCGAGAAGTATGGGAATAAGCAGGAGAACTCGGAAAGGCATCAAAATAAACACAACTATGGACATTGTTGGCAGCACTGAAAAACTTGTGGGATAATACAAACATACTTGAATGTTGGTGTGGATGCGTATACGTGACTCAGGAAAGGATAGACCGGGGGAAAAGGGAGAGGTGTGCCTATATATAAAAGGTAACATCACTTGGGACTAGTAGAGATGGACATAGGAGACAGAAAGTGAGAGCCTCTGGTTAGGCTGAAAGGGGTAAAAAACAAGGATAGTCGTGCCTAGGAGTCACACATGGCCACCTAACCAGGTGGGAAGAGTGGATGAGCTTTTTTTAAACAATACTTAAACAAATCATCTTCAAAGCCCTAAGATTGTTGTGGTGATGGGGACTTCAACTATCCAGATATATGTTGGTTAAAAATAACACTCGTTGGGCACATGACGATTCAATAAGTTCCTTTGTGATCTGCAGTTGCTAGACAGACTTTTTTTACTTCATGAAGGTTGAATAATAGCTACTAGGGGGTAAGCTTTTCAGACTTAGTTATACAAATAAGGTGAGGACCGTTTTGAGAATTTTGAAAGTAATATGCAGGTTGTGAAAATGATCATTGAAATCAGTAGAGTTTGCAATTCTAAGATAGTAGAAGTGGAGTACATAGCAAATTATCGAGACAAGACTGAGCATGGAATGGCAGGATTTGTAAGCAAATGGGAGTCTGTACAGGAATGTCGCTATGAATCAAAGTACTGAGGTGAATTAATACAATGAGGAAGGAGTTTGTGCATAGTTCTCTTCAAAGTGGTACATCTATTAGGGGCTAAAGTCAAGCTTGATTCGCGCGTAGAAAAGATAGATAAATATGTGGCAAAAAGACACCTTGGCTTAACCACGAGATCGTGCATGACCAACCAATAAAAATGAGATCAATGAAAAATGGAAACACAGGTCAGATTAACACAAGGATGAATATAGGTCAAATAAACAGGGAAGCAGGGCAAGAATTAGGAAAGCAAAAGGCACAAAAATGACTCAAACTAGCTATGGAATAAAGGAAAACAAGACTTTTTATCAATACAATTAGAAGGAAGCGGAAGACCCAAAGACAGGTAGGCCCACTGCTCAATGAGGAGGGAGAAACCAGTAACGAGGAAAACTTGAAATGCAGAGATCTTAATGACTTCTTGTTCGGTCTCACTGAGAAAGTCTGAAGATGCTAACTGAGTGAATGCTTATGGAAGGGGGGTAGTTTAGAAGATAAAATAAAAAAAGAAACAAGTTAAAAATCACTTAGAAAAGTTAGATCCTGCAAGTCAACAGCCTGATAAATTGCATCCAGAATACCAAGGAGTCTGATAGAGGACGTACTGAGCCTCTAGCTATCTATCTTTGGAAAGTCATGGGAGACAGGAAGATTCCAGAAGAACTGGAAAGGCAAATATAGTGCCCATCTATAAAAAGGGAAATAAAACAAGCCCAGGAAAGTACAAGACCAGTTAGTTTAAACTTTCTGTGCCAGGGAAGAATAATGAGCAAGTAATTAAAGAAAATTATCTGCAAACACTGGAAGTGGTATCGGGATAGGGAATACAGCCAGCATGGAGGGTTGACACGAATGTTCTTTACAAATCTGAAGCTTCTTTGATAGGATAACGAGCCTTGGGAAGGGAGAAGCAGTGGATGTGGGTATACCTAGACTTTAGTAACGGCATTTGTTACAGTCCTTCGCAAGATATTCTTATCGAATAAACAGGCAAATACAATTTAGATGGGGCTACTTATAAAGGTGGGTTGCCATAACTGGCTGAATAACCGTACTCAAGAGTTGGTTTATTTAATGGCTCCAAGAAAGCGTATAACAAGTGGGGTTCCGCAGGGGTCTGTTTGGGACCGGCTCTGTTTCATATCTTCTTCAACTACACTTTAGATGTGCATAGAAACGTAGCACTTATTAAGTTGGCAGACAAACCAAACTGGGAGGGAATTGCAACTGCTTTTGGAGGACCAGGGTCAAAATTCAAAATGATACGGACAAATTGGAAGAAATGGTCTGAAGTAAAACTGGATGAAGGGTCAATAAAGACAAATGCAAAAGTGCTCCACTAAAAGAAACAATCAGTTTTTCGACATGTCAGATCGGGAAGAGACCCTGTCTAGAAGGAGTAGAGAAAGAGATCTGGGGTCATAGTTGATCCAGAAGCTAAATATCAGTCACAGTGTGATACTGTTGCAAAAAAAGCAAACGTGATTCTGGGATGCATTAACAGGTGTGTTGTAAAAAGACACCGAGAAGCATTCTTCCGCTCTACTCTGCGCTGATTAAGGCCTCAACTGGAGTATTCGTGTCCCGTTTTTGGCAAGATCAAGAAAGATTGGAGAAACTGGAGAGGTCCAAAGAAGAGCAAAAAAGATTAAACGGTCTTGAAGAACATGACCTAATGAAGAAGGCGAAAGATTGGGTTGTTAGGTTGAAAAGAGAAGATTGAGAGGGGACATGATAGCAGTTTTCAGGTATCTAAAAGGGGTCATCAGGAGGAGGAGAAAACTTGTTCACCTTAGCCCTAATGATAGAACAAGAACAATGGGACTTAAACTGCAGCAACAGGAGTATTAGGTTGGCACAAGAAAATCCTAACTGTCAGGGAGTTAAAACAACCTGGAATAAATTGCCTAGGGAGGTTGTGGAATCTCCATCTCTGGAGATATTTAAAAGTAGGTTAGATAAATGTCTATCAGGGATGGTCTAGACAGTATTTGGTCCTTCCATGAGGGCAGGGGACTGGACTCGATGACCTCTTGAGGTCCCTTCCAGTCCTAGAGTCTATGAATCTATGAAAGTTGAGAAATACTTTTTAGCTGTGATCCTGAGGTTTGTCACTGTTTGTTACCATTCTACAGATCTGCAGAAACAACTGTTCTCAAAGTTTTGCCTCTGCAGAGCCATTCTTTGTTCGGCTATGCCAAAAGGACAGGAGACACTTGATATGGTTTTAATCAGGCTGCAACTTTATTATTAGATGTCTGGGACTACATGGCAGATAAAATCGTACAATGCAGGTAACTCCATGATCTTTCAATATCTACCTGGGGGCTTCTACCAGCCCTCTCTTTTTTCATCCAGGTCCCCCAGCCAACCCGTTGCTGGGATCTTACTATCCCTATATAAGGTGTGTGTGTGACGGGGCAGATTGGACCTGCACTGGTACAGCCGGAGTTAATCCTTCCCTCCTAGAAGAAGAAGCCCCACCCCTGAGGCTCTGCTGGGCATGCTCCACCTGGAAGTCAGGTATAAAAGCCTACAGAGCTGCTCAGTCAGGGTGGACTGCCGGAGGGGAAGGAGGCTTGTCAGTCTCCAGCAGAAGAGTGGCCGCAGATCTAGTTGAATCTGAGGAATGGGTAGGAAGTGACCCAGGGAGTCCTTAAAGGGGAATGGTGCAAAGACTGTTCAGGCCAGGGTGTTTTGGGAGGATCCCTGCCGGAACACTGGTGAGGAGAACTCGCCACCAACAGAGCCCTGGGTTGGGACCCGGGGTGGGACTGGGTCCCCCTACCCCTCACACTCACCTTTAAAATGAGGTGACCCCGCATAGTGAGGTGTTAGGACTTCGGCCGCTAAGCTGCATTACCCCAGCAGAGATGGGGAATTAGATGGACTCTTACCATTGTGCTACACTGCCCTAGGGGCACATTGTATGGATTCTGGCTGCTAGGCTGCATTACCCCATTAGGGAAGGGGAAATATGGACTCTGGCCCTAGGGACACACTGTGCTAACTACAGAGGGGTTTAGAACACAGACTCGGGTGCAGGGCTGGCGCTTCCATTAGGCAACCCTAGGCAGTTGCCTAGGGCACCAGGATTCAGGGGGGCGGCATTTTGTGTGCTCCCCATGGGGTGCACGAGCGTTTCTGGTTCCGCTCTCGTCGCGCTGCCGAAGAAGGACCTTCTGCCGATGTGCCGCGGAAAACAATGGCAGGCAATTGAGCAGCTCAATTACTGCTGCCGACGCCTGTGGCATTTCCGCAGAGGGTCCTTCGGCGGTGCGATGGGAGTGGAACCGGAAGCTCCCGCGAGCCCCGTGGGGAATGCACAAAATGCCGCCCCCCGAATTCTGCCCAGGGCACCAGAAACTCTGGCGCCGCTCCTGCTTGGGTGTAGAGAGACTCGGCTACCTACTACCTCCTTAACTTACGGGATCATTGAGGTACAAGCCCCGCCACTGTGGGCTATAAGCGTGGGTGTTGGCTCCCCGCTATACCAATCATTGGAGCCCCCAACATTCCATCCCCATTCTGCTCCTTTAACAAACATCTCCTTTTTAAGTCCTTTACCAGGTCATTTATCTGGTCACTGTAAACCTTCCCTATGGAGTACCTGCACTGGACATTTGCCCTGCACTTATATAATGAGTTGTGCTATGTAGCCTACCACCCTTCCCCCTTCAGCTAGGCCAATCTGGTGATGAGGGAAATATTCCTATCCAGCCTCCCTGGAAAGGAATGACTAGCATGATGACCACACCTAGTATTTTGCCACCTCAAAGGGAAGAAGGGTGGATGCTACCTCTAGTCCAGGGAAAAGGGGCTTTTCCCACTGGGCTTGCCCCATTTCAACTCCCCAGCCCTTCCAGTCCTTGGAGATGAGTCAGTGTCACCACGCTGACCCACTCCCCTTTTGCAGCAGCTTCTGAGCCCTTCTCCCATCCTCCACCTGTAAAGTGCTGTTCCTTCTCCCCTGGCAAGCCGGACAATAGCCCCTACTTAAGGTGTGGTGTGGTCATTCTCCTCCTCTCTGGAATATCTTGGCATGGACTGGACTCTTAGCATGTTTGTAGATAACACTAAACTGGGAGAAGTGGTAGATACACCGGAGGGTAGGGTTAGGATACAGACGGGGACCTAGACAAATAGAGGATCGGCCAAAAGAAACCTGATGAAGTTTACAAGGACAAGTGCAGAGTCCTGCACTTAGGACAGAGAAGAATCCCATTCACTGTTACAGACTAGGGACCAAATGGCTAGGAAGCAGGTCTGCAGAAAAGGACCTAGGGGTTACAGTGGACGAGAAGCTGGATATGAGTCAACAGTGTGCCTTCTTGCCAAGAAGGGTAATGCATTTTGGGCTGTAGTAAGTAGGGCATGCCAGCAGATCGAGGGATGTGATCATTCCCCTCTATTCGACATTGGTGAGGCCTCATCTGGAGTACTTTGCAGTTTTGGGCCCACACTATAAGAAGACGTGGAGAAGTTGAAAGAGTCCAGTGGAGGGCAACCAAAAATGATTAGAGGACTGGAGCACATGACTTATGAGGAGAGGCTGAGCGAAACTGGGATGTTTAGTCTGCAGAAGAGAAGAATGAAGGGGATTTGATAGCTGCTTTCAACTACCTGAAAGGGGGTTCCAAAGAGGATGGATCTAGACTGTGTCTTAGTGGTAGCAGATGACAGAACAAGATGTAATTGGCTCAAGTGCAGTGGGGCGAGGTTTAGGTTGGCTTTTTCACTAGAAGGGTGGTGAAGCACTGGAATGGGTTACCTAGGGAGTGTTGGAATCTTTTTCCTTAGGTTTTTAAGGTCTGGCTTGATAAAGCCCTGGCTGGGATGATTTAGTTGGGAATTGGTCCTGCTTTGAGCAGGAGGTTGGACTAGATGACCTCCTGAGGTCCCTTCCAACCCTGATATTCTATGATTCTGTGATCTTAATTTTGCAGGAGGCAAATAGTAGCTGAGGGCCTTTCTGGAACCCTTTGTTCCAGAATGCTGGATCTGAGAGGCAGGTCTCCTACTAATGGTTTTACACTTCTGAGTAGTTTTGTGGCTCATGTGGCAGGATGTGAGATCCCTACAATGTGGATCTGAAAGCACAAAGGGTGGGACAAAGGACAGCAATTACTTCTGCTCTGGTCCTCGTACACTGGCTAAGAGGACTGGAGTGGCATAAAGAGGTCCTAAAAGTCTCTCTACCTGAGAGAGGATTCCCTGGTGCCTGCACTGAGGAAGATAATTGTAAGATTGCATTCTAAGGACTCCCTCCCAGTCCTGGCATAGAGGAAAGGGTGTTGGGAGGCAGTGAAGATTCCAGACAGCTCTGTGGCCCACAGGGAAGCCTGGAGATACATTAGCCTTCAGGGCTGTCTAATTTATCCCAGGGGAAGGTGCAGAGGCACAAAACAGAATCTTGCCCAATGTGTTCAGAAAAAATAAAACTCTGGTAAGGAACCTTATAAAAATCTCAGATCAGCAGTCCATTTCAATTCAACAAAGAACTTCGATGCATGCTTAACGTCATTCACCTACTAAAATCCAATTGATGTTGATGCTTAAATGTAGTGTAATCTTAGCTGTGTTGGTCCCAGGGTATCTGACAGACAAGGTGGGTAAGGTAATGGCCTTTATTGGAACAACTTCTGTTGGTGAGAGAGACAACCCACACAGAACTCTTTGACTTGACTCTTTCATTAACAGAAGTTGATCCAATAAAAGAGATTACCTGACCCACCTTGTTTCTTCAGTGCTTAAAGTTATGCATGTTTAAATGCTTTGCTGAATAGGGCTGAATTTAAGAGTATGATTAAATTCTTTGCCAAATTGCAGCCTTTAATCCTTACTGGTGGGAGTACACCCACCAAAGTCAAGAATCATATATGTGAATCAGGTCTGCATGATCATGTCCTTATTTCCTATTTACAGCATAAGGGCTTAACTGTGGCATTTCAGATATCTCAGTGTGGTAACTATTGGCTTTTTAGTGGCAACCTTTCTCATGTTAGGAGTAACAATGGGTGAATGCCAAAGGGTAGAAATTTCAGTATGGTTTGGTTAAATGCCTCTGAACCTTTTGGAACAGGAAAAGTTGGGCTAGATCCTATTCCCATTGAAATCAATTGTAAAATGCCAATTAACTTTACTGGGAGCAGGACTAGGTCCATAATGAGAATGGGCTACCTAGTGAGATTTCCAGTCCCTCTTAATTTGGGCTAGGCTGTAAATACTGGTACCACAAGAATAGTTTGTCTTGCAGAATTTTTTTTTTCTATTTTGTGGAAATATAAGGATATTTAAAATGGAGAAAATATTAGAAACATTAACAATTTTGTTAAAAATACTGTATCCAGAACAGTTCTAGGTTTGGGTTTAACCTCTTCAGGTCTGTTCTTGTTTTACTCCTGAACAGTTTTGCCCATCCTTAGCCTTCATAACCTAGTAGCAGAACAACAGATTGATGTCTTAACATTCAATTGCACTTTAACATATTTTGCAAAGCTTTCCAAAACTGGCTAATGGTTTTGGGTGCTTCAAGTTTGGATGCCTAACTTATTCCACCGTAAAGGGGCCTGGCTTTCAGAACATGGGTGTTCAACACTTGTGGCAACATGGGTTCCTTTAAGGTGTCTCATATTGAGCACCCCAAATCAGAAGTCATTTATGAAAATCATTAGATTTTTAAAAAAAACCTAAGGATCATTTCTGCTATTAATGATTCAATGTATCTTTTAGCTTTAACATTTTAAATCAGGAAGCCAGAAAGAAGGAGAATTCAGCTCCAGCAGAGGGAGCTGTGCCTGTATTGAGTGATATTTCCTTTTTTTTTCTGTCTCTTTTCATTAGTGCTGCGGTAGCACATTGAATAGAAAAAGTACAGATGTTGTTCTTATGTGCAAGGTCACTTCTAAAATGGAGTTTTACTTCACCTTGTAGCTATAAATAGGAAGGAAATAAGTATGGTTATTTGTCAAATCAAAACTTGATTCCTTTTCTTGTTCACTACGAACTTTTTTGTCTCACGTGTTACTAGATGTCTATTTCTAACCCAGGCTGCTTGAACTCATTTATAGATTTCTGTTATTTGGATGCTAAATTACTAATCGGAGTAAATCAAAATCTTCAAGTAGGGAAGGAATTAAATCAAGAAAATGAGTTATGCAACTTTGTTACATTTCTTGCTTTCCTGATGAGCCCTTAGGCAGAAACATATTTTTTATTTCATCTCAATCCTCAACATATTTCTGAGGCCTTAATTCTGCAAAGCTTTCTGTGCTTTGTGTGGTATTGAGTACACTTAGTTCTTACTGAAGAATTTCATGAGAGCCGAGGCCACTTAACCTGGATTTGATAGGTAGGATACAGGCCTCGTTTTTCATTCTTTCTGGTTTGACTTACTGTGGAAAGGCTAGTTGTCTCTCAATACTTAGGGATGAAGTCAGCTTCTAACAATGTGCTTGGCCTTCCCTTCCATAACTTCACCAATATTAAAATAATCTATCTGAAATTTTACTTGTCTCATTTTATACCACGGTAGAATTATTTTGGGAACGTTTCTTTCAGATTTTATGTCATTTGGAAGATATGGGGATTCCAAAAGTAAAGAGGATTTCAAAAATTGAAACTCTTCTGTTCCTTTTTTGGTTCCAGAATGCCTTCTCCTCTGAGCTCTAAATTTGTTTGTTTGGCCTTACTGCAGAGAGATGCATCTTAGTGCTTCCATGGGAGAATTGCAGGGGGGTGAGCTGTTTTCACAGACATACAGAAAAATGTTAGTTGTAAACTAACCTACTAATGGTTCCAAGTTGTGTTGCTGCTGCAGCTCACTTAAGCCACATTCTTGCACAAATACTCCTGCAGTCTTATCAGTATTCCTCTGGGCCACTTGAAAATTTACATGGCCCATCTTACCCGTGGCTAGAATTATTATCATTTTCCTATTTTGAAAGCTTTATTCAAATCGTTCAAGAACTTTTATAAAGACAAAGGTTCAGAAAATGAAGAGGCTTTCAATGTGAAGAATCATCTTGGTACTTTTCTTTTTTTTAAGCTGCTTGTAGCTACAAAACGGTTTGGCCTACAGACATCAAATTTCTCTGTTACGCTGGCCCAGCTACAGAGAAGGGGTTAGTATAGGAAGATGTAAACAGCTATTTTTCAAGTAAATACAGAAAAGCACATGATGGATGCAGTATGACATCAATAATATATACAATGTTATAGAAATTGAAATATAGCAATTACAATGAAATTGTATATATTATAATATACACACAGTGACTAGGGCAGAGGAATGGAGGAGAACCCCCTCTCTCAGAACTTTGATGAGGTGGGAGGAAGATAGCTCTAGATCTCCCCAGTGGAGACTGGATGAGGGAGTGAATAACAGATGTGTTGCCTCATAGGGGGTTAGTGGAAGATGTTAAAATTTGAGAGAAAATGTCTGTTTTAATACTGTTTGTTGCTGTGTCTGAATTTTTGAAGATTTAAGGGGGCAAAGGTAATTGGGGCGATAGTGGACAGACAGTTATTACATTAGCCAGTCCCTAACATCACAGATCGACTGTGTAATTCCAGAGTGGCTAGCATTTAAGGTTTATTAAAGTGCATGAGAGAGAGTTCTAAAAATAATGGCCTGTTTCTTAGCTGCATTGCCACAAAGCAGCGCTGAAGCTAGCTTACCTGGCCACTTCTCCTGACATAAGGGAGTCTTTAAATGGTGCAGAACCCATGTAGAAATGCTTGTTACACTCCTTCTACATGAAGTTGGGGCAGAAATATTGACCTATGGAAGCAGAATGCAACTTGGTGTCCCTGTACTCCAGGATTCCTCAGATGCTGTAGGTAGCTGAACTATATTAAATAGCTGGAGGCCTGTTTGGTTGAGTTTTAGATATTAATGTTCTTACAGCGTTCCAGCAAAGTTGGAGGTTTTTTTGGTAGTAGGATAGCAAATGGTTTTTCTGCTTTATTTAGGGATGCTGTCAAGTAAGTATGTGTGTATCATATTGCATATACACCTGTATCTATATAACTATATATGAGGGTTTTTTGTTTTTGTTTTCTGCAGGGCTCCGTGTTTTTTCCTTTTGGAAAAGGTCAGATCCTACATCTTTTAGTCCTTACAAATTGAGAACACAAATATTCTGTAATTATTGTGCAGGTGCAATTTTGCTGGTATACTTAAATATACAGTGTGGATAATAACAGAGAGAGGTAATTGATGATTGTTTCCTCAACAAAGTTGCATCAAGGTAATGAATTTCTCTAAAAGATTTTAGGGTTGATGGATTTCTTTTTTAGATTCAAGTGACTGCAGTTTTTATCTGGTGACAGTACCAGTCTCCAAAGTACAAAGTCAACCAACATCTGGATGCTAAGTTTTTCTATGATGACAGATTTCCACATTAGTTTCATTCTCATTGCACAGTAAAACATCCTGTTAGAACTGAAAGGTACCAGTGCAGGAGAAATTACTTGAACTGCCTAGAAAATGAACAATTCCCTGCAATATCTAAACTAAACTGTAATCACTTACATTTGACTGCACTCTACATATTTGCTGAAGTGAAGAATAAAATCTCTTAGGTCTTCTGACTTTTCCCATTCATGAATTTCTTTATCACAGAATGGGTTGTTGCCCTTTATTCCTGAATTTACAGGTAAGAAACACAGATCCTGGGTGTCATTAACAGATAGCTAAGGGTTAATGTTTCTTTTACCTGTAAAGGGTTAACAAAGGGAACCAAACACCTGACCAGAGGACCAATCAGGAAACTGGATTTTTCAAAAGTGAGGAGGGAACTGTCTTTGTTCTGCCTGTTTGTTTTCTCTCGCTATGAGAGAAGGAGTCTTTTTTTTCTATCTCCAAGCTTCTTTCTACCCTTCTGTCCGCCAGTTGTGAGTACAAAGGAAAAGCAATAGGTTTATAATGTATTTTGGTATTTACATGTGTGGAGTGCTGGAATGTTTAAATTGGATATCTTTTGAATAAGGACTGATTATTCATATTTTCTTTAAGCACAATAGCCTGTGTTATGTCATCTTGATGCAGTGATCATGTCATGTGTTTTTTTCTCTCTTTTTTATATAAAGCTTCTTTTTACTTGTTGGATTTTCTTTTCCTAGTTAAGGCAAGGGGATAGGAAGTCTGTGTCCAGGAGTACTGTCTCTCAGGGAAAGACTGGAGGGGGGAGAAAGAAGGAGTGGGAAGGTAAATCGTCCTCTCTGTTTTTGTGTTTCAAGGGATTGAAGCAGGGAAATCTCCTAGTATCGTCCCGGGTGGGAAAATCTGGGAGGAAGTAAAGAGCAGGAAGGGAAGTGGTTATTTCCCTTTTTCGGAGGCTCAGGACATCTGAGTCTTGGGGGTCCCCCAGGGAAAGGTTTGGGGAGACCAGAGAGTTTATCAGGTACTCAGAATCCTGAAATGGTGGCAGCGAGAGAAGATCCAAGCTGGTAATTAAGCTTGGAGGTTCATGCTAAGCACCCAGATTTTGGACGCTAAGGTCCAGATTTGGGACAGAGGCTTATTACACTGGGCTGCAGCCAAGAAGTGCTCAAGGCAACTTAAATCTTCCTTGTGTTCCCCTCATCGTGGGATTGTCCAAGTATTGGTCCAGCTCCTGATGAAAATCTGAGCGGCTTTTGGGGAGTTTTAAATTTATTCTGGCTGCCAGTGGTTGCTCATTGGTTCTACTGTCCAATGAAAGTACAGAAATGTAGAAATCTGGGAATCACTGGAATACAAAGCACCCAGTTATATGCCTGTTCTCCCTTGGTCACAGTCCTTAAACTGCAGTCAGGAGTGGGTCACCCTCCCTGGGCTGGATCTGCCTGTGCTGGTGCATAGTTGCTGTAACACAGGCAGGAGTTTGGGTGGAGTTCTTGGAGCAATACCTCCACACTTTGGTTAGACGCGTTGCTCCATTTCCACTTAATCTTCACTTATGCTTATTTTGAGTGCTCTGAAATGTATCCTCAGTAAGAGGATGTTACTGGAAAAAAAAGAATCTTAGGCTGTCTACCCAAAAGAGAATAGCTAGACTGTAATCTACTTCCAAAACAGCAGCTGAATGTAGGTTAGCAGCAGTTTGGGAGGCATTTTTGTGTCTTTGCTATCGGTCCTCCCACATAATCTCAGTATAACCCAGGGTTATATGCAGAATCCTCTGTGACCATGATGCGGAAATCCAGTTTCCTGACAGAATAAATGGAACTTCTGGTACAAAAGGTCATAGCATTACAATCTCATGTAGGGATCAGGAACTCTTAGGGGAAACCATGCCAAACAGATGTAATTAGGGAACAGGATCCCAACGACCGTTGACTCACTATGCTACTATAATGTTATAACAATGATGGTGTTTTTGTATTGTCTTTCATCCATAAGGATTGCCAGGTCCTCTACAAACAATATGTACAGGATGCAGGAATCACTTGATGGAACCACCTCTGGGGGTGAAGGATAGTATTTAACAGAGGCAGTGTGAACAGAACACAAGAATAGGACTCAGCAGACCTGGGTGGTGGTTGTTGGGTTTTTTTTTTTTTTTCCTGACTCTTCTAATGACAAATGGCAAGTCACATTGCCTCTGTTTCTCCTAGCACTCTTTGTATTGCCTGTTTAGATGCTAAGCTCTTTGAGGCAGGGGCTGTATCTTACTGTGTTTATATGGCACATAGCACAATGGGGCTTCGCTCTTTATTGGGTCCTTTAATGCTGTATTACTGCTACTAATAGTAGCAGCAGTGTCTGGGAATATTGCACACCATATTAGAATAGGAAATGAATACAATGCTATCCAAATAAAATGACATCCCTTTCTATTCGGTTAACAGAATTTTAGAATGAGAGAAAATATTTATTGTGGGAAACATAATCAAAGCAGGAGTGTTACCTGGAAAGATTATAACTACATCATTGGAGTTTGGCCAGGACAGAGATGAATACTCCTCTATTTATGAAAAAATTCTATGGTATCTTTAATGATCAAATTAGGACTTTATTTTCTGTCTCATCCAGTAGCAAAGTGTACCTGGCCACCACGATGGAGCATTGTCAATACTGACAGTTCTATTTACTGAATTACTCACGTCACTTCTTGCAACATCTTCTCAACTAATTACTGAGCAGGCTTTCTTCTGCTTAGCTTATATGATTTTGATAAGATTGTAGTCCCAGGCATTGTCCTCAGGAGGGATGTGGGAAGATTTGGACCCCACATTAAGAAATGGACAAAGTGTGACAAAAGGAAAACAAATAAATAACCACTATAGACACTGCCTGCCAACACTGTGGTGGAGAAAACAGTTGTAGTTGCAAGGACAGAGGAATATAGCTCTGAGGGGGAGGAAAAAGTTTCACAGATGGTACGATCAATGAAGTGTCATATTTTGGCAGGTTAATATACAAACATAGCCTTTTCCCCCTTGAAATAGAAATGGATTTCCAAGGGTAGAGAACTCTCATTCTACCACAAAAATGCCAACCCTGAAACAACCCTGAAACAACCCTCCTAAGATTTCTGCCTTAGACAAATTCACAGCTGCATGGAATTTCTTTGCTAAATAAGGGCATGCAGCAGGGAAATGGTTAGTGATTGAATCTTTTTCTTGCATATTTGTGCCTAAATAAAAAAGCTTTGTTAAAAAGTGGAAAGTATGTTTCAGTCCACCTATTTCTCCCCAAAATGAGCAGTTAAGGAGTTCACTTAGTTCCTATTATGTTGTCCCACTGTTATTTTTAACCAGTCATTACCATGTCACCTGACTTACACTACTCATCAAGGTGAAGTTTGCATCCCTAAAATATGCACAAAGATCAGAATAAACTACAGTATGCAGTATGTTTAGGGGCAAAATTAAAGTTTTGGTTTTTGTGTGAGATGGGGTGATTGATCCACTAGTCAATGGAGGTATACCAGTGATTAATTTTACCTTTATTTGCTTAACTGAGGATAAATAAGGTCCTCCTGCATTCAATAGCAGGTTTGTCTGACTTGTTTGTATACGAAGAAGTGCCATCATCTTTTTGCCATTTTCACAACAAACATTTTGCTGCTGGAAGTTGCCTTGAGCTGATTTACTGATGTGCCCAAATCTTTTCACCCTGTGTTCTCCAGGTTAACGAGATTTATTGTGCACAGTCTTACGTATGGGCAATAGATGCCTTATCAGTGCAATGCAGTGTAAATAACCATAAAACTTGGAAATGATAATCCCCCCCCTTACCACTAAACTAGTTCAGAAATATTTGTGAAAAACCTAAATTTTCATATATAGATACCCAATCTCCACATATTACTTGAGTGACTGAGAAATGTGTTCTGAAAGGGTAAAGGAAAGTGGTAGCTGTTTTCAATGCTGCAGTTATGCATATGATCTTTTTTTCCATGACACGGGTTTACTTTGAATAGTCCATTGTACCACAAGCATTGAGCTTTTGAAGCTTTCCTATATAGATCAGCTATTAAACATTATGGCAGCCAGAGGTTTGACTGGTCCAGGGACTTCAGAGAACTTTCTTTATTTGCTTTAGGGCTACATTGTGGGTCGGCTGAAAGGAACATTCATTGCTAGTGCTTTCTTAAAAATATTAATCTTTCTATGGTGAACCAATTCATTGAGTAAAATATGCAATTTTAAACATCATCTAAATAGTCCAATGATCTCTGTTCATGAATTTACCTAGTGGTGGGCTCCTTCAGTATGTCTGCAGGGGAAATCATTACAGCTATATCTTTTTTTTTTTTCCCTAGGAGCATGCAGGACTTGATGCTTATTACTCCTCATATTTGACTCACTGAAATGCATCTACATAATTTGTATCTGATGCTGTCAATTTAAATAGTGTGGGAATCTTTCATTGCTTTGTCTGCACAGATTCTTGTAAATTGTATCCAGACTGGTCTAAATGGAATGCATTATTTTCTTTTGAAATGGTAGCAAAGTCCAGACCTTGTTCTCCTACACTGACATTCTATAAAGTTGCGATGACAAGGGAGCAAAACTGTGTCAGTGACATGGTTTTTCAGGCCACAACATTCCCCTCCTGTCTTTGTGTCTCCAGTGTAAGTGACTCTAAATCCAGAAGTAGAACAGTTTTTCTACTGCACTGTGTCAAAAAGTGTAATCTGATAGCTAAGTAATGATAATACCATATGCCAACTATACCATTTAAAATAATACACTTCTGTTATACTGTTGGCACGCTTATGGCCCTCTTTAAAGTATATTATGGATCTCATTTTAGTCATGTAATAATTTGAACTTGTATAATATGCCCAAGAATATCCTCTTCCCCTTGAGACATCATTCAGGTTTCTGAAGCCCTGTAAATCCTTTTTTTAATGACAAGGAAGTACAGAGGTTTACTTTTACCCTGACTTTCAGGATTTCTTCGTAACAGATTTTCATGAACAGAAATGTTAAGATTAGTAGGTGTATAGTACAGTAGCATTGATCTACTGTATGGTTATGGATACAGTATTTGCTTAAAAAACCCAACCAAACACGCTCCCCCACAAAAAAAATAAGCATAGGCAGCTGGTGGAAATATTCTTTGTGGAGGAGGTTGAGTAAAGCTGTCAGGTCCCACTCTACGATGCGCGTGGGTTGCTGCTTCTATCCTGGCCCAGTGTGGAGGATAGGCCGGTGGACGGGGGTGCGGGGGGAGTGTTGGAGAGCCAGCCCACCCTGCACTTCCCCTGTAGTGACATCTCCTGTCCTGCCGGGCTGGGCCCAGCTGCTGGCAGATTTTCTGTGGCAGGCTCTTCTGAATGACGGGGAGTCTAGACATCTGATCACCCCAAGAAGACTATGTGTGGTGCCTTTGTCTGGCTGCTGTATGGATATTAAAAAAAGGTACTAAAAGTGATTCCCCCAAATGACAGTGACCCCTCAGTTTCACCAAGTACAAAAATCTTGTAGTTCTTATGTTAAAACTTGTAAGCTCCTATCTGCAGAAAACACTGATTGTATCTGTCCTGTGAAAGATACTCTATTACTATGTAAAACTTACAAACAAGTTAATTGACTTTGTTCTTGAAGTAAACACTATGCTACCCTTAAGCTGTAATTGATACAATATAAACAAACAGACTCCCACCCTCTGTGATTACAGGGCCGAGAATCTCATAGGAATTAACACACACCTCAAAAATGGTGGAGACAGTAAATTAAAATATGGTAAGATATGGAATGTATGTTGATGAATGTTTGATGTACATGAATGGTTAGAGAGGTGGCAGCCTGGAAAGGATCCATCAGCTGAAGAATGTGTCAAGTGGACTACCAGACAACCCCCGGAGGGTAAACTGGGATCAACTCCAAACACCTGGAAGGAATGTGCCACTTTAAACAGTGTGGAGCCACCAGGAATGTGCCATCTGCTGACTGAGCCAACAACAGCAGGATGAAACGGTTCCCATAGACTAACATAGGAATTAATTCCTATAAAAATGAACTCTAAAAACTGAGGACTTTGAGTCTATGGTTCTGCTGCCAGCCTCCAGGAGCATCAGGTGCATCTGACAGAGACTCAGCTCCATCCTCATGACCAAGGTACCTGGCCAGTAACTTGGCATGAGCAATGTCTAGGCTGGTAACTATAACATCTATACAGAACCTGAATGAATGATTGTGTGAATGAATATATATATGTGTGTGTATAAGGAATAAGTAGTGATAGGAATAAGTAGTAAAACAATGTTGTTTGCTTTATCTTTTGTTTTACTATTATATTTGCAATAAATATGGCATCTTTGCCTTATCCCTCTTAATAAGATCCTGCTGGTTTTTATTATATTGGTATAACACTGCCTTCTCCATAGCCTCTTCTCCCTCTACCTCACTCACTACCCCCCTCTGGCATCAAGCCCAGCTCCGCCTGCAGGCAGTGGGACGGATGGATGCACCACTGCCACACCAGAGAGGGGGCTGACAGTGGGTGCTGACCACATTCGGAATGGATTCAGCCCACAGCACCATGCCAGGCCCTTGCAGACACTTTGTTGCCAACTGATGGGCTCCAGGGACCCTCCCACTCCTCCTGCTGCTGGGCAGCCAGGCAGCTTCATGGCAGTACCAGGGCCAGCTTACCAGAGATGGAGCTTCGCCTGTTGAGCTGGGCTGTGTATGGTTGTGGGGTGGCTCAGACTGGGGAGGTTAAGCCTCCTCTAGTCCTCCTTCCCTCCTATGAAAACAAGGCAATACTAATCCAAATGAGCAAAGTGGTTTTTTTCTTTTTAAGTCTTGAACATTTCCAGAGCTACAGACTTCTGATTAATAGATCTCTTATCTACTTGCTTCCTTACTGTAAGCTGGTATATGAAAAGGAATGAATCATACATATGCTACAAGGAAGCACACACACACAGTAACATTCCAGTTAGAATATGGAACATTAAGTATTTGTTACTGAGGAGGACTGTACTTCAGGGCACTGGAAATTGTGTAGATACAATTCCACCTTTGTTATCAGTTTAAAATAGCAGCCAGGTTGGTAGTGACTGGAAGTTCTTAGAATTTGATGGTTGTGTGGCTTGTGTGAAATAAGCTGGTGGTCTCCATCTGATTCCTGGCCTTATTGAAGCCAGTGGAATACCTACCTCACTGGTCACTACCACAAATTGCCCCCTTTTTGGGGGCAGTTTCTGCAGAAAAATCAAGGATTTAATGCAAACAAAGATCAAGGTGGTGGTTCATTATTAATATTGTTTAATGTAAATATTACAGTACTGCTTAAAGGCTCAGTTATCCTAGGTGGTGTACAAGCACAGAGGTAGGCACGGTCTCTTCTCCAGATATCTTACAATCCAGAAAGAGAAGTGTAGAAGTGACTGACATGTCTGTTGGGTACAGCTATTGACTCCATTTCCCAATGGTAATTCGGTAGTTTAGTCCTTCAGCTAAACCAAAGAAACTTCTCCCATTCTGAGGTAAACAAGTCCAAAGAGAGTCTCAAGAACCTTCACTCATTGGTTCAGTGTCTTCCCTGCACTTGGCTTAGGGTTTTACCATTCGGCTTCTTTCACGGCCCTTTAGAGACCCACATCTAGCTGCTGCTTTCACCCTTTTCCCCTATTCGTGTTTTCTAGCCCAAAACACCACCCCTTCTTCAGTATACATTCTCCGGCTCTTTGGCCTTCATCTAGGCCTTTTCCTAGAAACTCTCTTTAATATCTCTGCCTGCTTTCTCAGTCCAACCTACAGTTCTCCTGGGCTGAACAGGACACAGAGCCAGAGTTGCACTGAAAGCATCAGCTTGCCCCAACATATAAAGGGTGGTGAAGAATTTTTATATATAATTTAAATTATCCTCTTGCCCCTAAAGCTCCAATTTAGAGCTGAGGCATTTTGTTGAAGCAAAAAATAGACTTTTTGTTTCTATTTTTAAATATATGAGAGGTGCACAGGTACTATGATGATGGGAGACTTAATAAATATGTAGATAGAGGTGTCACTTTTGTTGTTTGTGATAGATTTTTGTGAAGAAACAGACAAAAGTACAAAAAGGAAAATATCTTACAGCTTGGATATATACCATACCCCTCATGTGATCTTCAATAGTTATGCAATTTTACGATTTGTCAAAGCTGCACAAATACAAGTAAATACAACAGACATAACATATTAGGGTAAGCATTACAGTAATAAAATAGTACATGAATAGTGAGAAGGGGTGTGTGGGGAGGAAAAAGGAATGTTAAGTGGAATGGAGGTCTGCCATTCTTTGAAAAGTCTCAGTCTTTTTCCACTAAATCCAAATGTACCTAAAATGGAGTCAAATTATCTTTGACTTTATATAACAGACCTCTATAGCAGTAAGCTATTCTTTCTTTGGCTGCTAACTTAGACAGGCCTGAATACCACTACTCTGTTCTTGGCATAAGCCCACTCTTTGTAAAATCATGAGCTTGAGGAACACTGCAGCCCTCAAGAGCCAAAGTCTTTGTGGTCGAGTTAAACACAGCTTTGATGGTAAATAATTTTCAGCAGAGGCTTAGTTGCTGAAATCAAGCAATGTTTAAATTCATGTCCACCTCTTTACATAGCTGCCTGACCATTAGATGGTTCCATAGTACGTGCATCAAGGTCGCTCTTTCTTTATTACAATACCAATAAGTGTCAGAGTAAGGCCTTTATCTTGTGCAACCTCTGCGCTGTCCAGTACGTTTGAAATAAACTCTTTTGTTGCATCAAGCATAGCCTGAGATCCACAGAGGCATTATTAACACTAGAATATTCTCTAATATTGGGATTCCTGTAAGCACTATGACAAATCTCCTTCTCACACATTCATGACCCTCCAGACTAATGAAGTTCTTCATTAGCAAAGCAAACATAAGGGATATGAACCTGGAGAATTTATGAAGTTCCCCATAGTTCTGGGCATCATACGGGTTTGTCACAGATCCTAGCTGAACACCACCTCATATCTACTCACAAGGCTGCTGGGGAGGGAATCCAAGCCTTTGGAACCCGGGGTGTTTTAAGCCTCTGGGACCTGAACTGAGTCCAGCCATTCATAGATTCTAGGAATGGAAGGGACATTGAGAGGTCATCGAGTCCAGTCCTTTGACTTCATGGCAGGACCAAATACTGACTAGACCATCCCTGATAGACATTTATCTAACCTACTTTTAAATATCTCCAGAGATGGAGATTCCACAACCTCCCTAGGCAATTTATTCCAGTGTTTAAGCACCCTGACAGTTAGGAACTTTTTCCTAATGTCCAACCTAAACTTCCTTGCTGCAATTTAAGCCCATTGCTTCTTGTTCTATCCTTAGAGGCTAAGATGAACAAGTTTTCTCCCTCCTCCTTATGACACCCTTTTAGATAGCTGAAGACTGCTATCATGTCCCTTCTCAGTCTTCTCTTTTTCCAAACTAAACAAAACCAATTCTTTCAGCCTTCCTTTATAGGTCATGTTCTCAAGACCTTTAATCATTTTTGTTGCTCTTCTTTGGACCCTCTCCAGTTTCTCCACTTTGTGGCCCTTAAACAGCTCGTCTTAAGCTGGGTATGCACCATATAAGTGGATCTCTTAAGCTCTCAATCAGGTTGTTTCTCCTCATTTTGAATTCCCGTGGGGACCTTACCTGTCCACCTCTGGCCGTACTACAAAATCTGCCTTCCGAATCCATTGTCTCTATGTCTGCTGTACCCTTCACCTTCCTTAGAATGCAAACCTATGACTTTCATGATCACTTCACCGCAGCGACCTTCTACTTTAAATCCAATGAGTTCCCCCTATTTGTGAAAATCAAGTCAGAACACTTCCCCCCATACCTTTTCAACCTTCTGAAATAAAAAGTCTCAAATGAGTCCAAGAACTATTGATGATCTGTGCCCCCGCGTTATATCCCAAACATATAATTGATAGCTAAGTCCCACATCAGCACAATAAATCTTGGGCTTGGAGATTTGTAAGTTGTTAAAAAAAGCCGCATCAGCCTCTTCCGCTTGGTTAGGCGCCTGAGTATACCAAGATGACATCACCCTTGTTTTTTACGCCCTTAGCCTAACCCAAGAGACTCCAATGCTCAGATCTCCCCCCTATGTCCATCTCCACTTCACATGAGTGCTGATGGAATAGGACATAAGCATTGAGATACTCTGGGTATGCTACAAAGGAAAAAACAAGGTGATGTTCATCTAGGTCTAACCAGGCCACCTAACCAAGCGGAAGAGCTGATGAGCTTTTTTTAAAAACTTACAAAATCTATCAAAGCCCAATATTTGTGCTGATGTGGACTTCAGCTATCCATATATATGTTGCGATATAACGCAGCGGGCACGATCATCAATAGTTCTTGGACTCATTGCAGACTTTTTTTCAGAAGGTTGAAAAGTACTGGGGGGAACGTTCTAACTTGATTTTCACAAATAGGGGGAACTCATTGACTTTGAAAATGTTAGGTGAAGGCGCTGTAGAATGATCATGAAATCATAGAGTTTGCATTCTAAGGAAGTAGAAGGGAGTACAGCAGACAATAGAGACAATGGATTTCAGGAAGCAGATTTTGTAAGCTCAGAAGAGCTTAAAGAAGTCCCACGGGAATCAAAACTGAGAGAACAAATGAGGAGACGTTGGTAAGTTTCAAACTACTGTATAAGGCCCACGCAGTTAATTCCGCTGGTGATAAGAATAAGAAATTGGCAAAAGATTCTTGTCTTCACCACGATATTCCTGCATGATTCAAAGTAGGAAATACATATGAAAAAAGGCAGTCATATAACAGATATAGGCAGAGACAGTCCGTGAACTATAGGCAAACAACAAGAATGCCCGGGCCAAGATTAAAA
>NC_133770.1:240043233-240122360 GCF_003597395.2 Chelonoidis abingdonii
GTCCAAGTGTGTACATTTTTAATATATAAGGCAACACTTCCTCCCTTTTTCCCCTGTCTGTCCTTCATGAGCAAGCTGTACCCATCCACACCAACATTCCAATCATGTGTATTATCCCACCAAGTTTTGGTGATGCCAACAATGTCATAGTTGTATTTATTTATTAGCACTTCCAGTTCTTCCTGCTTATTACCCATACTTCTCGCATCTGTATATAGGCATCTAAGATACCGATTTGATCTTGCATCCCAGTTTTGCCCCTACCTTCCTTTCTCTCTGCCATTATGGCCCATGCTCCCTCCTATTTCTGACCCATCTCCCAGGTCTCCATGTTCCCCACTTACCTGTAGGCTTTGCTCACCTGTCCCTGTCGAACCTAGTTTAAAGCCCTCCTCACTAAGTTACCAATCTGTGTCCAAATAGGGTCTTTCCCCTCCTCGAAAGGTGAATGCCATCTCTGCCTAGCAGTCCTTCCTGGAATAGCATCGTGTGGCTGAGGAAGCCAAAATCCTCCTGATGACACCATCTTTCCAGCCAGGCATTCACCTCCACGATGCACCTGTCTCTTCCCAGGCCCCTACTTTTGACAGGAAGAATTGAAGAGAATACCATCTGCGCACCAAACTCTTCCACCCGTACTCCCAGAGCCCTGTAGTCACTCTTGATCTGCTCAGTGTAACACCTTGCAGTATCATTTGTGCCCACATGGATGAGCATGGGGTAGTAGTTAGAGGGCTGGATAATCCTCGACAATGCCTCCATAACATCTCAGATATGGACCCCCGGCAGGCAGCATACCTCCCGAGATGAAATGTCAGGGTGACAGATGAGTGCCTCCGTCCCCCTCAGAAGAGAGTCTCCGACCACCACTACTCTACGTTTCCTCTTTGCAGTGGTGGCAGAAGACCTCCCAGCTTTAGGGTATAAGGCTTCCCCTCCTCTGCTGTAGGGGGTGATTCCTTCTCTCCTGTATCAAGAAGAGCATAACGGTTACCTATTGCCACTGCGGGAGGGTTCGAGGCAGGGGTGGTGCACTTCCTGCTGCCAGAAGTAACCAGCTGCCAGTGTCACTGAGCCATCTCCTCCTCCACCAGTGGTGTGTCAGCAGTCCTATGAACTGGGACAGCTACCTCAGCTGTCTCCACATGGACACTGTCCAGGAATTGCTTGTGGGACTCGGATGCTCCTCAACCTATCCACCTTCTCCTGTAGCCCCCCAGCCACTGCCTGAGAGATTTCACCAGCAGGCACCTTTCACATTGGAAGGTCCTCCCAGCCTGGATGTCAGTAAGTGGGAATTGCAAATCACAGTCTCTGCAAAACCACACCAGGATCTGGGTAGAAGCATCCATGCTCAGGTGCTCTGTCTGGCTTCAGGCGCAGGTGGAGGAGACAGAAGCAATGTTGGCACAGGTGTAGGCTTCCCTCTCTCAAACTAACTCCCCTGTCTGCAGCCCCCTGGTTGCTCTGCCTCTGGCTTTTAAAGTCTGCTTGCCTAGGTCAGTCCCACCCCCTCGTAAGTCACAATGGGGAAGGCCAACCAAAGGCAATCAAGGGAATATGGTCAGGCATTGAGTCCCAACTGCCACAGTAGCTGTAACTGAAATTGAAGTCACCTGAAATCAGAATCAAAATTAAAATTCAAACAGTTGAGCAAACTCACTCACACCAACAGCTAGTACTCTCACTCTCATCTGGTAGCCCGTTCAGCAGTGGGATCTCTTGCTCTCCTTCTCAAACTCCCCTGTCCGCTTCTCTCTCTGGTCACTCTGCCCCAGTTGATGTCCCTATGCACACTCTCAGGGGTGCAGACCCTTTGTTTAGCAGCCCGTCCTGAGGAATAGAACCTGCTGTCCAGCTGCCTAGCCCTGCAGCACAGTGCTGACTCTTAAACGTCCAGTACTTAAACACACCCTCTCCCAGAACTCCACTTCAAGGTGTGAGCCTTCTGGTTTACAATTTACCTGTTTCTGAAGGCATGTGATAATTGTGAAGCAGATAACACACTTGAACACTTTGCACCAAAATCTAACACAATTGGTTTTTTACTTACTCAAATTAAGCACAGCAGAGTACAGATCATACCGAACACAACAAACATCCTAACCACAATACCCTTTTGTAGTTCACCCTTTCTTAGGGGGTCTAGGAGGATCATCTGGGCTCAAGAAAGCAGGCAGAGCCCCGGGTCTCATGCAGGTCTCTACATGCTGAGATGCTTTTCTCTTCTCTTGAGCTGGAGACAAAATGTCCAAAAACACCTGATAGATCAGCTCCTCTGTTTTTTGTAACATTTAGCCTTCTGTTCCTATTCTATAGAGATTCTTAAACCACTGTACTATCTGAGCATTCCAGTAGTGCATTAAGCAATGTGACTACACATCTATCACGATGGTTCTTTTACCCTCTCCCCAAAGGGAGCAGCTTGTACAGTGGAGTACCTTGTTTTGGTAGTTGTTTTTTATGTATGAATGTCCCTGTTGCTATGTGTGTGCTAGAGGAGGCAACGTCAAATGTGCCTTGTACTTGGAGTGGAAAGTGGTAAGTTTGTGATGGTCATCTGTCATGTGATATCCTGCTCAGCCTTCCCACATGACCAGAAACTCCTGCCAGGTGACTTCATTGCCAGAACAAACTCTCCCCTGTTGAACCAGTTCTCCTGATTGGAAGTCAGTCTATTGTTTAGAGCTGTTCCCTTTCGGTGGAAAAACTCTAAAACTCTTAACATCAATGACTTTTGTTTTCTTTTTCCTTTGCCACCAGTCTTTGGAATTTCAGCCCACGATGGAGACAAACTGACAATAGAATAGGCAAATGGCTGCACGTTCAAATTGAAGTTTGCAGTTTGATAAAGATACATACACAGGGTCATTCATGATGCATCAGTTTTCTATTAACACTTCAAAATAATTTCATATTATCAACCAGAATTCATAAGTTTGTACAGTTTCCCAAATTGTCACAGGGACTGTCAAGGTATTACTCCCACTTTGAACTTTAGCGTCCAAAAAGTGGGGACCTGCATGTACCCTTCTAAGCTTAATTCCTAGCTTAGATTTGATAGCGCTGCCACCAACCAAAAATATAGTGTTTTGGTACACTTCCTGTCCCCCAAAACTTTCCCTGGGGGACCCAAGACCCAAACCTCTTGGGTCTTAAAACAAGGGAAAATAAACCATTCCCCCTCCTTTTCCCCCTCCCAGACTTTCCTGAAGATCACTGTGATCCAGACTTCTTGAATCTTAAAACAGAGAGGAATTAACCTTTCATCCCCCATCTTTCCCCACCACTCCCTGGTGAGTTCAGACCCAATCCCCTTGGGTCTTACACAAGAAAAAAATCAATCAGGTTCTTAAAGGAAAGCTTTTAATTAAAGAAAGAAAAAATAAAAATTATCTCTGTAAAATCAGGATGGAAATGTTTACAGGGTCTAGCTTGTACATAGACTAGAGGGACTCCCTCCTCTCTAGCCTAAGATACAAGTTACAGCAACAGAGGTAAATACCTTCCAGCAAAATACACATTTGCAAATTAAGAAAACAAACATAAAACTAATTCGCCTTTTCTAGCAGTACTTACTATTCTGAACATGACAGACTGTTAGAAAGAAGGAGACAGATCTGGTTGAATGTCTGGTCCTCTTACCCCAAGAGAGAACAAAAGACAAACAACAGCACAAAAAGACTTCCTCCACCAAGATTTGAAAGTATCTGTCCTCCGCTTGGTCTTTGGTGCAGGTGTCAGCCAGGTTCACTGAGTTTGTTAACCCTTTACAGGTAAAAGAGACATTAACCCTTAACTATCTGTTTATGACAGGGACAAGTTGATGTTAGTAAGTATCTTAGTTATATGTACTTCAACTCTAGTGAGGGTGTCTAAAGCTAGTTTGACTTGGGGTTTGGGGTCATCATATTCACTGCCATAATTTTTTATAACCTATGGATATTATGAAAGCCATGATGGTCTCTGACAAACCTGATGTGATCTGGACATATGATGGAGCCCCAAACAATCTCTGTTCTCCTTGACAAAATTTTTGCCAATATTCTTAACATAATTAAGTGAAATTGGCCTATAATTGGAATTCCTGGCTGAGGAATGATGAATATTAGGGTTTCCCTCTGTGTAGGGGGAAGCATGCCCTTCAGCAATGACTCATTAAACAGTTAAAACATGTCACACAGTAGTTCAAGAAAGTATTTATAAAATTCAGCAGGGAAGCCATCTGTTCCAGGGGCTTTCCCCACTTTCATATTCTTCATCATTTCAATTAACTCATCCTCTGTTAGAGGAGTATTAAGGCTTCATGCTGGGCTACAGTAATTTGTTGTCATGCAAGATCCTTGAAAAATTGATGTAAAGCATCTGTGGAGTGGTTTGTGTTCAGCTTGTACAGACTTTTGTAAAATTTGAAGAGCTCTTTATTGATATATTTAGGTGATATAAATAATTTACCATGTTTATCACAGATGGCCGCAATTCTGCTTGCAGAGGCCTTTTATCTTAGGTAGCTTACCAGGAACTTGCCAGCTTTTTCACTCAGGGAGTATGTGAAGTGGGAGGTGAGGCAGTGGAAAAGCAAGGGTAGTTTGGAAGGAGAGGAAGCAGGAGGTAATAAGGCAGAAATTTCTGGTTCATGTAGCTCAGCAACCTGCATTAGTCTTTTTTTCTGCATTATTGTCTTATGGGGATACAGCTGCATTGCTCAGAGTCTATGCACCTTTCCCTGATGTCTTGCAGAGAGATGGCCCATCTCTTCCACTTCTGGCATGTGGAATGTGATGCTGTGGTTTCACATTTGGACAGTGGTAGTACTTAAATGGCACTGCCAGATAGGGCTCCATTGTGCTAGTTGACATACAAACGTTCAAATTTAATTTCTCTTTGAAAATTATTCTTCATATCTGTGAATACAGTCCCAGACTAACCACCAATGGATCATATATTCCAAGGTCCTGATCTTACAAAGGTATATGAATGTAAATAACTACTCATGTTAGTCCCATTGAATTCATTGGGACAATTATTTATGCGCATGTAAGTCTTTGCAAGATTGGGCCCCAGTATGTTACCTTTCAATTGTTACGTTGTGCAAGGTTAGCTAGATCAAGCGTGCAGTAATCTCTGGTCACACAGACCCATTTCTGTATACTTGTTATGAATAAATGCATTTCAGCATTACTATCCTCTATGAAGAGTCTAGCCAGTCAGTAAGAATTAAGGATAGCGTGTCACTAATTCTGTTGAACGTTCATGAAGCTATCATTTAAAAAGTACATATTTCAGGTACTGAAATGTCCTTTTCACTTTTGAATGAAGAATTTCATGGGCAAGCTACAATGTAATGGAATGGCAATGAAAAATGTCATATGTAAGGTTACTTTTCAGGTAGCTAGGGAGATTAATAGTCACTTGTAGCTTTAGCTATTCAGAAATGAAGTGTCATATACAGTCACTTCTTCTCTACTATTTAATTATTCCATATAAACGCCTCCAGACAAACTGTTTCTCATGAAATTCCCATATTCATTCCTTCAAGTAAGATGTTCAGTTAAATGTCATAGTAATTTTTCTGTTTCAGCCTGTCACTTTAAAACATAATGTTGACATAGCATAGGCCCCTTACTTAATAATATGACTGAACAAATTCTGCCTTGTATGAAGCAGATTTTTTTTTTCATTTTAAGGGCTAGCTTATGGTCTGTCCTGTGTGTCAATGCAAGGGAGTAAAGGGGTGTAAGGTGTCCTGCTACTCCCCAGGTGGGTGCGCTGTGCCACTGCCTCCTGTGTGCAGAGCTGCTCCCTCCCCTGTACTGTGCCAATGAATAGAATGGGGCACAGCTTTGACTCTGTCTCCACAATGCACCTCACTGTGTACTTCCACCAACATGTCTGGGAGCATGTGCTGTGACAGCTGTAGACCTGTCACAGTTAATTTCCTCCAGGGAGCAGTGGAGAGACCAGGACTCCCTGAAACAGTCTCCCCTTCAGGGTCAGCACAACACATTGCCCCTTGCTGTGTGCTAGATAGAAAATTAACTACCTGGTCCTTCATGGCAAAACAGTGGAACTCAACTCTTCCCATTTAAATCAAAGAAAATGGATCTGCTGACAAAGGGATCTTTTGCCATGTTACAAAATACTTTTCTGGTGTGTAGAAGATGGTTGCAGAAACCCTCTATTGCTCTTTCTTTTTTCACTCCCATTGTGATCTTGATTTGGCAAGCCAGGTTCCAACAGCAGCTAACTCCCTTATCAGTGCCGGCAGCTTCCTTGCAGGCAGCTTCTTTCCCTGGGCTCGACTCCACTAGTAGAAGCTTAACAAAACTACAAAGGAAAATACAGATGCGTACCTGAAGAAACACTAAGGAGCAGAATGGGTGAGGCAAGACTTTGGCATAGTTGCCAATATATGAAAACGTTTGCCACAGACAATTCTTCTAGTAAGTGGGGGACTTACTAAGCTCCCAACTGCTGGAGGATCAGGTGCAGAATCTGGAGAATTTTAGGCTATTTTCCTCTTAGAATGTGGTGAAGAAAAATACAAAATACACCGGAATACAGCCTTTCAATGGGCCTTACCACACCCTGGTTTATTTGAAACATTGTCCCTTGGAAACACTTTTTTGCTTCTCATTCCACCACTACCTCCCCTCACACCCTATAGGACCATTTTCCTTTGCTTGTAGAATTAGACATTCCTCAACCAGTGTCCAATGCTTATAGAATCATCTTCATCAGGGGTAGGCTGCAGGGGGCAGAATTAGAAGGTGGCTGTCTGCAAACTGGAGATGAGTCAGCCATCATTGAGCCCAGGTGAGGAACAACTGTACTCTGAATATAGCAGCCCTCCAGCTAGTTGGAAGAATTTTCAGTTGGTGGAGACGTCACGCATTATATATCCTTGCTTGCTGTCTGGCTATAATATGAATGCACTCTATCTCCTCACAGAACAAAAGTCAAGTATATTCCTTGGTCTCTTTTCCCTTTCAGGACTTGATTCCTGAGAAGTTATCTGGCAATCTTTTTTCATTTTTATCTTGATATATATACATTGAAAAGTCCACTTTCATTAAAAGTTTAGTTTTATTTTGGGTTACAACTGTGGACTTGGCAGCCTGTGTTCATGATGCAGGGCGATGTGTAAATGTCTCATTTCTTTTTTTTAGTTTTAGCTGTTACACTTTGCCTTTCTAGCTTCATCTTTCTTAACCAAATACTACAAAATAAATCCTAAAGTTACCCTCTAAACACACACACACACACTTACACATGCTAATACGTAGACAAAACACTATGATCATATATTTGCACTACCAGTGTCCTATGATGGTGTTTTACCCTTTGTACTAGCCTCAGGTGGCAGATGCAAATTACACAATTTATTGGGGAGTGGCCATCTCTCTTTGCCAGAGAAATCCCTACACAACTCCAGAATGCAGGGTAGGATTGATACACAGAACTATGAAATAGATATTAATGACCAGGGGATTTATATTCTCCTTGAAAGGTGTGGTTTGTGTGGTTATTTATTTATTTTTTTTTAGGTGTGATATGATCTCTGGTATAGCAAAGTTCCTTGCATTTTCCTGCAGGCAGATTGGTAGTATGTGGTTCTACAAGGTGATGTATTTCTACATTCATTGTACCTAAAGACCACTGTGACCATCTAGTGAACTGAACTATTGTAATGGTCAGAGCCCCAGTACTTTGACTTCCTTTAAGTATGCCCGTAAGGAGGCAGTTGTATAACTGGAACCTCAAGAGGTATTGTGCTGTTTTGATTAATACATGTTTTGCTGTTTCACATAACACCAAAAGTCCCCAGGCAGAGGAGTAATCAGTTACTGGACTCTTTTTCCTGATAATGAATAGAACGGGTTGAAATTTTCTGAGGGAACAGTTCTCCCATCAGAAAATGCAGACTTGATGAAATTGAAATGTTTTCTGGGAATGTGTTGTTTTTGTTAATATTTTCAACTGGAAATTATATATATATAATAAATCATGTTGAAATGGTTTGTAATGAGTCAACTTGTCTTCACTATAATTAGTCAAAATGCTAAAATAAAAATGAAATGTTTTGACAAGGCTGTTTTCAATGTTTCTGAAGGAAACAAAATCTGAATTAATGTTTTGTGATAAATTTTGACTTTGTTTCAATTTGGGATGCAAGGATATTTTTGAAATGTTGGCATTTCCCCTGGACCAGAAATTCCATTTCCCAATCAGTTCTAATAAAGAAGAAACTCTCCAATAAGTGGACCTCAGATTGAGAATGATGGCAGGATATTTTCCCTGCACATTACTAGTAGTCCCAGTGTAAACTGGGCAGGAATCTCTTTCTGGAACATAATGTTCTGTATTTACTTCTTACTGAATAGCATTTGGTCAAATGTGAGTTAAACTGGTATGTATGTTGTTGATTTAAAATAAATTCAAAAACCTTGCTAATTTCCAGTCTTCTAAATGTGATGGACAAACACACAATATGTGGTTTGGGTTACTTTGTCTGCCAAACATACAGACTGTTACTTTGTCTACCAAAGACTGTCTTTATAACTATTTCTATTCTTAATAACCAACTTCTTTCCGCCATATCAAAAATTTCATCTGTAGGCCGCTCTTCAATGTCCCCCTTTTTATAAACACAGCAGCAACTGAGCATTTAACTGATCTTCCATTTTTCTCTCCTATCTCATTCTCTGCTATGTAATCTTTGCTGAGCAATTTTCTCCTTCATTGTCTGCCTGCTACCAATACAGTTGAAGAACCCTTTAAAGGCTACTGAAATATCTTCTCTAATTCCATATTTCTGGCCTTCTTGGCTGTGCACTCATTCATTTTCTCCTGCTAAATGTAGCACTTGCACCATTAAGTGGTTAAAATAATTATTTAAAAAAAGATTGTATATCTTATATATTTTAGACAATATCTGAAGTCTCTTAAGCATTTGTTTTTTCCTTCCAACATGGATTCAAATGCACACAACTATAATTGGCTCATCCTATCTTAATAGATGATATCCCTGAACTTTGCCCACTGCAGATTTACCACCTGGACACCTCCAAATATGGAACACTTAAAATGTATCTATTTTTGATACTTGGGTCCATTCATATCTTCATATTTGTGTGTGTGTGGGGGTTATATTAAACCAACAAGATATTTAAATTGTGTCTGTGTATCAACTTCTGCTGTCTGATCAACTGTCAGAATTGCAATGTGCGAACAGATTCAGTAGAACATCCAGTGAGAAGTAAAAGCAACGAGAATACACAGATAATTAATGATTTTCCTGTAAAAAACACAAATACAGGTCACAGAAACTAACCTAATCCCCCCTTCCCAAACAAACCAATCTGCACATGTTTTTGCTTCGTTGGCTACTTCTGCTTCTTTCCATGCAGTCTCAGAAATGGAACGGGGGAGTAACACATCAGTGTTTTGACTCCAATGGCAGGCTAAACTATACCATCACTGCATCAGGAGCTTGACTATGCCAGCTATTTCATTCTTCACCCCAATGACCTACAGTGCCCTAGTGGCACATAGCACTAGGCAAGACAAGAATCATGTTAATTTTGTAAACAAATAAGGAAAACATCATAGGAAAATTTTGGAATCAGCCTTCTTTGACTTTCCATAGTGACTATCTACTAACACTAAGTGGCTAGGCAGCTGGTGTGGTGTGACCACAGCTGATTGTAATTATTGCAGTTATCTCATCCCTACCTTGTACAATCCTCATCTGTTGTATCTGTCTGTTGTCATATACTTAGACTCCAGTCATGTAAAGACTTACACGTTTTGAACTTAGGGTGATCAGATGTCCCGATTTTATAGCAACAGTCCTGATTTTTGGGTCTTTTTTATATAGGCACCTATTACCCCCCCATCCCCATCCTCATTTTTCCAGATTTGCTGTCTGGTCACCCTAGCTGGACTCTGGGAACTGTGAGTAGACCCATTGACTTAAGTGCATAGGGTTAAGCTAGTGTATAAGTTTTTTTGCACAATTGGAGCTTAAGCTTTCTGTAGAAGGGACTCTCTCTTTATTGTGTGTGTTTCTGGTACCAAGCACAATGGGGCCCTGATCACTCTAAGAACTACTCCAGTTCAAATATTAAATTAGAAGTTATTAACACTATAATATCATAGCTAGCAAAAAGTGACCCTTTTAATGTTCACCTTTCATCTATTGTCTTCTGCTGTTTTTATATTTATTAAAACAATTTGTTTAGTAGAACTATTTTTTTTTTGTATCTGTGGAATGGCTGCAGTGGAAGCAACAGAAGTACTTTATTCTTCTGGTGAACTTGCTAAAGTCTTATCTGACTGGCATTATTCCATTTGCTTTATTTTTTATTACTATAGTTACGTACTGGATACCATATTTTGCTTCCAGACATTAGTCAGCCAGAGTTTCCTTTTTACTGGAAATTTTTAAATATTTCCTGAAGAGAGTTACTGCATGAAGACCATTTGGTAGGAAGAGAACTACAAAAAGTTAAACATCTTCTAAAACAGGAAATGTGTTTAACTAAACTGTGGTCATATTTAAACATGTTGCCTCTCATGAGAAAATTGTTTTGTCTGTTTCCATACAAGTTGCAGGAGCTTGGGGCAGACTGGATGCAAAAGGTATAGTTAAAATGGCAAAAAAAACCCAAACACACACAAAACCCCACCATGTTGTATAATACACTAGAAAATAATTATTAGCATAACGTTTAACGTGCTGGCAGAAGATCTGGCATTGGACTGACTCTGATATTAGTTCCAGTTCAATTAATTTATTGAGGGAAAAAACCCCAAAACACTCCGCTTCACACTCATCCAAAAACTATGGAATAGTTTGGAAAATATATAATATACCAATAGCTTTAGTTTTTGAGGTCAGTATCCAGAGGCCCAAGTTAGCTGAGCTCCACAGTCTACATTAACCATCCAAGTACAGTTGCAAATTTTCTGTATTTCCTGATCCTCTCCACCCAAGGTCCAGATACCATTCAGACTCCCACTCTTCATTCCACTCAGAGCCAGCCATCCTTATCTTCCTTGACACAGCTGACCATGCTCTTCTTGAAATCTTATCCTCCCTTAGCTTTCATAATTCTGTCACTTCCTGGTTCTCCTCCTGCCTCTGTAATTGCTCCTTCAGCATGTTCTTCAGTAGAATCTCCTCATGCCCACTACAGCATTCTGTGGGACTCCAAAGGGCTCTATTCTTCGTCTCCATTCTTGGTCTCCTTTGTTTCTCTCAGTATACCTTTTATCTCTAGGTAATCTCATCCACAACCACAAAGTCAATTATCTTTATGCTGAAAACTCTGACCTATCCCTTGACTCCATACTTGACCTTCTGTCCAAACTAAAATCTCCACCTATCTCTTTGATATCTCTTCCTGGACATCAGTTCAAGATCTACATAGCTAAAATAGAGATCATCATCTCCTCCTGCCCTAACCTTCCCTTCTAGATTCTCTCTAAATCATTATGGAAAACACCACCATCCTGTTCGTCACTCAGACCTGTAATCTGGGTATCATCTTCAACTATTGCCTCTCTAAATCTTCCTGATTATTTTTTTTTTTGCATAATATCTCTAAGATATGGCCTTTCTTTTCCATCCACACACATGAAACTCTTATCCAGACTCTCATTGTATTGCATATCAATTACTTTAATGTCCTTCCCTCTGGCTTGTCTCACTCATATCTGTTCAGAATGCTGCTGCAGACCTCATTTTCCTAGAACATCACTTGAAACATGTCACCCCTCTCTCTTTGTGCTCCTTCACTGGCTCCCTCTTTGTTATATCAAACATAAGCTATTTGTCTTCAGTTTCAAGGCTCTTCATGACCTATAATCTCTCATTCAATATTGAAAGATCATCTCCCACTTCTAATCGCTCTTAAGTTTTCAAGCGAGCACCATCATACTTGCTCCCATGCTAAGTCTCACACTTGAGGTATTCCTAGTAAACATCTGCAAAGTTACTTCTGTAGTGGATAACAATTTGTGGTCTTTCATCAACTCTTGTGCAGCTAGACACTTGTCTCTTACCCCAGAGTGTTCCCTATATAGAGACTTTTTGGGGGTTCTTTTGTCTTTTTGTGAATCCTCAAACCTGTACTTGGTCCAGACAGTAAACATAGTCTGGCTTCATGGATGTCCATTGTTTTCAGTGTTGATTGAGTTAGCCTTGAGACCCACCTTGCCTTGGGTGAAATGTTTTACATCAATAGTTTTGAAACCCAATATCCTACATGTTATATAACACTAAAGTTATTTCCTGTACTAAAATCATGCAATAACCATGACAATCATCTAGTTCTTAACATTCAACAGACACTACACATGACTCCCTTCAGTGAAACATTGAGAAGCTGGTTAGATACAGGGGTAATATATCTGTCTAGGTATGTCTGTGTCTAGTTGGGAATGCACAAAGCTTTAATTAGAGGATGGGGAAACGAGAACATTGAAGGTGTATAAATTAAGGCTTATATAGACCCTTAATACCATATGATTGGATTTCTAGGGTGGGAATTGATTTCATTTTCCTGAAGCAGGTTCATTTTTCAAAAGTTGGGGAAACACTTTGTTTACACATTGCTGTTAGATTGCTTAGTCAGACCCACTTCTAATCTACTTGTGCATCATCATGAAGTGAAAAAGTCCACTTGTCCATTAGTCTTTTATTACCTTTATTCTCTTATTTGGTAGAGCAAAACAGATAATACATAAAACTGAGACAACATTATTAGTTTATAATGAAAGTGAGATTATAATTGAAGACCTTAGTATGGAAAGGGAAAAGATTGATAGATTTTTGCATTTCACACTAAGAGTAACAGGAATTACAATATACCGAAGGGGTTGACCATGTAGTCTTTATTCAAGTAATCTCCAATGGGTCAATCTAGCACTGGTGTAAGTGAGCACAACCCTTCAGTGATGTTACTTCTGGTTATAGCAACAGTGAATTTGATACACTGTCATTAATGGGAATTTGCTTGTGAAAGTAACGCTAGAGTTGACTCTATAAGCAAGGACGCATGAGTCATGAAGATGTGACAACACCACATCAGCTGTTGAGAGTTCAAAGGATACATTTTTTTCTTTTATTACATTCTTGAATGTAACATTCCTGCACGTTTCCCAATGGAACATCCTCAGGACATGACCTACTTGAATGCGTGCATGCCTAACATCATGTCTTTAACATTTACAAGAAGCAACGTCTTTATCTGATGGCGACTGTTTTTCAGTCACAAATTAATAGCTTGAATGCTGAAATACACTCATCCTTCTAAATAATTTTTGGCCAAGAAAAGATTTAAATTCTGTATTGCTTGGCTTAAAATTGTCCATCCACAGTTCTCAAAGCATTTTGCAAAGGGAGATTACCACCATTGCCTGCATTTCACAGGGGGAGAAATTGAGGCACAGATCAGGGAGTGACTCTAATGTCAAACAAGCAGATCAGTGGCAGAGCCAACAACAGAATTCACGTCTCCTGACTTTCAGTTTTGTTCCCTGCCTAGTGGACAATGCTTATAGAACAATGTCTGTAATATGACTTTCAAGTTTTATCTTCACATTTTTCTGCAGTTACTTCTTAACCTCAGAGAAACACCTGTACAGGAAACATTCTTGATAACAACAAACAAAGTCCTAGTAACTGAATGGGAAAGACTCCTCAATGTGTATAATGTTTAAGACTTCCACAGGAAATCCCCATCATACATGCCCAGAGTTGCTTCCTTATTGCTGTTGCAACCCTCACAGATAGACAGACAGACATGAACAATTGCTATTCTGAACATACCTTTACTCAGACAACTGATTTTTTAGAATGTAATAAACCAGTGTGCTGCCAGTCCCACACATGGTGAATAAGGAAATACCTTTTATTGGACCAGCTTGTCTCTCTCACCAACAGAAGTTGGTCCAATAAAAGATATTTCCTCACCTACCTTGTCTCTCTCTAATATCCTGGAATCAACATGGCTACAACAACACTGCATAGTCCCTCTTATATCCTGGATCTAGTCTTACCTGTGAATAGCACTATATTACTGCTAACCTTTAACCTTTTTGTTACTGATAAAATGGTGCTAAACTGAGCTAACAAACAGAGACAAGGCAGTGTGATGGGGCAAGGCCAGATGGCTACAGTAAAGTACTGAGAAACAGGTATGTTAGCCCCAGGCTAAACAAAACCCTAGTACCCTGGTACCAAATGGCAGTTGCTCCAGGTTAATCAAGGCACCTGGAGCCAACTAAGATCTTTCTAGAAGGCAGTAGAGATAGCTACTTTAATTAGAACACCTGCAGCCAATCAGGCAGGCTAATCAGGGCACCTGGGTTTAAAAGGAGCTCACTCCAGTCAGGCGGAGGAGCCAGAAGAAGGAGTGTGTGTGAGGAGCTGGAGCAAGAAGGCTAGAGAGTGAGAGAGTGTACTGCTGAGGATTGAGGAGAACAAGCAATTATCGAGACACAGGAGAGGTCTGTGGTGAGGATAAAGAAGGTGTTTGGAGGAGGCCATGGGGAAGTAACCCGGGGAGTTGTAGCTGTCATGCAGCTGTCACAGGAGGCACTACAGACAGCTGCAATCCACAGGGCCCTGGGCTGGAACCCGGAGTAGAGGGCGGGCCCGGGTTCCCCCCAAACCTCCCAACTCCTGACCAGACACATGAGGAGCTGACCGAGACTGTGGGTTCCACAAGAGGGGAAGATCACTGAGGTGAACAAATCCGCCAATAAGCGCAGGACCCACCAAGGTAGAGGAGGAACTTTGTCACAGTAGTGAAGGTAATATCTTTTATTTCACCAACTTCTGTTGGTGGAAGATGGGTACAAGTTTTTGAACTAGAGTTCTTCAGGTCTGGGGAAAGAAAGCAATGGCTGAGCTAAATGCATGTTGGACAGATAGTTAAGTATAAGGAGTGACACGTTGTAGGAGGTCACTTGACAGGGAATGGGCAAAAAGAGTTTGATTTTTATGTTGAACAGATTTGAAATAGGCCATTAAGGGTTAGCAGGTAGGTGTGTGTTACAGATTGTTGTAATGAATCAATGAACCAGTGTCCCTGTTTAAGTCTACAGTTTAGTGTGTAGCAGCATGATGAATTTAAATTACAAAGCTTGCTTTTTGGAGGTGGTAGCGTACAAGTTTCCTTTGAGGACAAATATTGAAAAATCAAATATGGAGTGATTGTTCTGTTGAAAGTGTTTGCCACAGGTGTTATAGTGTTTGTCTTTTATCACTTTCCTTTGTGTATTTTGAGAGCGTAGTGATTTGTCTGGTTTCACCCATATAGATGTTATTGGATATTTGATGCACTGGATGAGGTACATCACATATGATAGGCATGCGCAGGACCCATGAATCTGAAAGGTGTGTTGTGGGGATTATTTATCATTGTTGCGGTGGAGATGTGTCTGCAGTTTTGCATCTGTTCTGGAAGAACCTGAGTTTTGAATTGGTGTGTCTTAGTCTGTGGGATGCTTACTTCTGATGAGCTTGATGAGATTGGGGGTTTGTTTGAAGGCCAGAAAAGGGGGCTTGGGACAGATGTCTTTCAGGATGTGGTCCCATCAACTATGGGTTGTAATTGTTTAATGACACCCTGTATGGGTTCCAGTGTGGGGGGTTGTAAGTGACAATAGAGGGTGGATGTGTTTTTTTTGTTTGTTTCTTTTTTTTTGCATTGAAGCAGGTTGTCCTGGGGTATTTGGGTAGCCCATTCAATGACGCAATCTACTTCTCTAGTGGTGTATCCTTGTTTAATGAAGGCGGTTTTACATGCATTTAGGTGTGTAGCCTGGACTTCCTGTTTGGAGCAAATTCTATGGTATCTGAGTGCCTGGCTCAGATTTTTTTGGTGTCTGAGGTGGCTGCTGGATCTGTTACAGTAAGTGTGTAGTGATTCATGGTTTTCTTGTGTGTGTATATAGTCCTTTGTAGAGTTCCATTGTTGACGCTATTCTTGGTGTCCAGGAAGTTGATGCGGGTATGGGAGTGTACTAGAGAGAGTTGGATGGATGGTGGTTGTTGAAGTTGTAGTGGAAATTTGAGGAAGTTTAGGTCTTTTGTCCAGAGGATGAAAGTATCAGTGATGTGTCTCATGTATATCATTGGTTTCATGGTGGCTTTTCCAGAAATTCTTCCTCAAGGTGGCCCACAAGCAGGCTGGCATATTGGGAGCCATTGTAGTACCCAGGGATGTTTCCATGGATTGGACAAAGTGTTTGTTGTTAAATGTGATGTTGCTGTGGGTGAGGATGAAAGGATGAGTTTGGCGATGTGTTTTTGGTGGATTTCTGAATGTTGTACATTACCTGGTAGGTATTTGAGGCAGGCAGTGATGATGTCATGGTGAGAGATGTTATGTGGCGATAACATCCATGGTGGCAAGCATGTGTATTGGGAAGGTTGTTAATGTTGTGGAGTTTCTGGAGGAATTCAATAGCATCTTGGAGGAAGCTGTCCCTTTGTGTGTATTTATAACTTCAGATACAAAAATGATACATGCATACAAATAGGATAATCATATTCAGCAAATCATAACTTTTCCAATGATACCTTACATGACCCGTCTTGCATAAAATACATCATAATTATTCTATAATCATATCCTAATATCACTATGAAGAATATAGGGTGCAGTGTCTAATTTCTAGCTGTGAATGAATGTTAAAATTTCTTGTGTGCAATCACCCTAGCCTTCCATCACATGGGTGTCAACACACTATTTAAACCTAGTAGAAAAAAGAAATAATTACTTCCATTTTGCTTTAGGTTTATGTAACTTCTAAAATTCTTGTGTGGCCACCATCAGTCTCATGGCTGGCTGGCTTTGATAAAAGGAGGATCAATGTCCCAGCTTTTCAATGAAGTGGAGTTCCCAGGAAGATCGTCAGTACATTTGTACCCAATTATCATATTAGGTTGAAATTTGCACTTTGCATGAGGAAAATTTAAATCACAACATAGTAATCATATTACATCAAGGATTCAATAGAAACCACTAAACTTACAAAAGCAGTTGAAAGAAGTTTTGGAATAAATTGACAAATTACAAGTTGATGATCCTACTGCCATAATATAGAGGAAACTAGTTTGATCTGATTATAAGCAAAGAACTGGAATGGTAAAATTGAAAAATGATTTGGAGAAGTTATGATGCTTATCCAAAATGATTGAGCATGAATACAAAATTTATAGGTTGAGTCCAGAAAAGGAGAAAAAAACGTTTGAAATGCAACTTACTGACAACATAATTTTAAGTTCCTTCCTCCTTTTTTTAGTATTCAAAACTGAAATTTTTAGACTTGGACCCCAAATCTATATTTGTATCAGAGTTAATTGTTTCAAAATGATAAAGCTGTGGAAGCAAAATCATGGAAGATTGGATTCAGAATTTTGTCAATTTTTAAAGAGATCTGAATTCTTGTCCAGCATATCTAGAATCAATTGAATGTGTTTTGGTGCATTTGTATTGGTGTAGTTGAAATTTCATAATAGGCTAGGTGCAGAAAAAACAAATTATAAAAAAAATATACCTGTATTTAAGACAGATGCAAATGAAATGTAAGGTTAAGATATTAGTAGAGTGGGGAATTTAATTATTTCTTATGTCTTAGTTACAAAATTGCAAGCTTTTTGTTTTGGATAATGTGTGAGCAGTCTTGTGTTTGAGGAATAAATATGCTTTTCAGGTGAATTACTGTGTTTCATTTCAGAAAACCATTGTTAGGAGGTCTTTATCTTTAATTATCTATGTTGGTGAATTTATTTCCCCCAGGAAATTTGGGGTGGGGGAAAGGTTGGAGGAAAATCACAACAAATCACAGGCACCCAGGAGAAGTGACCGTGGGAAGCTTGTATTTTTTGCTTGCCTTTTTCAATTATATCAGTCAACTAGAATAGGAATTTTAGTAATAATTCTTAGTATTAAAGATTGCTAGTTCACACTTTACTTGACTAGATTATATAATGGGCTAGGTCCTTCAATGAAGTCAATGGTACTATAGTGATTTACACAAGCTCTGGCCCAGGCTCTCTTTATTTAGTGGAGAAAGACCAAAACTTTGAGTCAGGAGATTTAGTATCTATTTCCAGGTCTGCCACAGAATTATGGGACCTCAGGCAAATCAACACCTCCATGTGTCAGTTTCTCTGACTGTAAAATATCAGTTATGAAACGGTATAATCACTTAGGTGCTTTTGAAAATCCTACCCTTAACCCCACCATCAACCTCAGCCTGGACCAGTCCACACAAGAGATCCACTTCCTGGACACTAGAGTGCTAATAAGCAATGTCACATAAACACACTCTATACCAGAAACCAACTGACTGCTATACTTACCTACATGCATCCAGCTTTCATCCAGACCACACCAAACGACACGATCCATTGTCTACAGCCAAGCTCTACAATACAATTGCATTTGCTCCAACACTTCAGACAGAGACAAACACCTACAAGATCTCTATCAAGCATTCTTACAACTGCAATACCCACCTGCTGAAGTGAAGAAACAGATTGACAGAGCCAGAAGAGTACCCAGAAGTCACCTATTCCAGGAGAGACCCAACAAAGAAAGTAACAGAACCCCACTAGCTGTCACCTTCAGCCCCCAACTAAAACCTCTCCAGCGCATCATCAAGGATCTACAACCCATCCTGAAGGACGATCCATCACTCTCACAGATCTTGGGAGACAGGCCAGTCCTTGCTTATAGACAGCCGCTCAACCTGAAGCAAATCCTTACCAGCAACCACATACCACACAACAAAAACACTAACTCAGGAACCTATCCTTGCAACAAAGCCTGTTGCCAACTCTGCCCACATATCTATTCAGGGGACACCATCATAGGACCTAATCACATCAGCCACACTATCAGAGGCTTGTTCACCTGCACATTTACCAATGTGATATGCCATCATGTGTCAGCAATTCCCCTCTGCCATGTACACTGGCCAAACTGGACAGTCTCTACATAAAAGAATAAATGGACACAAATCAGACATCAAGAATTATAACATTCAAAAACCAATCGGAAAACACTTCAATCTCCCTGGTCACTCAATTACAAACCTAAAAGTCGCAATATTACAACAAAAAACTTCAAAAACAGACTCCAACGAGAGACTGATGAATTGAAATTAATTTGCAAAATGGACGCCATTGAATTAGGCTTAAATAAAGACTGGGAGTGAATGGGTCATTACACAAAATAAAACTATTTCCCCATATTTATTTCCTCCCCCCCCACCATACACACTGTTCCTCACAACTTCTTGTCAACTGCTGCAAATGGACCATTTTGATTACCACTACAAAGTTGTTGTGTTTTTTTTTTCTCTCCTACTGGTAATAGCTCACCTTACCTGATCACTCTGGTTAGAATGTGTATGGTAACACCCATTATTTCATGTTCTCTGTGTGTATGTGTATATATATATATATATATATACACACGCATACATACAATCTTCCTACTGTATTTTCCACTACATGCATCCAGTGAAGTGAGCTGTAGCCCATGAAAGCTTTAGCTCAAATAAATTTTAGTCTCTAAGGTGCCACAAGTACTCCTGTTCTTTCTGTGGATACAGACTATCATGGCTGCTACTCTGAAACCTACCCTTAATGTTTGTAATGTGGTTTCAGATACTTGGATGAAAAATGCCCTGGAAATGAAAAACACTATTTTTCAGTACTTGGGTTATTCCCCAACTGACATATAGAATCTTAGTCTGCATTTCTGCTAACCACCTTAATAGAGAAGGATTTTTAAAAGGTTCACTTTGGCAGACGGTTCATTTTTTTTTTGACAGTAGCAATCTTGCCAATCCATGACACGGTTAGTTTCCACCCATTTGTCAATCCCTTTTTAGCTCACTTATAATGGAGACATAGCTCACCTTTTATTGCTGTAATGAGACATTTATCCCAAGATAACCAAGCTGACTTCATGATGAGTTTAATTTCAAATTCTTTTCTAGATATGTCTGTACCACTTGATCAATAGTCCTTGCTAGAGCCTCTGATTTAGCATAGAGTTAAAATAAACTGTTCTCCAGATGCTTCTCCCCTTCAGAATGACTGGAAATACAATAGCTTCTTTGGAAATCATTAACATAAAATCACTGGGGTATGCCAATTTATGTTCCATACCTTCAACTATAATCCCTGAACTAGCTCAGCTGGCTCTTATTACCTAGCCAAAGGGGTCTATGACAAGGATGATGGGAGGGGCAATAACAGGCTTACCTGCCTTATGCCCAGGGCCGGTGCAACCATTTAGGCAAACTAGGTGGCCGCCTAGGGTGCCTAGTGGTTGGGGGTGCCTAAAAGCCCCCTCAGGCGAGGAGGTGGAGGTGAGCTGGGTGGGGAGGTGCGTGGAGAGGGTTGCCCGCAATAACGAGGGGGGGGGGTGCACAGGGAACCGCTCCCTGCCGCCAGCTCCCAATCCGCTCGGCCTTCTCCCGCTGAGCACAACAGCCCAGCTCTAAGTCTCCCTCCAATCACGAAGCCTGGGTGGGAGGAGAATTGAGAGACGCGAATGCTCAGTGGAGGAGGCAGAGCCGAGGTGAGCTGGGGCGGGCTAACTCAGGCAGGCTTAGTTTCCGCAGGAGGTCTCCAGCGTCAGGGTTAGCTGCGGGAAAGGGGAAGTCTCCCCAGGCAGAGTTAATTGCCATGGGGGGGAGAGAGGTTACTGTCGCTGTGGGGGGATGCTTGCGGAGGGGCTCATGGGTGGGGGGCTGAGTTAGCTGCCAGGGGGGTGGGGTTAGCTGGGGGGGGGTGCAAGGTGGAAGTTTCGCCTAGGGCGTGAAACTTCCTTGCACTAGCCCTGCTTATGGCCCTGTGACATCATAATTTGGACCCTGAATTTACTGTGTCTGTTGCTTTGGGAGAGCTATAAAGGGACTCAGTGAAGCTCCTCAAATCACTTCTTAAATAAACCTCTCAAGATGAGAATCCTTAATCAGTCAAAGGTTGCCTTTTGTCTATTTTTTCTCATCTAATGAGACATCATTCCTACTATATGTACATATCACTTTATCAGACACCTGCTTTGTGGTACCCCCCCACCCAACCTCCCCACCAAACACATTTGTTAGACAAAGCATGAGAAAAAGTTCTTGACAAAACAGAGGTTACATTTTTTAAAATAGAGGCTATGGCTTTCTATTGCTTGGTGCTTAATTCTCTAGTATTATGACCAGTTGCATCACTTCATGCTTTGCTGTGTGAGATGAAACTTTGTGCTAAGTATCAGCTGCTCATAATTTAAGCTAGAAGAGATCTTTAGCAAACTAAATAGTGCCTTAAAATCATAGGTGCTGGAAATAGAGGGGCAGCAGCAACCCCTGGTTTGAAGTAGTTTCCATCATATACAGGGTTTACAGTTTTGTTAAATGGCTTTCAGCACCAGCTCCTATGCTTAAAATGGATGTTTAATGACTATTTCATCAAGAGATTAATTGGCCATAAACTTTATTTTACATGTTGAAAAAAATTGAACTGAATTGTCTTTTAAGCTGTAGTACTAGGGTTATTTTATTGAGGCAGAATGTACTCTTTTTTTGGAGACAAAACGGAAAGATTTAATTAAATATGCTGTTTAGCATTTCAGCTCCAATCTTGCAATCAGACCCATAAAGGTGGATCCTCGTACCTGTGCAGAGTGCCACTGAAATTATTAGGACTCCATGTGAGCACAATTCTTCCTCGAGGCAGATCTGATTTATAGTGTGTGTAAGCCGGTGCTTTCGGGGCCCGTCCCCTCAGGTGCGACGGGGAGCCAGGGCGCCTCCTTCCAGGCGGTCAGACGGCTCAGGCTCGGCTCCTGTACTCGAGGCCTGAGCAAATAGCAGTCTATAGGCCCTGGCCCTTAGACAGGGCGGGCAGCAAACAGTCAGGCACAGCTAAGGGGCTGAGCAAACAGAGTCTATAGCCCAAGCCCTCAGGCAGGGCGGGGCAGCAAACAGTCAGGCTGTCGTAAGTAGATAGGTAAGGGTTAATTTTCTTTTACCTGTAAAGGGGGAACCAAACACCTGACCAGAGGACCAATCAGAGACCTGGATTTTTTTTAAAGTGTGGGAGGGAACTGGAAACTCGGGGTCTTTTTGTTTTCCTCGGCTGTGAGTAAACAAGCTTTTCTTCTAACTCCATCTTCTTTTAAATATTCCCCACTATCAAGTGTGAGTACAAAGGAACCAAAGTAATTGCTGGATGTGCTTTGATTTGTATTTACATGGGTGTTGATTTGCTGGACTGGTTTAATTGGGCTCTCTTTTAAATCAGACTGTTTATTCCTATTTTTTTATAAGCCATATTCCTGTATTGAGTTTCTTATGCAGTATTATTGTTCTGTATTTTTTTTCTTTTTATATAAATTTCTTTTTAAAACTTGTGGAGTTTCTTTCCTAGTGAGGCAGAGGGGAGAGGATTTCTGTGCCGGAGCTGTTACATCTGTGACAGGCTAGCGGGGGGGGAAAAGCCACAGCTCTGTCTTTACTTTCCTATTGTCCCAGGCGGGAAAGGCTACGGACAAAGAGGGGGTGAATCTTTGTGTGAGCTGACTAGGGTGGTCTTGAAGGCGCAACAGCCCATAAGATGGAAAGCATCATGGGAGGCCATTCACGGTCCAAGAGCGCCTGGGAGCTGTTAACTACCTCATAGCATTTCCAATCCGCCACTAAAACCCAAGTGTACCTATGTTAATTCTCTCAAGCCCTTTTATTCCAGAGACTTACAGTTTGTCAGTTTACAGTCCAGGGAGCAGAGGACGCTCAGTGGCTGATGGCGTCTACCTATGACGGGAAGAAGGACGGGGGCGTGGAAGAGGTGAACTCTCACACCCTGGAACGTCTGCAGCGGCAAACAACCAGGAGCTGTGCACCAGCTTCGCACCATTGTTCTCAGCCACTCCAGGACGGACTGAACGGGCATTACACTCCATTGACACAGGTAGCACACCCAATTTAGAACACCACCCTAACGGGTTATCCCTCACGCACAAGCTGCTATAGACGCGGGAGATCCAGAAATTTGGGCTACAAATGGGTATAATCCACTCATCTACCAGTGCATGGGCCATTCTCGCCAGTGGTTCGGTACCTGCAAACCAGATGGGGAATAGCTTTTGCGTGGACTACCGTAAGCTAAACGCGTAACTCGTCCAGTACAACTATCCATGCACGCACCGAACGGCATTGAAAAGTTGGGACGTGGCCAGTTCATCTCTACAATAGATTAACCAAGGGTCACTGGCAAGTTACAGCTAGATGAACCTGCCAAAGGAAAGGTCAGCATCGTCAACCGCATGCAGGGTTGTTATGAATTTAATGTACTCCCTTTCCGGGCTGCGAAATGCACCCGCCACTCCTCCAGAGGCTGGTAGATGTCCTACTAGTCGGATAGAGACCGGGGAGGCAGTAGGGTCCGGTGGCTCCTCCGGATAGCCGGCACAGGGTCGTTGCCGCTGGAGGTCCTCGGGGTACCTGGTGCGGGGCAGGTCCGGCCAACGCTCCTCTGGATAGTGGGCCCGGGGCAGCTCCGGCCAGCGCTCCTCTGGATAGTGGGCCTGAGGTAGGCTGGGCCAAGCGGGAGCTCGTGCCTCCACATCCGTCCTCCTTGGCGGCCGGTGCTGAACTGAGCTCTGAGCCCTGGCTCTTATACTTCCTGTCCCGCCCCTTGACTTCCGGGGGCCGGGAACAGGCGGTAGTGGCTCCGCCCATGGGGGTACTTGTTCTGGCTCATTCCCCTCAGGTGTGACGGGGAGCCAGGGCGCCTCCTTACAGTGTATTAGGCCTGAGGGCCTGGTTCTCATTTTTAATCAGGGCCACTTTAGGCTGCTTTGGCAGTGTAAGAGGATTTTAAAATGTATGTAAATGTGATTTACTGACAGAGGGGTATAAAGGGACCTTAAAGTAAATGAGAGAGAGGCTCTACAGTACCGAGCCACAAAAAGAGGTTGGCACCTAACTCCCAGTTTAGTTACCTAAGTCCAAAATTTAAGTATCACTGTGATACCCAAGAACCCTGCTCAGTTGCCTCCCAAGTGTGGAGGCACGAAAAATCACACTAAATATCCCTCATACATAAAAGGTCCAATGCTCCCTAAATTTCTACTGCTTGGCATAATTGATATAGGCATCTGGGCATTCATCTCATGCCTAAGCCACAGTGGGATCCTCAAACCCAGCAAAGATAGGCATTCCTCTACCTACCTTGCCTGCAGGGTCCATGGGCCTGTCTATTTTGTAACATTCAGTTTGGTTATGAGACAAATAAGTTATCAGTATTTTTTTTAAATATTGCAGGGATGGTGGGGACATGTTTTCATGTAACATTTCAGCTGTTAGTCCTGGGAACTGGTTGATCAGTTATTGCTCTTTGGTTGATTACAAATAAACCCTGGCTTTAGGCAAATAAATTGCATGCTATCAGGAAGTGCCCTCAGAGCACACAACCTCTAGCTGCCCCTCCCCCTGCCCCCTCAGCTACCCCCTGCCTGCACACAGCACCTAGCTACCCCTCCCCCTGCCCCCTGAGCTACCCCCTGCCTGCACACAGCACCTAGCTACCCCCTCCCTGCACCCTAAGCAGTTTTCAAACTTTTTGAGCTGAGCCCCTCCCATTGATTTATAATTTTTGGTTGTGCCCCCCACCCTAACCCAGACAGGCTGAGTGGCCTGCTGAGGTGAGTTAGGGGGTGGAGGTGGCACTCACTCCCCTGGCCCTGCTATGTGGAGCTGGCCCAAGCCATGCCAGGTCCTTCCCCTACAAAATAAAAGTCAAACTATGCCTATGTCTGAGGGTGCCTCCCGCTACCCAGCAGCTGGAGCCCCAGCATCCTGCAGGGTAGAAGCCCTGTGCCCCCTTCCCCCCACCTATGGCTGAAGCCCAGATCCCTGAGCCATGCCCCCTGGTGGGAGTTTTTATAGCGTGTTTTGAGTGGGGGGTGGGGGTGGGTTCAGAAAGAAAAAGGTTGAGAACTCTGCTCTAAGCCATTGATGAAGATATTTAACAGAATGGGACCCCAGTTGACATATCATTCCTGCTTGACTGACCACTGATAAATACACTCTGGAAATGGTTTTCCAGCCAGTTATGCACCCACCTTATAGAAAATATACCTATCTCATAGAACTGGAAGGGACTCTGAAAGATCATTGAGTCCACCCCCCCCATACCTTCACTAGGCAGGACCAAGTACTGATTTTTCACCCTAGATTCCTAAGTGGGGCCCTCAAAGATTGAACTCATAATACCGGGTTTAGTAGGCCAATGCACAAACTGTTGAGCTATCCCACCCCCTGTATCCTATCTAGGCTATATTTCCCTAGTTATGAGAATGTCATGCAAGAAAGTATCAAAAGATTTACTGGTATACCACATCTACTGCTTCCCCCCTCCCACATCCCCCAAGCTTGTTAACCTGTCAAAGAAAGCTATTAGAGTGGGTTGACATGATTTGTTCTTGACAAAGCCATATTTGTTACTTATTTTATTATCATCTTGGTGTTAGCAAAGTGATTGCTTTATTATTTGTGTCATTATCTTTCTGGGTGCTGCAGTTAATCTGATCAGTATGTAATTCCCTGGGTTGTCCTTACACCTTTTTTATAGATTGGCACTATATTTGTTCTCTTCCAGTCCTCTGGAATCTCTTCTGCATTCTCTGAGTTTTCAAAGATAATCACTAATGGCTCAGATATCGCCTCAGTCAGCTCCTCAAGTACTCTAGGATGTATTTCATCAGGCGCTGCTGACTTGAAGACATCTAACTTGGTAATTTTTTAACTCGTTCTTTCCCTGTTTTAGCCTCAAATAATACCTCATTTTCAGTGGCATTCACTCTATTAGACAACTGATTGCTACTAACCTTTTTCGTGAAAACTGGAACAAAAAAGGCGTTTAGCACTTCTGCCATTTCTTTCCCCTCTCATTGAGTAATGGGCCTACCCTGTCCTTGGTCTTCCCCTTGCTTCTAATAATGTTTTCTTGTTACCCTTTATGTCTCTAGCTAATTTAATCTCATTTGTTCTTTGGCCTTTCTAATTTTGTCCCTACATGCTTCTGTTTGTTTTTTTTAATATTCATCCTTTCTAATTTGACCTAGTTTCCACTTTTTGTAGGCTCTTGTGCCCTTAATAATGTGTCTCTGGAAAAACTGCCAACTCTCTTGAACTGTTTTTCCCCTTACACTTGCTTCTCATGGGATCTTATCTACCAATAAAGATTCAGAAACTAACATTACATTTCTGCTAAAGATCCAGAAACTAACGCTACATTTTTTAAAGTACATCAGAAGCAGGAATTGTGTCAAGCAGGCATTGGGGCCACTAAGATGATAAAGGTGTACTCTAGGAAGACAAGGATATTGTGGAGAAGCTAAAAAAATTCTTTGCATTATTCTTTACTGCAGAGGAGGTGGGGTGGATATGTACATCAGAACTAGTCTTTTTGGACCACAGATCTGAAGTACTGTCCTAAACTGCTGTGTCAGTAGAAGAGGTTTTAGCATAAATTGATAAACTAAACACTAAGGGCTGGTCTACACTATGTGTTTAAATCGAATTTAGCAGTGTTAAACTGATTTAACTCTGCACCCGTCCACACAACGAAGCCCTTTATATCAATATAAAGGGCTCTTTAAACCGGTCTCTGTACTCCTCCCCGACGAGAGGAGTAGCGCTGAAATCGGTATTGCCATGTCGGATTAGGGTTAGTGTGGCCGCAAATCGACGGTATTGGCCTCCGGGCGGTATCCCACAGTGCACCATTTGTGACTCGTCTGGGAAAGCAATCTGAATCGATGCACTGGCCAGTAGCAGGAAAAGCCCCGCGAACTTTTGAATTTCATTTCTGTTTGCCCAGCGTGGAGCTCTGATTCAGTACGGTGGAGATGCGTCCCAAATCCAAAAAGAGCTCAGCATGGACCGTTATGATACTGAATCTGATCGCTGTAATGGTGGAGACAAATCTGCTGTTTATCAGAGCTCTGTACAGAGACAAATAGCCAAAGCATTGAAAAAATCTCCAGGCTACGATAGACAGAGGCCAGCAGCGGACTCAAGCACAGTGCTGCGTACAAGCGTAACGGAAAGCACAAAGATCAAATGACGCTCATGGATGGAGGAGAGGGCTGAGGACTCCAGCTATCCACAGTCCCCGCAGTTTCCTAAAACCATTTGCATTCTTGGCTGAGCTCCCATGCCTGAAGTCAAAACATTGTCTGGGTGGGTCAGGGTATTATCTCGACAATTTACCGTCCCTCCCCCCATGAAGAAGGAAAAAAAATCGTTTCTTCGCCATTTTTTCAATGTCCCTTTGTCTACTGCATGCTGCTGGTAAACACGGTGTTTGCGGCTGCGGACAGCAGCATCCTTTCTCCTTCCTTGTCCTCATGATAGATGTTACAAATGGTGAAACCGTCATCAGCCATGAGTGCTCCTGGTTGGCACTCTGTGAAGGTTGCCAGGGTGCCTGGGTAAAAATGGGAATGGACTCCCGTACATCCTGGCAGAAGTACAAAATCGTGGGTAACCCATCCTCATCATAGCAGCTGGACCTGGCTCTCAGCCCCGCCTTTTCGTGTCTAAAGAAAAGTCTGTACTGTCGGACTATCATGAGCAGCGAGGCCTTGCCGCTTCCTCTCCCACCCACCTTTAATGTCCTGCCTGGACTATTAGTATGGAGGCTGCCTTCCCCACTTATCTCGCTAAAAGTCATTGTTTTTATCCTACATTCTTTATACTGTTCATACATAAAGCGGGGGACACTGCCCACGGTAGCCCAGAGGGGTGTGGGCGGAGGGAAGCAATGGTGTGTGTGCGCAATTTTGAGGGCATCCCTAGAAATGGCATGCATTTCTATTCTGCAGGATCTGGGCTTTCCGACCTGGACGGCATGTGCTCTCTGATTCTCTAAGTACACTTGCCCCATATCTAGGCAGGACTGACTCTGATTTTTAGATAAACATAAAGAAGGGAATGACCCGGCGGATCATTCATTTTCCATGCGCCCCCGGCCGACTCAGCAAAGGCCAGAGACACCCATGAACAAGCAGCAGATGGTACAAAGATATAACCATCATCTCATTGCCAATTACAATAGCGAGACAGCTGCAATAGGGATGATAACCATCTCTGCTACCTTGCAAAGCAATGAATGCTGCTGTGTCGCACTGCAGTACTGCCTTGTCAGCAGCATCCAGTAACCATACGGTGACATGACAAAAGCAAACAGGCTCCGCTGGTGCCATGCTTATGGCGTCTGCCACGGGCAATCCAGGGAAAAGACGTGAAATGATTGTCTGCCGTTTGCTTTCACGGGGAAGAAGAGTGACGACATTTACCAGATCCCCGTGATATTGTTTTGCATCATCTGCATTGGGTCTCAAACCAGAATTCAATGGGGCAGGGAGACTGCGAACTATGGCGATACGCTACGGATAGCTATCCACAGTGCAACCAGAAATTGACGCTAGCCTCGGTACATGAGCACACACTGATTAACTATGCTTTGTGGCTGGTGCACTCGACTTTATACAATCTCTTTTAAAAACCGGTTAGTAAAATCAGATAATCCGTATTAGAACTACCGTAATCCACCAGTACCAGATGAATTCACTAAGATTTTCTGAAGGAATCAGATATGAAACTGCATTACTAACTGTAGTGTCAGAGGGGTAGCCGTGTTAGTCTGGATCTGTAAAAAGCAACAAAGAGTCCTGTGGCACCTTATAGACTAACAGATGTATTAGAGCATAAACTTTTGTGAGTGAATACCCACTTTGTACTGAAGTCAGTCTCTGTATCAGATGACTGGAAGGTAGGAAATGTAACACTGATTTTTAAAAAGGGATCTGGAGGAGATCCTGGCAATTACAAGCCAGTGAGTCCAGCTTCTGCATTAGGCAAATTGGTAGAAACTATAGAAAAGAACAGAATTGCAAGGCACATAGATAAACACGATTTGTTGGGAACAAGTCAACACATGTCTTACAATAGAAGTCATTGCTCACCACTCTATTCAAATTCTTTCAGGATGTCAACAAGCATGTGGATAAGGATGATCCAGTTGATTTAGTGTATTTGGACTTTAGAAAGCTTTTGACAAGATCCCTCAAAGGCTCTTAAGGAAACTAAGTAGCCATGGGATAAGAGGGAAAGTCTGGCTGAATGATGGGAAATAAAAAGGAGGAATAAATGGTCAGTTTTCACAGCGGAGTAAAGTTAACTGTGGGGTCCTCCATGGATCTATACTGTGACTTGTTCAACATATTCAATAATGACCTGGAAAAGGGGACAGACAGCGAAGGAGCAAAGTTTGCAGAGGATATAAAATTATTCAAGTCCAAAACAGAGTATGCGGAGTTAAAGAGGAATTACAAAACTGAGTGACTGGGCAACAAAATGGCAGATGAAATGCAATGCTGATAAGTGCAAAGTAGTGCACATTGGAAAACATAATCTCCACTAGACGTACACAATGATGGGTTATAAATTAGCTGTTACCATCTAAGAAAGAGATCTTGGCGTCACTGTGGATAGTTCTCTGAAAACTTCCACTCAGTGTGCTACAGCCATGAGAAAGGCTAACAGTATGTTAGGAGCTATTAGGAAAGTGATAAATAATAAGACAAAAATATCACAAGACCACTATATAAATCCATGGTACATCCACAGCTTGAATACTGTGTTCAGTTCTGGTTATCTCATCTCAAAAAGGATATAGGGAACTGGAAAAGGTTCAGAGAAGGGCTACTAACATGAACAAGTGTATGGAACAGCTGTGGTGTTTAGATGTGCTTGTAATTATTAGAACTGGGCGTACGGGCTGCTGAGAGTCTGAAAGGACAGGAAACAGGAAGGAGGGGGGAGGAGTTGAAGAGGCTGAGTGAGGGTTACAGAGGGTGCAGCAGCAGCTTGGTAAAAAGGTTTCCACTGTAAATAAAGTCCTGTTGAAGCTTATTAGTACCTTGCCTGCTTGATACAACAACAGCTTCCATATGAAGAGAGATTAAAAAGATTAGGGCTTTCATTTTAAAAAGACAACTAAGAGGGTATATGATAGAGGTCTATAAAATCATAGATGGTACTGAAAAAGTGAACAGAGAAATATTATTCACCCTTTCACACAATACAAAAACCAGGGGCCATCCAGTGAAATTAGTGGGCAACAGGTTTAATACAAACAAGAGGAAGTACTTTTTCCACACAATCCACAACTAACTTGTGCAACTCATTGCCATGGGATGGTGTGATGACTAAAAGTATAACTGGGTTAAAAAAAGAACTGGATCAGTTCATGGAGGATAGGTCCGTCAATGGCTATTAGGCAAGAGGGTCAGGGAACACAACATGCTTGGAGTGACTCTAACTTTCTGACTACCAGAAGCTGGAAGTGGAAGACAGGGTGGATCATTTTTATAATTGTCCTGTTCTTGGCACGTGCTCTGAATCTCTGATACTGGCCACTGTTGGAGAGAGGATACTGGCAAGATGAACCATGGTCTGACCCAGTAAGCGGAGCTTGTTCTAATATAATTGACACATTGCCCAAAGGAAAAAAATATACACAATTTCTTAACTGAACATTTTTGCTTCATATATATTAGACATTTCTCCTAATAAGATCTTCCAATTGAGAGTGAATTATTATCACCTTCATTTAGAACTAAAAATGTCATTTTATATTTAACTTCATTATTTACTCTTTCCAAACTTGGATACAGGGGCAGTTCTCCAAAGTCAAATGTTAATTGTAAGAAAAAATACTAGTCTGTATCTGTACCATAAACCTGTAGCAGTATGTATCTTGTGGCTGCAACAATGTAATAAGAGTGGTACAACAATTTAAATTTGTTCCATAACCCATAGTGGTGGAATAAAATTGTTGATGATACTGTGACATACCAAGAGTACAATCTGGACTGATGAACAGCTGTGCCCCTCAGATTTCCAGCCTGGCAGGCCTTTTTACACTGCTTCGCTGTAAGAGCTACCACTTCTGATCTGCTCACGCATAGCCACATGTAAGTTACTTCCAGTTATAGTATGAGTGCTGCAGCCAACCACTCTTGAATTACACTGCAGAGTGACATCAGAAAGTCCCCAATCCCAGACTTTCCCCCTGAAATGTACCATCTTGTACTGCACCGGTCATTCTAGACTATACAAGCTCATATAAAGTCCATCATTTTATTGTCAGAAAATTATATGCACAAATCCTGTTATCTCAAGTAGAGTTTCCCAAACACTTCATTTCAAACACACTGGTTTAGATAAAACTATAAAAACAAATTTAGTAACTACAGAACGATAGATTTTATGTGAATACAAGTAGTGAGGTATGAGAGTCAGGACAGGTTACAAGAAAAATAAAAGTGAAATGCATCTAATGCCTAATCTAAAAAGCTAAGTGAATTCAAAGCAAAGTCTCTCTCACCATGTTTCGGAAGTCTTACTGGCTGAATTTCTTTCAGTCAAGATCCCTCCCCCAGTCCAATGCTGCTTCCTTTGTTCTTCAGGTGTTGTAGATGCTGTGAGTAGAGAGAAAGGCAGAGATAATTTGAGGGCATCTGCTCTCTGTCCTTACAGGTATTTTTTCAAGAAGCATCTCCAGATGAGCTTCAGGAGACAGAAAGTCTGTGTGGATGGGAACCCCAAGCTGTTTCTTTGTCAAGATGTAGATATTTTTTTTTTTGCCCACACCCTCTTTCCAGCTGAAAAGTGGCCATTTAAACAGGTGATGGTCCATTTGATTTTGTTGACATGCGACTGAGGCATCAGCTTGCCTTTTTTCTCTGGGGAACTGGTTTGTGACTGCGCCCCAGACTTGAAACATGTCTTAGTAATACCATACAGTAGAATCTTATAACTTTACTTTATGTGCAAAGTTGCCACACATATTTTTCCAGGACAATAATGCTCAGCAAATTATGAGTTTTCAGATGACACTTCACAAGGCGTACCTTGTACAAAATGTATCATAGTCTTGTAAAAGGGGTGAACATAGAGGTACAGACCATAACAGATACCCTTGCCCAACATGTGACATTGCCAGAGGACCATGCAGTACTCTCTGTTGCAAAGCCTAGATATTTTCATGCTCAGTTAATAATACTGAGGTATCTTAAGTAAATTGTACTTGCTTTTGTTGGCTCAACTGATAATCTTAACAATTTTAATGCTAGTTTTTTATTTTATGATGTCACTGACAACATTTTTTCTGTGTTTGATAGTATTGTTTCCACAGACTTAAGTTCCCTGGGAACTAATGAAACATGTTTGTTGTGTTTAATAGCAGAATAAAATAAAGTAAAAAATTGGCTTTAGGGGTTGCCTGCAGATTTTGCTACATTCTGTTAGAAGTAAGGATTTATTTGTAAAGGCTTCTGGCTGCAAAGGTACCCTCTTCCAATGTAAACCATACATTGTTAGCTTGGTGTACATGCAGGCAGACTAAAGACGTGTCAGAAGAGATGTTAACTTCCCTTATTTACCTCAGTAGTGTTTACAATCACTTAAATGTTAGCCTCTTCACTGCTCAATATTTTATTAAATACATCAGCAGTGAATATAAAGGTTCCAGCCCTGCTGATGAACCATGTATGTATCAAAATGATGGCACATGAGAAGATTTCTGTTTTTTTCATTTTGCAATAGAACATAAGAATAGACATACTGTTGCGGACCATTGGTCCATGTAACAGGGCTCCACTCTCCACACTGGCACCTCCTGCTGGTCATCCTGGGGATTAACTCTGCAGGTCAGTACACCCTCTCCTGGTGGTGCCTCGCCCATCATCACTTCTGCTCCTTGACCCATGTCACTCCAGGGACTGCGGAATCTTCTTCATGACACAGCCTTACGGCAATGTCACGATCTGTGTTCCTGCCCTTCAGGGGGTACGTGTTGCAGTCCAGCTGTCCTGCCGCTTCCGCAGTGATGACTGCAGCCAATTATCTGGCCACTTCCCCATGACCCCAGCAGCACACTCTACACCCTTGCCTCAGGGCCTCAGTTGTCCTGGAGATCTCTCTAGCTCCCCCGGTCCTTGCTAACATCACTCCTCTGTCCAGGGTGCTAGCTTCTTTTTGTCTGCCAGGCTCCCAGTCCTCCTTCCTTGAGCTCCAGGGAGTAATTGACCCTGTTCTATCTTGTAGCTCTTCTCCTATGGGATTTCCAGGCCCTGACTGGCCACTCTTCTCAGCCTCTCTCTAGTTGGCTGCATCCTGCACAGCCTCCCTGGGGCTTCATTAAGCTTTTAGAGGCTAGTGTGTGGCCAACATCCCATCACAGTCCATTTAACCCAGTATCCTGTCTTCCAACAGTGGCCAGTGCCAAATGCTTCAGAGAGAATGAACAGAATGGGACAATTATCAAATGATTCATACAATGTCATCCAGTCCCAGCTTCTGACAGTCAGTGGCTTAAGGAGACACCTGGAACATGGGGTCGCATCTCTGACCATCTTGGCTAATAGCCATTGATGGACCTGTCCTTCATGAACTTATTTAATTTGTTGAACCCAGTTATAGTTTTGGTCTTCACAACATCCCCTGGGAATGAGCTCCACAGGTTGACTGTGTGTTGGTGAAGAAATACTCCTTATGTTTGTTTTAAACCTGCTGCCTATTAATATTAGTGGTGATTCCTGGTTGCTGCATTATGTGAAGGGATAAATAACATTTCCTTATTCATTTTCTCCACACTATTCATGATTTTATAGACCTCTATCACATCCCCCTCTTAGTTGTTTTATTTCTAAGTTGAACAGCTGTACTCTTTTTAGTCTCTCCTTATATGGAAGCTGTTCCACACCTCTAATCATTTTTGCTGCTTTTCTCTGTACTTTTTTCAATTCTAATATATCTTTTTTGAGATGGGGCAACCAGAACTGCACACAATATTCAGGGTGTGGCCATAGCATAGATTTATATAGTGACATTATGATATTTTCTGTCTTATTATCTATTCCTTTCCTAATGGTTGCTAGCATTCTGTTAGCTATTTTGATTGCCACTGCACATAGGGCAGATGTTTTCAAAGAATTACCCATGATGAATCCAAGGTCTCTTTCTGGAGTGGTAACAGTTGATTTAGACCCCATCATTTTGTATTTATAATTGGGATTATTTTTTTCCAGAGTGCATTACTTTTCATTTATCAACACTGAACTTCATCTGCCATTTTGTTACCCACTTACCCAGTTTTGTCAGATCCCTTTGTAACTCTTCTCAGTCAGCTTTGGGCATAAATATCTTGAGTATTTGTGTATCATCCGCAAACTTTGCCACTTCACTGTCCCCCCCTCCCCTTTTCAAGACCATTTATGAATATATTGAACAGCACTGATCTCATTACAGAGTTTTGGGGGACCCCAATATTTACCTTTCTGCATGGTGAAAACTGACTATTTTATTCCTATACTTTGTTTCCTATCTTTTAACCATTTACTGATATGTGAGAGGACCTTCCCTCTTATCCCATGATTCCTTATTTTGCTTTGGTAAGGGACTTTGTCAAAGGCTTTCTTGAAGTCCAACTACATTATATCCACTTGTCCAGATGTTTGTTGATCCCCCAAAGAATTCTAATGGATTAGGCATGATTTCCCTTTACAAAAGCTGTGTTGACTCTTCCCCAACATACAGTGTTCATCCATCTGTCTGATAATTCTGTTCTTTTCTATGATTTCAACCAATTTTCTTGGTACTGAAATTAGGCTTACCAGCCTGTAATTGCAAAATCAACTTTGGTGCCTTTTTAAAAAATCAGCATTATATTAGCTATCCTCCAGTCATCTGGTACTGAAACTGATTTAAGGAATAGGTTACATACCACAGTTAATAGTTCTACAATTTCGTATTTAAATTCTTTTCAAACTGTTGTGTGACTAAGATCTGGTCCTGGTGATATATTACTATTTAATTAATCAATTTGTTCCCAAACTTCCTCTATTGACACCTCAAACTGGGACAGTTCCTCGGATTTGTCAACTGAAAAGAATGGCTCAAATGTGGGAAATCTCCCTCACCTCTGCTTCAGTGAAGATGGATGCAAAGAATTCATTTCACTTCTTTGCAATGCCCTTATCTTTCCTGAAAGCCCCTTTAGCACCTTAATTGTCCAGCGGATCCACTGATTGTTTAGCAGGCTGCCTGCTTCTGATGTACTTAACTTTTTTCGCTGTTAGTTTTGTCTCTTTTGCTAGTTGCTTTTCATATTCTCTTTTGGTCTGCCTAATGATATTTTTACACTTGACTTGCCAGAGTTTATGCTCCTTTCTATTTTCTCAATAGGATTTGACTCCCAATTTTTAAATGACGTTTTTGTTGTGACAAATCACCTCTTTCACTCTGTTGTTCAGCTTTGCTAGCATTTTTTTGGTTCTCTTATTATTTTTATTTGGGGTATAGATTTAGTTTGAGCCTCTATTATAATGTTTTTAAATAGTTTCCATGCAGTTTGCAGGCATTTCACTTTTGTGATTGTTGTTTTTAATCCCCATTTAATTAGCCTCCTCATTTTTGTGTAGTTTGCCTTTTAGAAGTTAAATGTTAAAATGTGGTAGATTTCTTTGGTATTTTCCCCCCACAAGGATATTCAATTTAGTTACATCATGATCTATATTACTGAGCGGTTCAGCTATATTCACCTCTTGGGCCACATCCTATGCTCCCCTTAGAACTAAATCAAGAATTGCCTCGTCCCTTGTGGGTTCCAGGACTAGCGGCTCCAAGAAATTCCAAGAACAGCCTCTTGTAGTACACAACTCTAATTCATCCCCAGAGCAGGTCTTTCTATGCATTGAATGAGACAGGAGTTCTGTGGAAAAAAATACTATGTGATCCTGAAATTAAAGACTGTATCCTAATGTATTTGAACAAGAGGGGTGAATTTAGATTGCACATGGAACCTTAATTTTTAGTGTTTGACTTTGCAATCTTAATGTTCTTTTAATATAGCTTTTTATGTCTAATATAATGTAACTATATGAAACAGACATTATGGGTGAAAGGTAATGTAAGTATGGTGTAATATTGTATCTCTTTTACATATTTCCTGCCAAATATGAGCTGTATATTTTGAGGATGACCATAAGAGGTGGAGGAATATGCCCTTCTAGCCTCATTCTCTTCAAGACAAAATTGAGAAACCTTCCCATCCCCCAATTTATACATAAATCACATAATGGTAACACAGGTCATGAACAGATTTTAAAAAGTATCTCTTTTTATCTGTTTTAAATGCATTTCCTTTTAATTTTTTTGTTTTACCTTTGTTCATATGTCAGGCGATGGCATTAGGCTGAAATGCCTGACTAGAGTTGTATCATCATCTCTTGACCACATCTCCTCTTGCTTTTCTCTTTTCTTAACTAAACAATCCTAAACTCAGATTCTACAAATATTTGTGTGTGTGCTTAACTTTAAACACATGAGTAGTTCTCTTGGTCTTATGTAAGTGTTTGCAGAACTGGGACCTTAAGGTTTTCATTCTCTCCTCATATATTGTCATCTCTGCAAACATTTTCTATTTTTGCTACATCTTTTTTGAGTTAATGTGACCAAATCTATAAATGCAGTGCACCTATTCAAAGTGAGGGTGTAGACTACCACCAAGATGCATGGATGTATGTATTTTTAGCCAGCATTAGTCCGTATCCTAACCCTTCCCAGGAAGTCAATCTGAATCACGCTGAGACCAAAAAATGCAGTAAAAGTAGTGCTTTTTCTATAATAATATGGTGATGTTTGTCAAAACAGAAATTGTGACAGAGACCTTGTCAGCTATGGCCAAATGTGCAGTTTGTAACTTTTATATGGCCTAGAGCCTTGCACTTGCCCGTCCTAGATGAAGCTGGATGATAGCTAGATTTCTGTTACTGCACAGTAACACCCTGTTTTGACCCTAGGTTTCAGAGGTACTGAGTACCCTTGCAAAGTGCTCACATATCATGGGATCTGGTCCTTTGTTTGTTAAAAAAGTGGGATGCTTGAAGTGTGGGTGGCATTTGCTGAGGGAAACAGTTATTGAAAGCCCCAAAATGGCTTTGATAGTCTTCTGAAGTTAAGGGGTTCATGAAATAGACTGATAGGATCACAGAAAAAATGGTTCTGTGGTGTGTTGGCCAGTCTATGCAGGAAAATTGTGGTAATTTGCAGAAAAAACAGGATTATAGTTTTCATAGTTCTTTCCTATGCTTTGCTTTAATTTCTTAGGCTTAGTATAAATTTTTATTATTTAATATTTATAGTATAGTAGTATTCACAGTACCCAACTATGATGTGGGCTCTATTGGGGTAGGACCTGTAAAAACAGAAGCAATAAATACAGTTCCTACCCTAATGACCTGACAGTGTTTTGTATATGTGCACAGATGACTTCCCATCTACTCTAATTACTGTCTTGGCTGTTGGGCTTGGTGCTGGGTCTTGGCTGTTAATCCTTTTTCCAGTGTTGCACATTGTGAGATTTTATACAAAGTATTCCTCCATTTAAGAATCTTGTGAGAGTATGCATGTTTAATATCGGTTTTGAGAGTCATGGATATCTATGAAGAGATCTGTCTTCTAAGTGATGATACCTGCACACAATAACAGGGGTACTAATTTTGTTTGGGATAAGGTACATTAAAAGGAAGAGGTGCATCTTTAAAGCCAGCAAAAGTTTGTTATGTGTAAATAAAAATCCTTCTTGAGGTGACTGTACTAAATGAGAGAAATAAAGTGATGCCTCTGCTGTGATATGTAAATATATGTCATATGAGAGTAACACCATCAGCTAATAAGTGATGACTGAGGCAAATTGCCAATGAAGGACAGACAGACCAACAGGACACTTAACAACAAAAAAGCCAAGAACTATACAGTCTCTCCAGTAAAATTTAGTCTGACAGGTATTTTAGGACATTTAAATGTGTCTTTTACCCCTATGGCTTTGCCAGAGCCTTTCCCTAGCTTGAATGATCGCTTCAGGGTTCTAACAGAAATCGGCTCTGGGGTAAAATTTTCTAAAAAGCCTAAGGCCCAGATTTTTAAGAGTATTCGGGCCATTCATAGCTGAAAGGTCTAAGTTACTTAAAGGGCAAAGTCCCATTTTTAAAAGTGACATAGGCACTAAGAGGCTAGATCCACAAAGGAGATTTAGGCTTGGTGTTGCAGTGTCTAACTTTAGATACCCTGCTGCCTACTGGAATCCACAGCCCTGAGTTAAGTATCAGAGGGGTAGCCGTGTTAGTCTGGATCTGTAAAAGCAGCAGAGAATCCTGTGGCACCTTATAGACTAACAGACGTTTTGGAGCGTGAGCTTTTGTGGGGGAATACCCACTTCGTCAGATGAAGTGGGTATTCACCCACGAAAAGCTCACGCTTCAAAACGTCTGTTAGTCTATAAGGTGCCACAGGATTCTCTGCTGCTTTTACAGCCCTGAGTTAGGCTCCTAGGCCCTCTGTTCAATGTGTAAGAGGTTTGGTATCTAAGAACAGGATTCACAGAGGCCAGCAAGCTCAGAGAGGAGCTGCCTAAGCTAGCCAACAGGAAATGCCTAAGCCTCATCCCCCTCAAGGAGTTTTAGGTGGCTAAATCTAGACTAAAGAGAATCCCTTGGGGATTCACAGCCATGAACCCGTCTTCTGGAATTAGATGCCTAATCCAAGACAGTCATTTTTTATGCTTTCCACTAGTCCAGTGGTTACAGCACTGATAGTGAGAAAGCTGGGTTCAAATTCCCATTCTGCCTGAGAGAAGCTTGGTCTTAAATGTTGAACTCAAATCTGCCACCTACTAGATAAACACTCTTGCTAGAGAGTATTTTTGGATGGACCTTTCTCTGTCTCTCCTGTTCAAGCTATTGCACTTTGGATTAAAAGTGTCACAGGAGTAGGGATTAGAACCTGACTCTCCCAGGTGAGCACTCTAGCTTTTGACTAGAGTCATTTCACTGTCTGCCTGGCATCTCCTGTGTTTTGTGTGGTGCTCAATCCAAAAGGCATGCTGGGTAGGGCAGACCCTATATGTGCCTCCTAGATCAGGCCCTGCAGGCAAGATAGCCGGGGGAATGCCTAGTTTGGGTATCCCACCCTGGTTTAGATGTGAGATTAGCACAGGGTATCAGGATTTAGGCAGCTGTGCACATGCCCACTGTCAGAAATGTAGGTGTCTATGGGAATTTAAGTGCCCATGGGGTTACGTGGCAGCTGAGCAGGGCATTTGAGGATCTAAAATTTGGATTTAAGAGCCAAAAGTGGCAGTTAGGTGCCTAAACACTTTGTGGATCTAGCCCTTAGGAGCCTAAGACCTGGTCTACACTTAGGTTGACATAGCTAAATCACTCGGGGGTGTGAAAAATTCACATCCCTGAGTGCCAAAGTTATGATGACCTAACCCCCAAAGTAGATGCATTTAGGTCAATGGAAGAATGCTTCCATCAACCTAGCTACCATCACTCAGGGAGGCAGAGTTTTGACAGTGACAGAACCACCCACTTCTGTGGCTGTTGGAAGCATCTTCACTATGGCAGCACTGCAGCATAGCTATGGTGCCATAGCTGTGCTGTTGTAACAGCTGTTGCATAGTCAGGGCCTGAGTCTTACTAAAAGTGAATCAGATGTAGGCTCTTAGGTGTTTTAGATGCCTCTGAAAATTTTACCCCCTAGTCTACAGCTCAGGCCTTATGTATACAACAGGATCTTGTGAATCTAGCTTCCTAGAAACTGTTGAATATTCACCTGTGCCTCTTTGAGTTAGTTCACCCTGGCCTGCTAGGCTTGATTTTTCCCAGTGGCAGTGGCTACAGTATTAGGAAGTGGCTGTTTTGCAAACTCAGAACCCTTTTTGAATGACTCTGAAAGTAAGGAAGCTGCTGTTCTTTCTTTCCCAGCCAAACCAGCTCTGGAGTGATGTACCAAAATCTGCAAATATAGCAGAACAAGTGCATAAACTAAAATGTGTGTTAAAGAGAACCAGACAAAGGCTGTGGATGGAAAAGGGAGTTAAGTATGGAATGGAGAGGGTGGGGGTTATTGCAGAGATGAGGTGTGGGGGGAGTGAGTAATAAGCAGCAATATGCAGGTTGTTTTTTGTTTTTCCTCACTTCCAAAGCAGATCTAAGAGGGATATCAGGAAAGAGGGGCAGAGAATGAGGCACCATTATTCCCCTCATATATTCTATAGGCCACTTGATGTAGTAGAGGTGCCTGTTTCAAAAATTCAGGCTAATTCCAGAGTTAATCTAGCATCTCTGTGAGGTGCTAAAGGGGGACATGGAATGGATAACCTGAGGATGCTGGCCATAATTCCTTTTCAGTTGACCAATGAAGAGAATGGAGGCATAAGACAGACCTAAGAATCCAGGGTTTTGGATTACTTTTTAATTGCTCTCGTCAGCATCTGTGTTCGTATCACCTTTCCCATGGACAGGCAGAGGTAGCAGTAGATGCCACAGAAATTCTATACTATGTACTATGGTACAGTTCCCACCTATCCTGAGCTTTATGGACAGCTCCCATATTCCCCTGAGTTCTTTCAGACAGTATAACCTTAATGCACCTAAAAATGCTCTGTGAACATATTTGCATGCTGTCTGCAATGCTAAGAAGCTTGTTATAACAGTGGTGACCTTGTATCAGGAACCCTGTCATAACTGCTTCATCCTAATTCACGCAGGACTACTTTGAGAGCAGCATGATCCCAGGAGGTGGGTAGGTACTGCCACAGGCACCATATACATGGCCCATAAACATGTATCTATACAATGGCCTAGTGTCTTAGCAGAGTAAACAGGAATGCTGGCTCATGATACAACTTGTGATGGGGATATCTAAGTTGTGCACATGAGAGAGAAGAAAACAGAGAATCACTTATTCTTTTTTTCCTTTGCCTGTTTGCTGGTGGCTTGAAGGCTGGCTGAGAATATGTCCCCCTAGTAATAGGGAAGACATTAATATCCCTTAGTGGCTCAACAGTGTGTGTGGAGATGTGATACTAGCTACTCTCGCCCTCCACTGATGGCAATGGGGTAGGGCAGGACCGGTGCTAGGGGTTTTAGCGCCCTAGGTGCACGACAATTTCACTGCCCCGCGCACTGGTCCCACAGTTGTGCCTGCGGGAGGTCCCCTGGAGCCCCGCGAGCAGCCAACTGTCCGCAGGCACGATTGTGGCAGCTCCACCAGAGCCGCGGACCAGGGGACCCTCGGCAGGCACGACTGCGGTAGGTCCACCGGAGCCGCCTGCCGCCCCCTCTGGCAAAATGCCACCTACCAATAATCCTGGCGCCCTAGGCAATTGCCTAGGCCGCCTAAATGGAAGCGCTGGCCCTGGGGTAGTGTGGGATGTTCTCATTAGTTCTTCTAGAGGACAGTGTTATCACAACATGATGGGGGGCTGGGAGACACCTGTGATAACCTAATTTCTGGGTAGCTGACTAAAGGATTCCTCTATGCGTTGTAAGGGCACTAGCAGCCTCACTCTGAGCCATGGCTCTGGCAAAAGCAAGCATTCACTCTTACAACATACATGTTCAGTAATCCAAATCCTCTCATGACTGTGGCTCCATTGTGTTAGGTGCAAAACAAACACAGAAAGACATGGTCCCTATTTATTATCTATATTTCAGTAACACCCAGAGGACCCAACCAAGACTGGGACTGCATTTACTAGACACTGTACAAACATGTAATGAGAGACAGTTGTGCCCCAGTGATCTTGCAATCTAAATAGAAAAGCATCTGAGAAGAATCAGGTGAAGCTACTTGTCCAAACTTACAGCAGGTTGGGGCAGAACTGGGACTAGAACCCAGGTCTTTGGAGTCTAGGGCTGCCAACAGTCCCATATTATAAGGGAGACTCCCTTATTTAAATAAAATACTGTTTGTCCTGTACTAAATCAACACAGGACACCTTTTATCATATATTTCAACAAGGATTCCATGCCACTCAACTGTCTGCTGGGTGGCAACTTGACCTGACGCAGGGGTTGCAATGCCACTCATATGTGGCCTAGCCATCCCACCTCTGCCACCATGTCGTAGCTTTCCTACTCAGATTTGAACCTTAGCGTTCATAACCTGAGAAGCTAGCATGAACCCCTCTAAGCTTAATTACCAGCTCAGATTTGATCTCGCTGCCACCATCCAAAAATTCCAGGGTTTTGGCTCCCTCTGGTCTCCCCAAAACCTTCCCTGGAGAGACCCCAAGACTCAGAGACTCTGAGTCTCACAACAAAGGGAAATAACCCACTTCCCTTCCCCCTCTCTCTCCCACCCAGACTTTCCTCTCTGGGCTAACCTGAGAGTACTGATGCAATCTCTTTACATCACAATACCAAGAAGCATGTCTCCTCTATTCCACAAAGAGACAAACCCCAAATACAAGGAAACAGAAATGATTCTCTCTCTTCCCCCTCCCACCAATTCCCTGGTGCTGCAGAGCTTACCCTCCGTAGATCTAACACAAAGAGAATTCCCCTCCCCTTCGTTCCTTAGCCTACCCAGAGAGAAAAAACTCAAACAAGTCTTAAAAAGAAAACTTTATATAAAAAGAAAGAAAAAAGACATAAGAATATAATCTCTGCATCAAGTGACAATAAAGGGCTATTGCTTATAAGAAAAATATGAATAAACAGTCTGATTCAAAAAGATATCCAATTTGAAACATTCCAGCAAGCTACACACATGTAAATACAACCAAAACAACATAAAAGCCTATATTGTTTTTCTACCTGTACTTACAATTTGGAAACAGAAGATTAGAAGATAGAAAGAACCTTCTCATAGCTGAGAGACAGACAAAAGACTCAGACCCCAAAAATTCCCTCCCTAACTTTGAAAAATCCGGTTTCCTGATTGATCCTCTGGTCAGGTGTTTGGTTCTCTTTGTTAACCCTTTACAGGTGAAAGAAACATTAACCCTTAGCTATCTATTTATGACATAGCCACCCCTCCGTCATGCCTAAGTACCTCTGGATTTCTCCCTTATTTTTGAATTACAGTGTTGGCAACCATACCTAAGTCACCTATCCACGAGACTGTACTGCCTCCCAGATGATCTTTGGTCTGCTGTGTTTGGGATCTGGTTTTAAATAAGCTGGGGTAACAAGTAATAGGAGGAAAGGAGACTGAGCGTGAGGGTAGGAGTAATAAAAATGCATTGTTCCATTGTTGGCTTTGTGAATAGCTGGAGGGTCCTGATCATCTGACCATTTAAAGAAGATCTTTTTTTTTAATTGCTATTAAATCACAAATTCATGAACCCCTTTTACAGTTACCCATTTCCCAAGCAGACAGGGCCCCCTGGCTGCCATTCCTTTCGCTCTGGGGGTACTGGTGAAAGAGAGCATCTTAAGCCCCCCTGAGGGGAGGAGCCCCTGCTGCCACACCTGGGATGCAGAAGAGAGGAGAGCCCCATGCTGCTGCCCCTGTCTCTCTAGGAAGGGGCGGGTCTCTTTGCCAAGGCTACTTCAAGTGTGTGTGTGTGTGTGGCAGGAGAACAGAGCCATAGAGGCCCTGTGTCATGGTATGCCTATGTCCCCAGGTTGCCTTAATCTGGCCCTGGGCACCATTACTGAAGCCACCAGCAGATATCCGAGGGGACTAGACAAAAAATGTTGCCTCCAATAGTGCCTGCCTTCCTGGCTCCCAATACCTGAGGCAGGAGTTGGGGGGAACTTCTGAACTAATGTATGCTCTATTCACTACTTGGGAGGTGGTTTTTTTGTTGTTTGTTTTTTTGTTTTTTTTATGGGAGCCTTATTCTCTCCTCTCACAATTAAGGCTGAGCCTCCCCAAGCCTGGGCTGTCTTTGTCTTTTCCCTTGGGTAGCAAGAAAGGAAAGGTGAGAGACACTGTGTGGGTTTCTCTCTTCACCTTTTCTTCCCTTAGGCACTAAGAGGACTGGCATCTTGAATGGAGGGTGTGGTAAGTCCAGGAGTTCCATTTCACTTCCTCTTCTTGGGACACTGTGGTTGGAAATATATCACTTCAATGTGGAACCTAAAAAGAGGGTCTCTGAATATTATTTCCTGTTGCAAACTTTAAGAGCAAATTGGGAGACCCAAACCTTTCATTTGTACCCACAAAATTCTGCAGGGGTGTCTCAGATTACAGGCGTGGGTTTGACCCCTCTGTAAGTGAAGGTGATATTTGTTCACTAAGATATGCACTTACATTTTAACACCCCACATCTACAGGATGGATGTGTTTGTGAAGGTTCCTGTCAGATTCCTGTAGTGTCTTCATTTATTATAGGAATCTGAACTTCCAAGTGCAAAGAGTAATCCTCATGACCTGGAAGATTTAATAGCTCATTTAAAACAGGACAACTCCAACCAAACTATTGTGTATGTTTATAGTGTGCTTGGTTGTGTGTGTAATGTTGAATATAAAATATGAGTGGCTATAACACGATTACCACATAGAGCCACAGGTATTTGCCTGTACATGGCAGAATATAAAACGTGAAGCTATAATATATATTATATACATATGGGTATAATGTGTGTGTTAATAATTATATATGAAGAGGGGGATGCGTGGGTTGAAGAAACCACTTTCTGGCTGCTTATTACAAACCAATAAACAACAGCCTGAATCCCAGCAATCTAGCGAGCCTGGGACATTTTAAAGTGAATTCTTATCCTCTCGAGTTGGAGATCTCCAATTAGCCTCAGAAGCGCACAGCGTGTGTGTGAAACAAGCAGTTGCTGGCACGCAATCTTCTCCAAGGTTGTGCTTCCTTTCCTTTTTCCTGAGATTTGGCGCAGGGGGAAGGGGTCGAAGTCACATGGACACAAAGCTTTTGATTAATGTCCAAACTGCCTGGGCTGCTGCTGCTGAAGCCTTCCAATCTCGCAGTCACACAGAGCGCTGGGAGAGCCGGAGCCAGTGACCACTCATTTCCTACAGGCTGTGCCCGCTTCCTTGCTGGAAAAGAACCCACGCAGTTGTGTTGCTTTGCTCCTCTGGCTCTCAAAACACTTCTTGAGCAGGGGAAGAGCGGGACTGGTTAACAGCCTGCAAGCCACGGAAGACCAGCCCCCCGCTATGTAACCAAGTGGGGTCTTTTGTTGTCCCATCTGAACTTTGCTAGAGGAAACACCGAGGCAGCTTTTCCTATTGGTGGCTGCAAACAGCGGAGGAGCTGGGAGAAGCAGGAGCTGGGAGTGAGGCTTCGCTCTGGGGAACAATGACAGAAGAAAGCAAAGGGGAAGGGAAAGGGGAAAGCGGGAAGGATCCGGAGAAACAGCTTCGCCTCAGGGTGTGCGTTTTGAACGAGCTTCTGAAGACTGAGCGGGACTATGTGGGCACTTTGGAGTTCCTGGTGTCGGTGAGTTAAGTTCCACGAAGCCGGGTTCACTGGTGGCTAAGGGAACAAGAAGTGACTTGTTGAACAGGAACAACACCCGCCCTTCCCGCCCTCACAGGTTTACCAAAAGGGGGGACAACACCAAGGAATTGGGGCTGTCGCGCGTGGGGGAGAGGGCGAGAGACCCAAACAAACGCGCTCGGAGGCTGAGCCGAGTGAAAGAGTTTCCCTGAGTCAATCGGTTTATTGCAAGTAGCTGTTGTTTTGCTGTTGCTTTAAAGAGACTGGAGCGAAGTGGCTTGTAAATGGCTGGCCCTGGGTGCGCTTTTGCAGGGAATTTACCACGAGACAAACAATTAATCTGGGACTGGCATCCAGGAATAGAGAGCAGTGAGATCCAGGTACACTTTGTTCAACGATCTTTTCAGTCTTCGCTCCGTTATCCAGCCGGCAGCGCAGTGCAGTTACTTTACTTACAAGAACCCCTGAAACACAGTATTCTGGTGGGGGGTAACAGAAAGAGCAAAGGGGGGTTCTGATCTACAGCAGCTGTTGAGTATTAAAGCCACATGTGGCATTCACCCCTTCCACTACCCCCATATTCTCCAATTTAAACCAGGCTTTGTAATGTAGTGGTTGGATGGAGACTTGAAGGAACAGTTATTTAAAAAAAAAATGCATTTTAGAGTATGTTGTAGCAGTAAGTTCTAGCTTCATTCTGTGCCTTAAAATCAGTGTTAAGAACTGATCTACTGTTAGGTTCAAATCAGATAGTTGCAGAAACTTTTGCTTTCTGGTGAAGTTATCCTCTGGTATAACCAAAGAAAGTACTATTTCCACTATGGAATGATAAGACAAACATCATAACATTTCTTCCCTTTCCCATTTGCACCCAGCATCAACAGCATCACTTTAAGGCCTCTTTGGGATAAACAAATCTCAAGTCATCTGCTTAGTTTTCCAGAGGGTCTTCCATAATAGCCCTGACATTCTTTTCTGTCCTTCCCCACCCCCTCTGAAGGGGCAATCTTTCAAACAGCAAACTTTCTGCTTTGTTTTTTTGAGATCTCTGAACTTTCTGCTTATTATCATGGCAAAGGAAATTCTCAACTTGGCTGTGGCAAGGAGAATAAAAGCACAGACTATGGAGTGAAACAAGATCTACAGAGTAGCCTTTTTCTCCACTTGTTTATGTAAAATGATCAGTGGTCCAATGTATTTTGCTTTTATATTTGAATATTAAAAAAGAGAAAGTGGTAGTAAAATTGTACTATACTATGCTTCCATTTAGCAACCATGCTGTGCTTATTGGCACAAATATTTGATTTTGAGGTGACTTTGTCCAAGATTTGGTTTTCAGCTCTATATTTGATCTACCTCACAATAATTATAATGTTTACATTTTCACAAGTGATCGGTTATTTGGGATACTCAATCTTTGGGTATCCAACTTGAGACTCCTTATAGGGTTTTGGTTTTCAAAGAGTGGATTCTGTTCCTCTCCTGCCTGATGTGGAACAAGGATTTGACACTGGGTCTTCTCACTTCTAGGACGGTGCCCTAATCACTGGACTATGGGGTATTCTGGGACAAGTTTCTTACATTGAAGCAGTTCCAGAGTGTATAAATTATTAAACACCCATTGGAGGAGAGGGAATGGAATCTGGGTCTCTGGATACAGTGGACCAGCTTCAAAAGAAGTGATTGAGAGACATCTTTCCCAAAATACCCAATAGCCTGAGGGTTAGAACACCCTCCTCAGAGGAGGGAAGTACAACTTCAAATTCCTGCTCCATATCAGGAAGAGGTGGGAATTGAACCCTGGCTAGTGTGCTTACCAATGGGCTAAAAGTTATAAAGGGGACAGTAGCTTCAATTCCTTCTGTGTTTTTTTGCAAAAAGGGGATTAGGTGCCTAATTGCAGGAGAGGGTTCATGATTGAGAATCCAGTGGAGATAGGCACCTAAATCTGGGTCAGAGGGAGGCACCTAACTCTCTTTGAGGGGTAGTGCTTAGGCCACACCCCACTCATATATATATTTCCTATTGGTTAGCTTAGGCAGCTCTCTGCTCAGCATGCTGTCCTTTGTGGATCCTATTTTTCAGTGCTTCTCTAGGTACAGAGATCTTGGGCATCTAACCTGGAGCTGTGGATTCCACTGGGTGGCATGGCACAAGAACATTAGGCAATGGAAGGCTGAGCGCTGTGACACTTATGACCTTTTGTGGATCTATCCCTCGGTGCTTTAAAAATTTTTGCTGGTTGAAATTAACAGGATCAGAAAATATTTGCCACATCTTGAGATCAGGACCTATTTTTGTGAGGTCTACAGAATGCAATGCGTTATGCTATGGTTGGAGAGGCAACTAGCTACAATTACAAACATTACAACACAAGAGACCCTGGTGTATATGGCAAGCTAGTTTGACTAGACAAGATGGTGTGGAAATTCAAACTGTTGAGAATGATCATATTTTCAGACAGGTTAAATATAGGAAATAAAAAACTAGCTTGGTAAATGAAAAAGGCCAAAATTAATGGAAAAACTTGTATAAAAAACCCAATGAGCTATTGTGAAGAAGTGGGAACAAAGACATTTAAACCATGAGAAATTATTTGATGGTGTCATTTTTCTCATTTTGAAAGTGAATGCAATGTTAGTGAAAGATTTGGGATTAACAGCATTGAAGATTAGAGTCCTTTGTTTATCTGTACAAGTGGTTCAGGTCTGGGGTGGTTTTGCTGTACTATCCTGTACATGAACTTCAATCAGGGACCCTCACTTAGGATAAGAGGGTAATTTGTTCTCCAGGCCTATTCAATCCTTGGAATTTTTGCTAAAACTGTCAAAAAGTTTATCTGTTGTGCAGATGTTTTTTATGCTATTTGCATGCCCATTACAAACTAGACTAAGGTTACTATCTCTTGTTATTGGTGCTCATCATTGTGGTATCTGATCACTATTTTTCACAGGCTACTGTGTCACTCAGTATAACTTTCAGTCACTATCAATCTGGGCCAGATTCCGAGAGGTAAAAGACTTCATATCCCATTTTACCAGCTGCCTGATAACATTTTTTTGTTAACATTCATCGCATATGATTCTGAACAAGTTCTGTTAAGAATAACAATGTCAATATAATGAAATGAAAATATTTGACATCTATGTGGTCATAATGGTGATTTTTTTTTTTTTACATTTTTGGTGAGCTGACCTGTAGAAGGGCTTGGCTGAGGCCCATCCCGCTGTGGGGGATCCCACTGCCTCGCAATAGTTCGCTATGGGCCCCGGCCCTGGGTCAGGGCGGGGCAGTAAACAAACAGTCTGGAGCTCAGGTTTCTGAGCGTCTGGTGTGAGGGGGAAACTGCCACCTGTGAGTGGGGTAGCAGGGGGGATGCATGCCCACCCACTCCACTGCGTCCCAGCCTGGGGCCCTAGCAGTGGCAGGAGACTCACTACTGTGTCAGTGGGGATCCTGACCGCAACACTCTGACATGGGTTCTGGCTGAGCTGTGGCTAGACCAGGGTCAACTGCCCCTGGGCTACTTCCAGACTGTCCCTCGTAGGGTACCTGGGTTAGGGTGGTGTCCTCGATGGTGCTGGAAACCTCCAGTTCCTCCGGGTAACAGGCGAGCGATAGGCTCAGCTACTCCTCAGAGTAGGTGGCAAGGGATAGGGTGGGCTACTCCTCAGGGTAGCTGGCCAGGGGTAAGCTGGGCCGGCCTGGCCAGTCCTTGTGTCGGCTGCAGCCTGCCGGCCTGTCCCAACCCCAGAGCTAGGCCACTGGCATCTGGCATCTCTGGCGGCTGGCTTTCAAGTGAGCTCTGCAGTTGGGTTTTTCTACTTCCTGTCCTGCACCCTGCCCTTTGGGGAGCGGGTACAGGACCCGCTGGCTCTGCTCACGTTGGTGCTAGGGGAGGCTCGTCCCTCTGTGGGGCTGTGGGGTATCCCACCGCCTTGCTACCTGACATATAAAATATTCAGGAATTTTCATGTGGCCATTCTGTGCCTTGTAATCAAATGTGCCCTGTTAAGGAGTGATAACACAAGATGATTTGAGCAGCAATGACTGGAATTCTGTACCTGTTATTATAAATCATAGTTCCTGACTCATGAGGAATTGGTAAAAGAAATGGACAATAGATAACACAGGGTGGGGTTTGTGTGGGGAAATGACATAAATCATAATAGATTTATTAGCCCTAAAGTAAAATTCCTTCTAATGTTAAAACTGAAAACCCTAAAAGTCTGAAGACATTGACACAAATGCTTCTTCAAGACCTAGTGAAGTAATTGGACTATATACAATAAATAGGGCCCTACCAAATTCACAGTCCTTTTTGGTCAATTTTACAGTCATAGGACTTTAAAATAGTCAATTTCACAGTTTCAGATGTTTATATCTGAAATTTCACGATATTGCAACCATGGGGGTCTCAACCCAAAAGGAGGTTGTGGGGGTTGCAAAGCTGTTGTAGAGGATTTGTAGGATTGCCACCTTTACTTCTGCACTGCTGCTGGCAGGGGCACTGCCTTCAGAGTTGGGCAGCCAGAGAGCAGCGGCTGCTGGTTGGGTGCCCACCTCTAAAGCCAGCACCACCATTGCAACAGAGCAGAAGTGAAGATTGCAGAGCATGGACAGTGGGTTACCATATGTCCTGGTTTTCACGGCAGCCTTCTGCCTGTCAGCATTTGACAGCTGGGGTCCCAGCTGCTTGCTCAGGTTGGGGACTGACAGCCACCCTCACTTCTGTTCTGCCTTCAGAGCTGGGCTCCCAGCCAGGATCCATGGAGCTTCCTGCAGCTGCGAAAGGTTCCTGGAGGTGGGTCTGACCCGGCTCTGGGAGCAGCTCCCCCGCAGGGGAAGAGGAAGTCCCATTCCCCCCTAGCCCAGGCTGGGACTAGCAGCTGGAGCCTGGCGCACAGTAGGAGCCCTTGGCTGGAGTGCTTCCAGTCCTTCCCCTCCCCTACAGTAGCCAGATTTCACGGTATGTGACGTGGTTTTCATGGCCATGAATTTGGTAGGACCTTAACAATAAGCCACTGTAGTCTTAGTATGTATCTGAATTGTAAAATTCTGCTTGCCCATTCACTGAGAATATTTTGATTAGATAAATAAAATACCTTTCTCCCCCAGTCATTCCTCATCCATCATTATCATCATGGTAAGGAAGGGCAAGAAGACTTTTTTTGTTGGGGCTGGTAAACTTGTATCACAGTTTTGCCAGGCTGGTGTGTATATTAAGTGAAATACAGCAGAGGTACGTCAAGTTGAGTAAATACTTTCCTTACTGAACTGGGCATGCTGTCACGTCTATATGTGATTTTTCATACCTGCCTATTTTTGGTGTTTTTAGCTTACACATATGACAGGTCAACCTCTGACAGGGCCAGATTGTATTAAAATTATTCTTTCCTTTTTCTGAGTTTTCTGTGTGACAAACTTTGATAACATGTCATATATAAATTCAGTTGATACCTATCTAATAACTGGACATTTGGCCCCGTTTCAGATAGATACTTAAGCACTTGCATAACTTTAAGCATACTAGTAGTCTCATTGCTATGAATAGGGCTAGATATACACTTAAAATTATGCATGTGCTTATGTATCTGACTGAAACATGGCTTTTATTGTTAGAATATTTCATTCTAGCATTTGGAGTTTGAATAGGATGCCAATATTCATTCGGTATAGGAAAGTTAAGTTAGTGTAACTAAAGAACACTAATAAATACTACTAACATTACTACAAACAATAAACATTGTTATCTAAGGCACTAAAGCATTTTTAAAGGACATCATGTTTTTATAGCTAAAGAGTACTTTGAATTACTTGACGTTTCTGAGTACTACGTCACCAGCCAATTGGCATTCAAAGTTCTCCAGCACTTGGAAGTGCAGCACTTTATTTTGCTAATCATGCCATTTCATACAGCTCAAAACATTAGAGAATCCTGACTTTTCCAATGAAAGGAAAGACTGTATTTAAAAGCTAAAAACTACACTTTCCATGAACCCCCGCCCTTCTGGGTGTGGGGTGGAGGGAAGATTAGTCACTATTCTGGAGGAAAAAAAATAGAAATGATATTTAATATAATGTCATTGGGAGTTGATGGTAATGGTGCTTTTTTATTAACTTTTGTGGCTTCATCAGTGTTAACATCGGTCATGAAATGACATTTTAGAAAATACAATAGATACCCTTAATTGTCTGTGTTCATTTATATATGATACACTATGTAAAACTAAAATTGCATGTTTTGCTTTAAATATAGAACAGCAAGCTAACTTGATCTAAACTGAATAGGCTTTTTTGGAATGACTTTTCAGGACCCATGGGCCCTACACAGCTCCTTTTGGAGTCCAGCAGTGCTTCTCTACACATTAGCCAAAGGGACAAATTGAAAAATGCCAGGAGTTCTGTCGTCTGAGATTTAAGGCTCTGGGTGAAATCCTGGCCCCATTGGTTTCAATGGCAAAACTCCCATTGACTTCAGAGGAGCAGGATTTCACCCTCTGAGTTTCTAGCAATGAGGAGCTTGGAGACTGAAATGAGATTCCCCAAATGGTAGTGCTGCACAGTGCCATAAGCTTCCTGGGCCTCTCACACACGAGTTACTTTTGAAATACTCTTTTATAGTTGTAGTTTGGTACAAATGTGCTAGGAAAAATATTAATCAATTACTATAATAATAAGTGACTTCATAATAGTATGTATAATTGCATTTATATTTTATAAAAGGTTTTTGAATGAATGGAAGGGAAGGATTTTGGCTGGCTGCATTTTTTGATAAGATTATGTGATTTCCTTTTCCTCTCCTCAGTTTAACTCCCCCCTCTCACTCCTCACAAATTCCATGGCTGCTACATCATAAAAAGTCAAAAGGAAGTGCAAACACAATTACCATAGAAAGTCAGCATCTTTTTCCATTCACTTCCAGTTTCTGCTGTTTTTTAACTTGTCTAGGCATTACAAAGTGAGGAAAAACCTGAATATGTTATGCTATTCTTACTTAGGCAAAATTAAATATCAACAGCACCACCTGTGGCTTTTATCAAGGTAAACGATAAGCTGTATTAAAAGTGGTTTATTTATTTCCCCATAAAGGAAAACAGTTGAGATATTTTACAAAGTTTATAGTCAAGAAAGGTGTTTCCTATCTCAACGAGTTAAGAACAAGGTTCACTCGAAGACTGACAATAACAAAAAGGCCAAAGCTTTTAAGAGGGTGATCTATTAAGTAACTTATTTTACTTTCAATACACTCAGTACAGCTGTCTCCTATTTTTAATTGGGTTTTCTCCTTGGTCTGTCTTTGCTCTAGACTACTATAAATGCATCTTTGTTGTAATCTGTTTTGGAATGAGCAGGACTGTTAGACTTGAATTTTTCAAGGGTATCTTCTCTTCTGGAAAATGTTAATATGGGGGAGGAAATAAACTGAATTTCTGGCCTGATGGAGAAAGGGAAATTGGATTTGAAAGCCTCAACCTCACAGAATTTGTCTTGGGTATAAGCTAAGCACTGAAAAAGATACAAAGCAAGAGGACAGGAATGGTTAACTGTGTACAGTTGGCTTCTGGTGCCTTCTGCAATTATGGTGAAGTTTCTTGGTTCAGCTGTCTAAATTCTTACACTACACCTATCACCCTGGTTGTATCTGGGTATCTAGTTAGTTTTTTATGAAGATATTTAGGACTGTATTCTAACTTTTTGTATTTATGCCTATGCATTTTTCCCCATCTGACCTTCAAAATGGCTGAGCAGATTCATAGGCTACACACAAATATTCAAGAATATTCGATATCCAGGAGGAAACTCAAACATAAATATAGAGGGAATTCTTTCCTCTGTGATACATTGGCTCAACAAGTGGAACAACAGGTAATACCTTGTACTTTGAAAACAGTTTCCTTTCAAAGATCTCTGAATGTTTTACAGTCATTAATAAATTAAGCCTCAGCAACCTTGCAGATGAGGAGGTTTAGGTTCATGCACAGAGAGATTGTAAATTTGGGTCCCAGAGGAGGTCGGTAGTAGAGCCAAAAATATAACCTAGATATCTTGGTTTCCAGCCCTATGCTTTAACTACAAGGACTATCTTTTTTTCTTATGTATATTTGATGCTAAACAAATGTTTGCTTACTAAAAACATCTCTCAGAGATTGTGTAAGAATAATTTTTCAAAGCCAGTTTCATTCTGTAAAAATTGTATTTCTACCATAATTCTATGTAGGCTGTTTACAAGCCAAGTTATCTATGATACATCATGGTAGGGGCAGAACTAAGATTTTAGAGATCTCCACTTGTCCTGCAATGAAATAATGTGAGGTTGTGACTGAACTCCTGCCTCCACTTTGTGCTCTTGACAGCCTGGCTTCACTGCATTATGTATGCCAATCTACTTTGAAGTAACTCCTGCCTCCAGCTGTCATTGTCAGGTATATGGGTGAAGCCTGCTAGGAAACTAGCTCTGCAGGAGCATGAAGTAGAAGTACCATAGGATTTGTAGCGGGTCGGAGCAGAGGTGTAAGAATTCTGCTGGAAGGTAAAAGTCAGTGAGCCTTGAAGAGAGCAGATGTGGAAATAGCAGAGAGAGCAGAGGTTTTACTCTACATTTGTTTCATTGAGGTACAAGAGTAGCTGGTGGAACGTCTTTCTGAAAATGGCCCATGATAAACCATCTATTCTCTACTCTTTCCATGGAGGCACTTATTAAAATTTTAAAGTTGGCTTTGAGCAGAAGTACTCCTGTGATCTATTAGGTTTCCTCTGGATAGGTTTTCCTATATTTTAACTTTGAAATGAGTATTTTGCAATACTCATACTTGACTTTTACATGCTTCATATGTTTAAATGAAATTTTGCCTTGTAATAATAGCTGAAGAACAAGGCCAACACCTCTTGCTCAACTAATTTATATTAAATGCACTTCATATTTTATTCCTCCTAAAGATATTAATGGCATATTGGACTGTTCAAACAGAATCATAATCAAACATAAATCAGTAAACAAGAATTTACATTCGTATTTCATTTTTTTTATCAGAAATAATCTTTGAGGTTTAAATGTGGAAGTTGTGCGTCTGAAACAAGAAGCAAAGTAGACTGTGTATAACTTCTCTAGATAAAAATATCAGATAAGGAATTGATGTGCTTAGGAAGTGCTCAACATATAAACATACAGTAACTATTGAATGATTCATTGGTTTGTATTCTTCTCTGATAAATAATCTAAATTTGACCTTATATTATTGTAATGAGCATAATGAGACTCAGAAAAATGGAACGTGAAAAATATTTTTTCTTACTTCAAACATTTTTGGGATTTTCTGTTTCTTTCGTAAACTCATTAAGCCATGTTTTACCTCTTAATTTAGTCCTCACTGTGGCCTTCTCATAAACTAGATACTAACAATGCAAAGCTATTTCATTAAAATTAAATATTGTAAAATGAAGCTGCTGATTTTTTGGACCCCATATAGTTGAGTAACAACACTGGAATATTGCTTCACCATTTTATTTGGTCTATTTAAGATTTACCTTACCTAAGTAATGTAAACATACTGCTGATCAAATGGCTAGAAGAAGTGGCACACCTCACATGCTTTATGACACTATTCTAGGGATCTGTAATTTCTGAGCATTGTAAAAAGGGGCAGTTATAAGGATAACAATTACATATGAGATTTTAATGTGGGAGAAAGCTACTGAAGCTCAACACTGTACAAAGTATCCTTGCATTAGAAGGTCATTACAAAGGACCTCATGGGGTAGAAGGAAGGGTAATTGTGGCACATATCTGAAATGTTACGGGATTTGGTATAGTTATGTGTCTTGTCAGCTTGAATTGGATCATAAAATTTTTTTACTGTTTAGTTCCTGTTTATGCCATGTAAAAAGATATTTTCTGAGATTCATTTAAAGCATGAAGAAAATTGACGTGTTCCAGTTTTTCATAAGATGTCTCTGTAGAAATGATCATCTTAAACAAGTTTACACCAATAGGACACTTCTTTCCACTACTGCTTTTTCTCTTGCAGTTTCATAGCACACAAGGTTGAAAGCACAAATATTAATTTTTGGCACATCCAAATTTGTGGTTTTGAAATAAACTGAAAATTCAGGAAAGTGTAATTTAAAATACTAAGGAACACCTGACTTTGTTTCCCTATAAGAAAAGGGAAATTAATTTTTTTTCTTTCAGCATACCTCCCAACTTGCCAAAGTTCAAGTACATGTTGCAATGTATGATAAAGACCCAAAATGAGGATCACCAAAGAATTATCCATATAGGAAATTAAAATTCCTGTGGGATTCATTCTTTTAGTGTAAATAATTCTTTCTATAGCCTCAATTTCACGTTTCTTTATTTTTTATGTAAACAACTTTCAAAAGTATAAGTGAGGAGATGCAATATTTATATGATGTATAGGTGATTTTGGGCCTAAAATGAATGACTTTCCCCAAAATGAAGGACATTTGAGAGCCTCCACCCGTCACTGTTCTTAGGTAAGGTGTATTGAGACCCTTAATTAAGGATGTACACACTTCCTTTTCTTTTATTCCTTGAGGTAATAGAACACAAAGTCAGGGGAAGCTGTCCCTGAGCTTCAAGGATGGCTAGAATCTCCTGAAAGACTCATATAAGTGTTGGTAAAAGTAAATCTGCCAGTAAAAGTGCATGGTTGAGTGGTTCATTAACTAAAGTTTAAGGGTGCAGATGACAGAAAAGAGAAGATAGATCAAAAAGAGCTGAGAAATTAACCTTCTGGTGTAGGTATGTTGAAAGGCAATCTTAGTTCAGAGAAAAACATTTAATCAGAAAGGTTTGGAATCCTGGTGGGTTGGAAGCAGAGATCCCTGCAGAGAACTACAAGAAGCATCTAGTAAGAGGTCCACAGTGTTGAATGCTGCTCTGATGTCAAGAAGAGTGTGGTGAATTGGAAGACTTCAGCAGAACTTCATGACAGATAAAAATTTCTCTGACTGAAACCATGATTCAAATGGGTTAGGAAAACTATTGTGTACAGTAAAAGGTGATTGTAAAGACAGAAGAAAAGTTATTGTCTAGGTACACCGCAAGAAGGACAGGAGACTTTTATAGGTTTTAATCAGGCCTCAACTTTATTATATATGTCTGGGACAACCCGGCAGATAAAGTGTACAGTGCAGGCAAATCCATGCTTATTCAAATCAATTCTCTGGGGCTTCCACCAGCCCCACTTTGTTTCCCCCCACAGCTTGGACCTTACCATCCACCACCCTCATAAGAGGGTTAAGGAGAGCTAAGGAGAGAGAACGGGGACGGCAGCTCCCAGCTGTATCAATCATAGGCATCCCCAACCCCTTCCCTCGTTCTGTTACATTATCCAGTATTTCCTTTTAAGTCCTTTACCAATCCATTTATCTGGTCACAGACTGCCTTCCTATGGAGTATGTGCACTGAACATCCACCACAAGGATGTGTGAGCAATTTGCTTCGCTGCCTCCTCCCACCAACCCAGCTGGGTTCCCACACATCTCCAAATGGCCTGTTGCCTAGCAGCACTACTGGGGAGAAAGAACCCATTGTCCTATGTGTGAGCGTCAAGGGGCACCAGCAGCTGCATTGTCCTTGACTGGTACTGCAACAGCCACCATCCATGGAGGGCCGCATAGGTGACCTATTCATTGGATCCTTGAATTGACAAGACTCCTTAAAAGAAAACAAAATAAACAACTTGTAAGCTGGAGCCAAAAAATCTCCATTCTGCTGACCACATCACATTCCGAGGTTAAAGAGAGCTAGCAGCGTCTGCTCGGGTTCACTGCTAGCCCCTGGTGCAAGCTTACAAAATCTGTCAAATTGGAAACGAGACAAGGCATCTTCTATGCCATTATCCATGCCCAGCACGTGCTTTGAAGAAAAACAGATGTTGAAGGTTAAGCATTGTAGAACAAACGCCCTTACCAACTTCATATCCCTGTGCAATCTGGAAGTTTGACGATTGATAACCTGTACCACTACCATGTTGTCACATCAGAAGCACACCATTTTATTAGCCAACTCCAATCCCCAATTCACCACCACAACTAAAATGGGGAAAAACTCCAAGAAATTCATGTCACGCACAACCCCGTTTTGTGTCCAGGTGGCAGGCCATTTTTGTGCACACCATTTGCCTTGATAAAACACTCCAAAACCCATGCCCCTTGCCACATCCATGTACATTTTAACCCCCTTTGTAATACCGTTCCTCCCACCACAATGATACCTCATTAAATCGACTTAAACTTTCCCGCACCCCCAAGTCTTCCTTCATCTCTCTAGGGATTCGTACGTAATGGTGTGGCCTGACTATGCCGGCCATTGCCAGCTGGGCACAAAACGCCCACCCGGAGCAACAACCCTGCAAGCAAAGTTCAGGTGCCCCAAAATAGATTGCAGTTCCTGCAGCCTGAGTTTTTTAGCCCCCAGTGCTCTCTGGAGCAACCTCAATAGCTTCTGAAGCTTATCCTGAGGGAGCCGAGATACGCCCTTCCTGGTGTCCAGCTCAATGCCCAGGTAGGTCAATGTAGTAGAAGGGCCTTCTGTTTTCTCCTCTGCTAAGGGTACCCCCAACTTTTAGCCAGGGCCTGAAATGTGTCCAACCGGTGAACACACTCATTTGACCCGGCTCGCCCTGCGAACAAAAAATCATCCACTTGGTTTAGTCCCGCTTGGTTTAGTCCCGCTGACCACGCCACTGCCCAGTGCAACATTGCACTGAATTGTTCAAAAGCTGCACAGGATACTGAACAGCCCATGGGCATAGCCTTGTCGAAATAAAATTGCCCCTCAAAACAGAAACCCAACAGGTCAAAGTCCAGTGGGTGCACTGGCAGTAGTTGGAAAGCAGACTTCATATCATAATTAGGTATTAGTGCCTCAGGGGCACACGGCCTAACAATACAAATGGCTTCATCAATGGAGGAATAGCATACGGAACACAGTGCCAGGTCTATCCTATCATTAACAGAGCCACCTTGCGGGTATGACAGGTGATGAATTAATTGGTATGTCCCTGGGGTTTTTTTGGGGACCAACCTCAGGGGGGAAACTCCCAAATGTGCTATAGGCAATTGAGTAAATGGCCCTGCTATCCTGCCCTCCTTTAATTCTTGTGCAATTGTTTTTTGAACAATATATCCCATCCCAGCTACTGACTTTAAATTTTTTGACATCAAATGAATTCTATATCTCACAATAGGGATCTGAAATCCTGCTGTAAACCCCTCCCACAAATATGCCCCATCTGCCCTGTTAGGATATCCCATAGGAGAATCCTTAACACATCCGGCCTAACTGGTGTTGGAGCCTGTGCCCATTGCACCACCCCCAAACTTTTCCCCTCTCCAGCTTGTGCTCTGTGTCCCAGATCCCGTTCCACTCTCGCCAAACCTGCAGTTGATGCTTGTGCCACCCCCATTCCTGTTTCCTTCCAGTGGTCTTCCCTTTCCGCTCTGGCAAGAATGGGTTGAATGGGTCCCAAAACATGTCTTGCAAACATGTCTATATCTACAGGGGTTGTGAAAACAACCACCATCATTAAATGCCCAGCAAATACTGTGATGTGTCTGGGGCCCCTCCCAAGTTTGTTGCGGTGTGAACAAACCACTGTCTGTGTGAACTCCTGGTGCCCTGGGTGTCATCCACTCCAACCACAGTGTGTGATGAGGTATGTCACACCTTATCCCAGTTTGCATTCCTGCCCTTAATAGAAACTGCTCATCATAATTAAACCAGGACATTCCCCCAAACATATTGTGTGCCCGCCTAATTATATCCATATACTTAACAAAGGCAAGGCTCCTCTCTGGGTAGGCCTGTACTATAACACCTGCATAGATTCTCATGTTCTAGGCATCCTTGGTCTCTTGGGCAGCTCAATGTTTTGCTTGCCTTGCCCATGTTTACTGTCTGTCAACACCTCCCTGTGCAATAGGGATAAAATACCCACATATTCGCCTCTCTGGATTTTATCTTTAGTTGTACTGAGTAGGGGTCAGCTACCTTGGCATAACTGTACTCAGGACTTCATGGAGGGAATTCCGCAGAGCCCTGCTCCCTCATACACCCCTGGGAGTCTCAACTCTGTCCCATGAGGTTACATGCCTTAATGGCTGATGAGTCCCCCATGTGTCCAGGAGGTTCTTTTCCAACACGGTCTTCGCTACCTTTGCTGGGGCCTGACCCTGTCCTGCTGCCCAAACTTGAGCCCATGCTGTGCCTACCCTGTCACCCTGAGCAGACCCCTCACACTTAGCTGCCTGAAGCTGCTGTAGTAAATGCAAATTAGTGTGCAGCAGCTGTGTAATAGCATCAGTGCCCCCACTGAAGGTGCCACCCCTAGGTGGGTCTGTCCAAGTTTCCGGACCTCCCACTCCTGTGCCCAGAGTATTTACTACCCCAATAGACTCACTCCTGTCCCCCTCAGGTGAACTCACTGAGTGACTGGTTGAGCACTGTCCCTGCACGTCACTGTGGCCCCTGCAACTGGCATCCCTTGCCAGGCTGGAAGGCCAGATACCATCTCTGCCACCCATCCCTCCAACCTCTGTGTTGTAGATCACACTCACCCCTGTGCAGGGCCGGCGCTTTCATTTAGGTGACTTAGGAAGTCGCCTAGGGCGCCAGCATTATGGGGGGGGGCGGCATTTTGCCGGGGCGGGGGCGGCAGGCGGCGCCGGTGGAGCTGCCGCAGTCGTACCGGCGGAGGGTCTACTGGTCTCGCGGCTCCGGTGGACCTGCCGCAGGTATTTCTGCGGACGGTCCACTGGTCCCGTGGCTCCGGTGGACCTACCACAGGCATTTCTGCGGACGGTCTGCTGGTCCCGCAGCTCCACCAGAGCCGCGAGACCCACGTGCGGGGCGGCGAAATGGCTCAGCGCCTAGGGCACCAGAAACCCTGGCGCTGGTCCTGTCCCTGTGATCAACATTACTACCATCCCTTGTGTTCAGTGGAAGAGAACTTCCTGGTTCTAGGTGACCTTGTACCCTTTGGAAGCGCTGTAATGCTGTGGAGAAAACCTCAGAACCACTTCACTGACCATTTGCTACACAGCTCCGCTGACTACCCCATTAATCCACACAACCTGCCCACCTGCATGCATGGATGCTTCCCCTCAGTCATTTCCCTCCCTCAGTTCATGAGGTTGCCCTAGGTTATGCCTTGGGTTATTAAACACATCGCCCAGGGCATTAGTAGCTCCCATACTTGTGAGCACCTGCTGCTCCTGCTGTAATACTGTCTCTTGGGTCCCCTTCCAGCCCTTGGGCTCCACGGGGATTGCCCTGTGCTGCAACTGCCACCATTTCTTGTCCCCTTTACTGCAAAGGTACAGGCACCTGAGCAGCCAACTGCTCTCTGCACGGCTGGCTCCAGCATTTTTGCCTCAAGTGGTGGAAAAAAAAAAAAGAAAAAGCCGCGATCGGTGGCACTTCGGCAGCAACTCTACCACCGCTGCTTCATTCTTCAGCGGCAATTCAGTGGCAGGTCCTTCCCTCCGAAAGGGATTGAGGGACCTGCCGCCGAAGAGCTGGACGTGCTGCTCCTTTCCGTTGGCTGTCCCAAGCACCTGCTTGCTGCACTGGTGCCTGGAGCCGGCCTTGGCTCTCTGGTACATGAAACAGTTAAATTCTCTTCCCCTTCCACTTCCCATGCACTTTCAGATGCTGAGAGCCTGAAGCCACGCTGTCTCCTGACTGCAGTAGATGCTGAGCTTTACTTACTAACTCACCCCCCATGTGTCCTCCTTGCAGATTTCTTCTGCCTGCTCTTCCCTGCCCCTGGGGCTGGGGGGAAACAGCCCCCTGTTTTCCCAAGCTCAACCTTCTCTGTGCCCCTGGGGCCATGCTGCTTAAAAAACCCTGATTGCTGCTTCCCTGAAGACAAGCTGGTTTCCTTGCCGCGTTCCTGGAGCAAAGAGGCTTGCCCCACCCAGGTTTCGTACCTTTATACACATTCCTGGAAGGGGGTGGGGGTTAAGTCACTGCTGCAAATTTGGCCACGGAGCACCCTTTTTTTTACAGCAGTTTCTGACCTCCTTCCTTTCCCCCCTCCCCCACCCAAATGCAGAGATGGTCTTCCTTGGGTAAGCCCCAGAAAAATTCTGCCCCAGAAGAAAAGTTACTTTCCAAGACTCTGCTTTGAAGCTCAGAGATGGGGCCATTGTCAGCATCAGAACCAAAGGAGGAGTTTAAGAAGATGGTATGGAGAAAGGGCAATTTTAAGAGTTGGGGAAAGTACTGGAGGTAGGCATACTTTACAATGGTCGGAGAATATAATAGGGAATGTGTGGGAAGATGCATTACTAAACAATATATAGGAAAAGGGAGTTGAAAGAAGAGGTCTCAAAGGACTCACTGAAGTCAAGAGCGGGGAGAGAAAAAGGGGAAAATAACAATTAGGAAGAATGTAGGAGGTGTGGAAGTGTAGGAGAGCTGTTTGCTTGAAAGAAGAAGGGAAATATCTTCTACTTGGTGGGAAGACAACTGGAAGGAGAAAAACAAGCTGACTGGGTGAAGAAGGGTGGAATGGAAGAGGGAGCAATGATTATCAGCACTTCTGGCAATGAGGACGGGTATAACTGTAACTTTGCAGATCAAAATCTACATGATGAGATTTCTAGATCTTGTTGTCGATATGTTGAAGGGACATGCATCCATTGATTTTTAATGTGTGAGTTGTGCAGCTGATGGTCCATAACTGTATGCTGGAAGGTTGATGAAAATGTGGATTCTGATTTGAGGAAAAAGTCTAGTTTTAGACCTCCTCTTATACAATCAATTTGTGGTACATGAAAGTGTTGTGTCTCTTTGTATAAGGATCTTATGTTCTCATTTCCAGCTATTATACATTAAACTTGATAACCTCCATAATGCTTAGTTCTTTTAGAATTATGTTAAAAAGGTGCAATATATAATCCTTCTTTTCAATCGAGTTTTTCAGTAAGGAAAAATATCTTCTAAAATTAAAACATGTACTGACTTTTGTTAAGAACATTTTGAAAATGAAAGAGATTGTGGAGTTGTCCATCATCATCATCATCATTATACAAGTGGCATTCACAAAAAGATTATATTAAAAATCAGAATTGCAGGAAATCTCTCAAATACTCACAATTACTGTATCTAAGTTAGCTCTAGGCCCTAACAGTAAATATCTTTGGTAGTAAGATTTTGTTGAGTAACAGCAGCAAATAGTACACTATAGCTAAACAAATAATGGGTGTTGTAGAATTGATTGGACATTGTTTAAATGTATTTCATATTCAGTTCTGGAGCATTCTATATTTGTGGCAGAGGTGCAGTAGAGTAGATGAATATGGTCCTGAAAACATAACCGTTTCTTTTCTTTCAAAGATTACTCAATATATGTATATCGCGGGGGTCGGCAAGCTTTCAGAAGTAGTGTGCCGAGTCTTCATTTATTCACTCTAATTTAAAGTTTTGCGTGCCAGTAATACATTTGAACTTTTTTAGAAGGTCTCTTTCTATAAGTCTATAATATATAACTAAATTATTGTTTTACGTAAAGTAAATAAAGTTTTTAAAAAGTTTAAGAAGCTTCATTTAAAATTAAACTAAAATGGAGGGCCCCCCGGACCGGTGGCCAGGACCTGGGCAGTGTGAGTGCCACTGAAAATCAGCTTGTGTTCCACTTTTGGCACACGTGCCATAGGCTGCCTACCCCTGGTATATCGTCTCCTTTGAAACTGCATGAGATCCTCTTTATTAAGAGTAATGGAAGTTGGTAGTTTATAGTCTGACTGTGTTAATTTCATCCCATATGCTGTAAGGCTGTACCCACAGGAAATAGGAAGATTTTTATCTATGTTTAGTACGTTCAGCTATTACAATAGTCGGACTAGCCTGAAACAGGAGGTAAGAAACATTCCTGTTTTGTTGTGCGGATACTGAAGACTTCTTGGGTTCCAAATGATAGGAAGATCATATCTTCTTCAAACATACTGTAAAGTGTAGAGAGAGATTTTCTTTGCTTTCATTGTGTTGAATTTCTGTGATCGCTATTGAAAAAGAAAATCCCAGTAGGTAATGGATCACAGTTTCTTTCCTTGTTCACATTTCCAGACCATCTTAGCTGTTCTTGTTTCAATACCTACAAGTAATATAATTTCAGTAGAGAAAGCAAAAACTTTCCTGTTTATTTTAAGTATATATAATACATAAATATCTTGGGAAGGTACTTACTGGATATGTGAATAGATTAAATAAAATAGTATCTTACTACTGTGGTTTGCCTGACTCTGTATTATAGGCAAAATCCTGACATCTTCAAAAGGTCTGGGAGAAAGGCTCCAGGACATCAGAATATTAAGAGTTCTGTTGCTTATAGTGGAGGGGAAGAAGGCTGTGCCAGGGGATACTGTTCCTGATGTAAAGTGTGGAACTACGCTGTCTGTGGCAGTGCTGTGCATATAGCAAACTTGGAGGAGGGGATGGAAGAAAGTCTGTGGATCTGTGCATTGGGAAATCTGCTGGTCAAATTTTTCCATAATGTAGGCGTGCCAGTTATGTGGATATTACTGCCGTAGTGGCTACAGTGAGGCATCTCTGATTTTACATGGACTGAGGAAGGAGAAAGATTTGGTGCTGAGCACCCTTGCAAATAACCTATGTGTAAGGCCTATTGATTCAGACTTTGGTCCAATATATTTATAAGGATTCCCCTGCCTGTCTCGTTATGAGATAATGAAATATTCATATGAGCTGTTTGAACAGCACTAAATACCACAAACCACAGGTTTGAGCAAATCTTTGTATAGCCCTCATTGCAAATGAAAACATGTATACCTGAAAGACTGAAGAAGGAGAGGATTTACAAATATATTGCCAGACATCAGCAAATCTTACTGTATTTTGAATGAGTAAAAACAAAAGTTTGCTTCTCACAATAACAATGGTACAATCAGTCAGACATTCCATTCTATAGGTTGAGTGAAGAAACTTTCCTTCATTTGCTAAATTCACAGTTTCTGTTTAAAGATATCAGTAAAAAACTCTAGTTTGACTAATCCATTTTATGTTTTTAGCAGTTTATATTTGTAGTCTCTTGTAGGATTTTGTATTAATGATCAAGTCAACAATACATTCACTTGTTACTTATCCAGTTTCTTTAAGTTCTGGCAAATCAGGACCTGTGCTTTCCAGTAAACCATATGCTTTCTAAATCCCTCTGCAGAAAACGTCAGTGCAAGTGATTGTTGAGAATTTAGACACACACAAGTCAAGAAATTCAATTCTGTTTTTCATCTCCATTGTACTAGTAAAGATTTTGAAGTTTGCTTTAGATCTGCAACAATGAGTTACCTTTATCTAATGATAGATGGTCTTATTTCCTTGTTAGTCCTATTCTGTTGTGTAAATGACGTATCACAGCAGTTATCATGCACAATGTTATCTGAATTTACCTCAAATTTCCCTTAAATTTAGAAAAAAATGTACTTACTTAAGTGCATGGCGTCTGTTGTCAGATGGTGACACTTAATGACAAACACTGTATTGTGAGTAATAAAATTCTTTGTGTGAAAACCTGGCCACACTGAAATCAATGGGAGTTTTTCATTGACTTCACTGGGGCCAGAATTTCACACATTTTCTGTGATGGTAAAAGGGAATTTGAAAACAATAAGAGAGATACCAGAATTATTACATTAATAGAATTTAGTCTGTATTATATCATTTTTCAAAATGAAAATACTAGTGAATTTGCACACTTGTACATTTTTCTTAAAACAAAATTAAATAGGTTGGATTTTCCCCAAATACTTATTACAGTATAGAAAATTAAAAATCTAAAATTACAACTTATAATACTACTTAATATACTGTACAGTTGGTATAACATTTTGGATATTTTACTCTTTAGAGAAAATGAAACTTTAAAGCTATTCTTAAGAAATCAAATTTGGTCTCTTTCAGTATATCACATTTACATAAATTTGAAAAACATACGGAAGAGTTTTGACTCTTGATTGCCAGATTTTTTTTTTAAATGGAGCATTGAACCTTAAAAAAAGTGACATGGAGGCCTGGTCTACACTATGCGTTTAAATAGATTTAAAGAGCGTTAAATCGATTTAACGCTGTACCTGTCCACACTACAACGCCCTTTATATCGATATAAAGGGCTCTTTAAATCGATTTCTGTACTCCACCCCGACGAGAGGAGTAGCGCTAAATTCGATATTAACAATATCAGATTACGGTTAGTGTGGACGGAAATCGACGTTATTGGCCTCCGGGCGGTATCCACAGTGCACCACTGACCGCTCTGGACAGCAATCGGAACTCGGATGAAGCAGGCAGGTAACAGGAAAAGCCCCGCGAACTTCTGAATTACATTTCCTGGTTTGCCCAGCATGGAGCTCTGATCAGCACGGGTGGCGATGCAGTCTCAAATCCAAAAAGAGCTCCAGCATGGACCGTAGGGAGATACTAGATCTGATCGCTGTATGAGGAGACAAATCTGTTGTATCAGAGCTCCGTTACAGAACACGAAATGCCAAAGCGTTTGGAAAAAAAATCTCCAGGATACACAGCGCTGCGTGACAAGCGTAACGGGAAGCCAGAGACTCAAATGGACGCTCATGATGGAGGGGGTACTGAGGACTCCAGCTACCCACAGTCCACAGCAGTCTCTGAAAAGTATTTGCATTTGGCTGAGCTCCCATGTCTGTAGGTTCAAAACAGTGTCTGGCGTGGTTCAGGGAATAGCTCCTCAGTTTCTCCCCCCCACCACGTGAAAGAAAAGGGAAAGAAATCATTTCTTGACTACTTTCAATGTCACCCTATGTGTACTGAATGCTGCTGGTAGACGCGATGCTGCGAGCAGTGAAGCAGTATCCGCTCCTCTCCCTCTCCCCTCCCCGTGGTAGACGTGCAATAGACTAGTAACCGTCCTCATTGAATCTCTAACATGTTGACATCGAGGCCAACATTGCTGGTTACTCCCAGTAGATAGGACAGAATGGCTAATAACCAGCTTCATCATAGCAACTGGGGGCTTCAGCCCCCTCCCTTTCCTGTGTAAAGAAAAGATTCTGTACTGCCTGGACTGTCATAGCAGCAGCATGCTGGGCTCCTCTCCCCCACACCGTTAATGTCCTGCCTGGATATCATCGCGCCGGGAGGCTGTCTCCCCTCATTTTATGTCACTAAACACTCAGTGTTTCTTATTCCGGCATTCTTATTACTTCATGACACAAATGGGCAGGACAACTGCCACGGTATCCCAGGAAGGTTGGGGGAGGAGGGAAGCAACGGGTGAGTTGTTGCAGGGGCACCCCTGTGAATACTGACATGGAGCAGCTGTGCTCTGATACACTGGTCCTCTAATACACTTGTCCCTTATTCTAGGTAAGACTGACTCTATTTTAGAAATCATAAGGAAGGGATTGACTCAGTCCCAAGTGAGTCAATCCCAATTTTGCTTTTGCATTGCGCCCCCGGCCGATTTCAGCCAGGGGCACTCATGATAGCAGCGGACATACAGAGAGGAGAGATAATCGTCATCTCATTGCCAGTTTTCTCCGGCAGTAGACGGTACAGAACGACCAGTAACCTCTCTGCTATCATTGCAAAAGCAAGTGAATGCTGCTGTGTAGCACTGGAGTATCACCTCTCTGTCCGCGCATCCAGTGCACATACGGTGCCGGAAAAAAAAAGCTGAACGGCTCCATGGTTGCTGTGCTATGGCGTCTGCCAGGGCAATCCAGGGAAAAATGGCGTGAAGGTATTGTCAGCTGATGTTTTCCCGGAGGAAGGAATGACTGACGACATTTACCCAGAACCACCCGTGACAATAATGATTCAACCCAGAATTCCAAGGGGCGGGGGAGACTGCGGGAACTATGGGATAGCTACGGAAGAGCTACCCAAATGCAACGCTTCAGAAATTGACGTTAGCCTCGGACCATGGACGCACAACGCTGAATTACTGTGCCTAGTGTGGCCACATGAAATCGAATTTATAATATCAGTTTTATAAAACCGATTTTAGCTAATTCGATATTATCCCATAGTGTAGACGTGGCCAGAGTATAAATTAAAGTCATATGGTTTTGAAGTTAGTGGTTTGTTTATGGGGTTCTAAGCTCAGGAGAATTCGGATATATAAAAAGATTAAAGAGCCCTTTTAACAACTGAGTAAACTTAAAATATAAACCAAATACCATCCGATTTTCGTCATGGCCCATTTAGTGGTTGATGCTTTTGTATACACTTCTGCTTTACACAAACTGTAAAATGCTTTCCCAACTGTCCCTGTCTTGTTTCTCAGACATAAACTGTTGCTTTGGAATTCATTTGATGTCACCATTTACTATTTACAGCTAATATTTCAATTTCCCCCTTGCCCTAAGTAGATCAGCATTTCTCACTACTGCATTCTGCTTGGGGCCTCCCTGGGTCCAGAACATGGACTACTCCACTTTCTGAACCAGGTAGCTCCACCCACAAAGGATGCATCTTTGCATTCAGCCCCTTCCTTCACAGAACACACTGCTTTTTCTTTTGAAATAGTCATCTCTTCCCCTACCTCTGTGGACTCACAATGCTCCACTTAAAAGTCAAAGCTGGGAAGAAAATTCCCCCATCAGGATTTCAAAGCTGGCAGTCGTAATGGTTCTTCAGAAGTTGTGTGCAGACGGTACATCTCCAGCAGCATAGACCTCACTACACCTCTTGCTGACTGGAGTCTTCTCCTGAGAGGGAGTGGTCTCTTCGATGGCGCTCATCTTGTTTAGTCACCATATAATAGCAATAGATAAGTAATAATTAATATTGATATTACAGTATGATCTAAAAGCTCCCATTGAACTGGGAAATGTAGAAACATGAAAAGAGACAGTTCCTGCTTGGAAGGGATTACACTACCAGGTAGCTCAACCTCCATAGGATGAGGCAGGCCTTAGATGGAGACTCACCAGAAGATAAAGCCTGATAAAGAGAGATGGTCCTCCTCACTGATTCAACTTTTAAAGAGGCCTACTGGGTTGCTCAGCCCTCCTGGAGTAGCAGGGTGAGGAGGCAATAGGATATACTTTCCTATACTACATAAGATTTCAGTTCATTGAACTGGATGCAGCTTCCTTCTCCTCCATCCATCTTCAAAGGTAACCAACAGGTTGTTGACTTCCACAGCTGGCAGTGGGATTCAAAAAGTTCCCTGATGGGGGAATTTTGTTCCCAGTTTTGACCTCAGCCTGATTAGATGCAGCCCACTTCTGAGAGCGCAGGAGCTGTCTTAGTTCTTCAGAGCAGTAAGAATACACACTTATAGGGAACCTACTCTCTCCCCTGTCCCAAGAACAGCCCAAGAAGTTCTACAAGGGACTTGATGCTTTTGTGGATGCTATGTCCATGGTCCTGGAATGCCCATGGTCAGAATGCCCCAAGAAAAAAAAATTAAATTCACAGAAAAAGAGGTTGTATCCTTCCCCATGCCATGAGAATGCTGAAGACATAATTCAGGAATAAAGATAAGCAAGATGCCAAACCACTGGTGCTTCCTTAAGTGATACATAGATTATTTTGACTTTCCCAAGCATTCATACTTTTTTTTGTAGTGATTCTTCAGCCACTTGTATGTTGAAAATGTCCAGACTCCCAAGGGAGGGGTCTCTCTCTTGCTGAAGGAAGTTAGCAGCAACTTTTGCAGGAATCATAACCTGGCCTCCACCTATATGTTGGTCATTTTGCCCATAATGCTTTGTTTAAAAGATTAGGAATATGGCTGCATGCCCATATGGTCTCTGATATTTCTATTACTACTACTTGGATTTTGTTATTGGTGCTTCTTATCACACAAAATGAAGAATTCTATGACAGCACATGTAGCATGCTAAATTCCCAACTCAGCAAGGCTTAGCTGCAACTTCCTTCATTGGGGAAATACTGGCTAAGAAGGCTGTGAACCAGGTCTTGAAGAATCTGTTTGATGAAAAGAACTCTGTGTGAATAAAATTCCTTTTGAAGTAGGACAGAGGAGGCTTTCATAGCCAGTTGCTGTTTCTGTTCAGAGTTTCACAAGTTCTTCCACCCAAAATCCTAGGAACATGAATAAGTCAGTAGATGCATCAAAGTAGACAAAAGAAACTTCTGATGCCAAAAGCTGTACTCTTCTCTTCCTTCTCCTTCCATGGGAGGCAGGCATGGGCACTTAAGACATCAATGAGGGAGGTTGCAGATACTGATGAATGCTGTCTGTGACCTTATGAGGCTATTTTGTGAAGTAGGAGTGGGAGTGAAGCAACAGTACATGGACACAGGTGCAGACCCTTTCCCCTTCTTTGCATACCCCAGGAAATTCAAGTAATGGCAAAGTGCCTGCTTTGCCTCCCCAAATCTCAATAGTTCCAGAGCTAGAGTGTTTCTTGGGCATTTACTTGCTGCTATTTTTAATATCCAAGAAGGCTGGAGGTGGCTCAACATAGCTGTTCATCTTAGAAAAGAGACACCTAAAGGGGAATATGATAAAGGTCTATAAAATCATGAGTGGTATGGAGAAAGTGAATAAGGAAGTGTTATTTATCTCTTCACATAATGCAGGAACCAGGAATCACCAATGATATTAATAGACAGCAGGTTTAAAACAAACAAAAGGAGTATTTCTTCACCAACCACACAGTCAACCTATGGAACTCATTGCCATAGGATGTTGTGATGACCAAAAGTATAACTGGGTTCAAAAAAGAATTAGATAAATTCATGGAGGATAAGTCTATCAATTGCTATTAGCCAACATGGTCAGGGATGCAGCCCCACACTCTGGATGTCCTTAAACCTCCAACTGCCAGAAGCCTGGGACTGGATGACAGGGGATGGATCACTCACAATTGTTTGTCTGTTTATTCCTTCTGGAGCATCTAGCACTGGCCACTGTCAAATTACAGGATATTGGGCTAGATCAGTGTTTTTCATCTTATGGTTTGCAGACCCTTGTGAGATCTAAGATTTCCAAAAGAGTCCGCGCCTCCATGTGAAATTTTTTAGGGGTTTGCAAATGAAAACAAGTTGAAAACCACTGGGCTAGATGGACCAGTATGGCTATTCTTATGTTCTTAACAATAAGCAGTTCCAAGTGTTTGTCACAGGACTAAGATCTGGGTTCTGTTCCTAGCAATGTTACAGACTACTTGTGTACCTTGGGCAATTTATTTAACTTCTCTCTCTGTTTCTTGATCTGTTAAATGGTGATAACGCATTGTAAGTGTCCTGTGAGATTTAATTTATTAATGACTTTAAAGTGCTTTGAGCTTCTTAGCTCAAACAGCAGAATATTATCATTTATGGGATGAATGAAACTGTTAGTGCTCAATAAATAATAATATTAGAAGTGAGTGAGCTGTGTCTTATGAAAGTACAGATTACTGGAACTTGACAGAAAATTGTCTGGTTGACATTCATAAACAGTATGATTAGCCCAGTAGGCAGTTAGCTCACAAAGGCAGTGCAATTGGAGTACACAGACTTCAAATAGGGGGAAATATAACACGTATATGGGCAAAAGTACCAGATGCTTGACTTAGATGTTACCGTCGCCTGGGGAGACTACAAAAGTATTGTGGGTGTCAGGTATGTATGATATGAGAACAACTCATGCTGTTAATAGCAGCCAATAGGGAAACTACTTGAGTCAAAATGAACCTTGTCATCTTATGTGTTATAGAAGCATTATGAATGATCTGGTATCCATGTGTGAGACCATATTCCACCTCTCTCAATATAGAATTACCAAGGGAGTCCAATATAAAGTAATATTATATTGTTCTTAATGAACAGAAGATGGATTTTCTTTGTCTGTGAAACAGGTAAGCAGAAATATGTGAACACTTATTTATCAAATGGAAGAATGAGGGACCTAGTGAAACACTATTTTTGTTCAGGGCTGCAGGAAGTGTTTAATTAAAACAAGGTATTGACTAAATTTCATATAATTTATAAACCATTTCTGCTGCATATTGCTGTCTGTGTTAATGCTCTATAGCACCAACATGTTGATAATGGCTTTCCTTGTTGATTTGTATTTTCCATTACCAGCCCCCAGGTAGTCCTGGGATCATACAATACATCCATCCCTGTGGCTTTCTCATTTACCTCTATATCTTTTAAATAAGATGGGACAAACTTTTCTAAATAGGCTGTCCAGTAATAATAGATTGAAGCTTTCACCTACAGTTTATTCCAAGGACTTCCAAGAAAAATCTTACCAATAAATCATGTTGTCCAGGCCACAGACCCTTTGCTTTCCCACCCATTGTCTTATGTTCTTCAGGTGCAGAATGTTCCATTTGTTTCTGATTTTATGCTGCATCCTTCTCTTACTTTATTTATCAATGGTAACAAAAGGAGCATGGCAAGTAGACTATGATGGAGAAGGAATAGCTTCACATTGAATATTTCTGTTGCAATATTAAAGTCCTGGACCAAGGCTACATAGGAGCATTGGAAGGTTACATCTGGCAAGTAAATTGAACTTTCGAAATAGCTGTGTGAGATTATGTTCAAATGCAAGAGAACTTCTGGGGTTAGTGAAAAATGTTAATTAACTATAAACTTGCCACACCTAGATGTAGATCTACTCCAAATTCTTTTGGCTTCCAAAGTTTAAAAGCCAACAGAAATAGAGTAGAACCCTGTTTATACATAAAATATCTTGTATACAAAAAAATTGAAGGTTGCAAAGTCTGCGACAGAGCATGCTTGGTCAGCCTATGAGGATAGCTAATATTCAGACTGGTTGGCGCATAGGAGTTGTATGTGGTCGGAGCATGCTTAGTGCAGATGAAATCTTTGGAGAATAATATTGTCAGTCTCTAACAAACCTATGCTAAGAATGTGAAAACTGAGATTTTCAGAGATTTATAATTCAGACAGATTTGGGTGGATTTTCACCAGCATGGCTAAAAATGCATCCCTGACACCAGGGTGACCCTCCATCCCTGCCAAATTTCAAATCCCTGATCCAAAACAGGGAGATGATAGAAATTCTCAAGGAAATGATTATAATATGGTTCCCCTCCCATTGTTTTTGAAAATATCTGAATATTAAACTTTAAAAATCAGCCTAAGCCCCATATAGAAAATTTCAGCCTCAGTGGTAAGTACGACAAAGTTTTATACACAACTGTAAACAGGTTCTTATAAAGGAAGGAGTTAGGCAACCTTAAACATAGGCATCACTACCACAACCACATATAATACCAAATACATTTTGTTATGTAAAGAGGTCTTGTACCCTTTAGATGACTGGGCTCTCCCTATGTGTGCATGGCCTTTTTTGCACCTTGATGGCTCTGTTTGGAGAGAGAGATTGAAAGCCCCTTCATTCATGGCCTTTTTGTTCAAGTCTTTACATGCTTCTCACTCTGCTTTCCCCAAGGTCAGAGTTCAGTTTCTTTCCAACGCATTAGTCTGTCATTGTTTCCTCCTCACAGTATAGTAGATAAAACTCTAGTTATCTTAAAGAAAAGCATATTTTATTGCAGGGCTTTGGAGCGGAGCCTGGAGCTGGAGTGCGGAGCAGCTCCAGAGCAGGGGAGCTGCAGGTTTTTGCTTGGAGCTGGAGCGGAGCCAGAGCACAGCTCCAAAGCCCTATTTTATTGGCAAAGTAGAAATAGGGTAAATGAGTAAGTCTGGTGACCTGATGGGTGTAGTATTGACATTGACCGCTGGCTGATGAGGACCAATTAAAAGAGGATGGAGGTGGCTACACCTTCTTTTGGAAAGGAAAGCCACCTGAAGAGACGCATTCACAAGATTGGCTTTGCCATCAAAAATAAGATTGTCAGTCAGCTTTTGGAGCTTCCCGTGGGGATCTACGAGTGTCTCATGACTCTTTGGCTCAAGCTGAGCAACAACCAACATGCCACAGTCATCAGTACATATGCCCCAACACTTGATGATGAGGAAGACAACAAGGAGCAGTTTTGTAGCGTTCTTGATGCACTCCTCACAGCCATACCTAAGGTAGACAAACTCATCCTTCTGGGAGATTTCAATGCCAGAGTTGGATGGGACTTGCAACTCTGGAGCAGCAAAATAGGCAAAGAAGGGGTGGAAATGTAAACCCCAATGGAATTCTCCTCCTCATCAAATGTGTGGAGCATGACCTGCTCATCACAAATACCCTCTTTAGGCAGAGTAACAAATTCAAGACCACCTGGAAACATCCTCAGTCCAAACACTGGCTCCTCCTTGACTATGTTATAGTCAGAGCTCGAGATTATGCTGATATCTGTATAACATGAGGCATGAGAGGTACAGATCACTGTTGGACAGACCATCAGTTAGTAAGATCAGTCATGTACCTGCAGCTCACTCTATCCCACCGCAAACACCCAAAGAACGAAAGTGGTACAATCTAAGCGAAAGTGGTACAATATCAAAGCACTTCAGGACCAAGACAGCTGCAAGATGTTCCAGCAACACCTGTCTGCGAAACTCTCTAACTTGCCTGATAACATCATTGACATTCAAGAGCACTAGGATCAACTTAAAAATACCATTCACTGTGCATGTGCTGAAAGTATAGGATATTTCACTCATTGGCACCAAGACCGGTTTGATGAAAACAACGAGGAAATCCTATCATTAATTCAACAGAAAAGAACTGCATTCTATAACTGGCAAAATGATTCCTCTCACCAACGAAAACATGAGGCTTATCACCTGCTCAAAGTAAAAGTCCAAAAGAAGCTATGTGACATCAAAAACAAGTGGTGGTAAGAGAGAGCCTCTGAGATCCAGGGTTTTGTAGACCAGGATGACATGAGAAGCTTCTTTCAAGCAGAAAAAGCTATATATGGGCCAAGCTCCAAAGGCCCAACCCCCTTTAAATTCCCAGGATGGCTCCATCCTCCTCAAGAACAACGCTGCCATTAAACAACGCTGGAAGGAGCACTTTGAGAGCCTATTAAACTGTGAATCTATGGTCTCTGAAGGCACCATCAAGTCTATTCCTCAGTGCTCGGCAATGGAACACCTTCCTGATCCCCCCACATCTTCTGAGGAAGTCCAGCATGCCATCACCCAGACAAAAAAACAAAAGGCAACAGACCCAGACAGTATCCCAGCTGAGGTTTTTAAAGTTGGTGGAACAATGCTCCAACACAAACATTGCCAACTTTTTGACAAAATCTAGAACTGTGAGGAAATTCCACTGACCTTAAGAACACTGACATGGTTACAATATTCAAAAAGGGACAAATCTTTGTGCAGGAACTACAGAGATATTGCTCTCCTCTCCATCTCAGGGAAGATGCCTGAATCCTACTAAACTGCCTTCTCCCTCTTGCCGAGGAACTTTTCCTGGAATCACAGTGTGGCTTCAGGTCATCTGAAGGCACAACTGACCTGATATTTGTGGCACGACAGATTCAGGAGAAGTGCAGAGAGCGAGAGGAACAGGAAGAACTGTTCATGGCATTCATCAGTCTAACCAAGGGCTTTGACTCTATCAATCGTGATGCCCTATGGAAAGTGCTGTGTAGGTTTTGCTGTCCACATAAATTAATTTCCATCATCAGACTACTCCATGATGGGATGACTGCCACCATTCAATGACTCAGAGACCGAACCATTCGTCATTCACACTGGTGTCAAGCAGGGCTGTGTCATTGCTCCAACACTCTTCTCCATTTACCTTGTTGTGATCCTGATTCTCATCCATGATCATCTTCCTGATGGAATCGGGATTGAGTATCATATGGATAGTGAACTCCTCAGTCTCTGACATCTCCAGACAAAATCTAAGATCATGAGAATTGACATCACTGACTTTCAGTATGCAGATGATTGCATCATTCTCGTGTACATAGAGGCTGACCTGCAAAGTACCCCTAATTTTTTTTTTGCAGATGCCTATCACAGCCTGAGTCTCTCTCTCAACATTGGGAAAACCAAGGTACTTTACCAGCCCTCACCTGCACAAACTACTCTTCATACTTCACAAATGACTGTCAATGGCAAACCTCTGGAAAATGTAGACCATTTTCCATACTTTGGCAGCCACTTCTCCCAAACAGCCAGCATTGACACAGAAATTGAATATAGGATCTGCTGTGCCAGCACATCATTTGGAAGACTACTCAAACGAATCTTCAATGATAGGGCTCTACAAACAGGTACCAAAACAGTTGTCATCCCCACCCTTCTGTATGGGTGTGAGATCTGGGTAACCTATAGATGACATCTCAAGACACTGGAATGGTTCCAGCAGTGCTGCCTCAGGAGGATTCTTAGGATCAGCTGGGAAGACCAACACACTAACATCAGCATTCTCTCTGGTGTCAACATCAGCAGTATAGAGGCTCAGGTCATGGAATGCCTAGGCCGGGCTGGCACTGCACATGTATGCCTGATGCTCACCTCCTGATGCAAGTACTCTTTTCTCAGTTTTAAGTCAGAGAAGAAGGGCTCATAGAAGGCAGCAGAAGCAGGGCCAGCTTTAGGCCGATTTGCCTGATTCTCCCGAATTGGGCCCCGTGCCGGCAAAGTCTCTCTCGGAAGCAAAGCCCCTCTCGGAAGCAAAGCCCTTCATCTCCAGGAAGCAGCAGCTGTTGCTGCTAGGCAACGAGAGATGCTGGCCGGCAGCGGGCTGAGGCAGAGGCAGCCGCGTGGGTGTTGCAGGTCAGGAGGGGGGAGAGGAGAGAGGGGAGAAGGCAGATGTGCTTTGCAAGCCTTCCTTCCCCTCCCCTCCCCCCAGCACTTACCTGGAGGAGATGCTGAGGGAGCTTCTGGTCTGGTGGGAGACAGGAATCTTTGCAGTGGACCTCGGCCACCTGAGCAGCTGCTGGGGCTTCCAACGGTGAGTGTTTGACCCTGTGATTCCCCATAGGTTTGTAATATTGGGTTGGTGTTGTGCTTTTCAGTGATGTTGCTGTTTGAGGGTGAGTTTGTGCCTGCCTGTGTCTGTTTCAAAACTGAAGTCGGGATCATGTAATGTAACCCAGGAAAAAAGCCCCGAGCCGGTACTTAGTGCTGTGAAATCCAGGTGAGAGAGAGAGGCCAGGTCTACACTGCGACTTTAAATCGGTTTAATGGCCGATATACAGATTTAACGCTGTATCCGTTCACACGACGTCGTCATTAATATCGAGTTAAATGGCTCCTTAAATCGATTTCGGAACTCATCCCAAACGAGAGGAGTAGCACTAAATTCGATAGTGATAACTCGGATTAGGGTTCGTGTGGACGGAAATTGACGTTATTGGCCTCCGGGCGGCATCCCAGAGTGCAGCACTGACCGCTCTGGACAGCAATCTGAACTAACTCGATGCAAGCCGGCAGTAACACAGGAAAAGCCACTCAAACTTTGGAATTACAATTTTGCTGCTAGCGTGGAGCTCTGATCAGCACGGCTGGGCGATGCAGTCTGAAATCTGGAAAATAAGGGCTATGCCATCAGCAGAGCTAAGTTAACAGAGCTAGAGCGGTTAAGACTGAGAAGAGGCGCAAGTTCGCATGCTCTAAGTACTCCGTCTGTGCTACGTAGCCAAGCGAGTAGTGGAGACCAAAATATTTCTGTGACTATCACATTTGAGTTCATCGTCAACTGTGGAGGACAGAATAACAGAAATTGGGTTCAGTACAAGCATTTGAAGAAAATCATAAATCCACACCCTAAAGATAGCACTCCCGATAGCGTAACGAGCAAGGGGTGTCGGTAACATATGTACGATCAGCGGTAAGCCTAACAACTACAAGCAGGAGCCCTTTCAACCATGTCCCGAGACCAATGCCAGCTCAAATTCAATCCACGAATGATAGTGGCTTCTGGAGGCTGTGTACATGAATGATGCTTCACGAATATCTAACGAGGTCCACTGCTCTTAGCAATAGCCATTCTGAACATGAAGATACAGTCGTCTTTGGCTTCAAAGTGACAAGATTGCAGTTTTTACTCGTATTCAATGTCTTAGAAGAACTCACAAACCACAAAATTAAAAAGCTACTGAGTCATGCAAGAAATGAATCATCGTAGGGGCGCTAAGAGGTTGTGAGGAGACTATGCATGCATCTTCACTGAGCTACCTCTTGCTGCAGCTTTCTCTGTTGGACAACAATGCCAAATTGCTTGCTGCTGTTATTATAAAAGACCAATAAAACCATATGAATGAGCCCCATAATAGCATGATACAGTTGTTGGTCTATTCAGCTGAAAAAAATATCAAATTAGATATAATTAAAGGAGAATGCAGTCAAATGACTACGTCGCAAGAATTTTACCAGTGAATGTAGACAGCACTGTTAAAGATCATCATCAGTTATATCTTTGTTAGGTAGTGGCAAAGCTGGCACTTGTTTGTGCTTGAGAGTAGAAAAGGAGGGCAGTAGAGTGATAAAGATATAATTCATGGATGCCGATCAGCATGCTACATATGGCAGTGTGAGAAGACCGTCATCAGCGAATTATTTCACTGTCATAACCCAACACAGTGACTCTGCCTCTTGGAATGAAGCAACACGGCTGTCTTAAGGATCACAGACATGTTAGAAATGGAGGTCGAGCTTGTTCATCCACAAGTGCACGAGAACACACTATGGCCCAGGTCATGTGAGACTTTAAAAAAGCTTACCCAGAGCACATCTAGCTGAAGCTCCTGAGTTTGGATGATGTGTAAAACAAGTCATTGAGTGTCCTTGTGTGCTGTATAGTTTTTCGCTGGCACTCTTTGACAGAGTTGAGTTTTTATTCGGAGTAAGATTAGTCAGTAAACAATAGTACATGGTTCTTAATGACTGCATCAGATATAATTCATCCGCACACATAGGGGGGCTGTAAATATGTTTGACTGAAGAGGTTTAATGGCGATCAAGATAAATACGTCGCATTAGAAGAGTATATGCTCCATTATAGTCTGCTAAATAGTAATGTGGAGAATGCAAATACTGGCCTGCGGGACATTAGGTGCAGTTGAAAAAGAAAGGATGTTACAAAACACCGTTAGGTGCTGAACACTAGCCCCCACAGAACATTTCTCTCCAAGCGAACCCAGATCACTTTTCTCAGCTCACTAAACAAGCAGATACTATACTTCAAGATATCACTTACCAAAAAGCACGAAAATCTTGTCAGTCAAGAGCACTAAATGAGGCGGAGAAAGGGGTAGGCGTGTAGAAAAATCATATATGATATCATCAACATTGGAGAGGAAATTGCTGCAGGCTCGCTAACGGGGGGGGGGGGGGGGTTTGGGTGACTGATTAGAAGCGGAGCTGGATGAATGAAATGCTAAAATATTTCCCAAATTTTATCTCAAGTGTTTATTTTCATTGTTGGTTTTCGATGAGAGCTGCGGGAAGGAAGCAGATCGCTAAAGGGCGATGCGGTATCTCTTTTGAGTCTAGAGGTCATCAATACACTCTGCTGAATATCTTGAAACGTGGATGAGATGTATTGGTCAGATATAGAGTCGTGAAGAATTACAGACTCGCGAATTGATCATATTAGAGCTAAGATGTGTCCTGTCACATATGACTTATTAGAGAGAAGGAGTTCAAGTCGCAAGCATCTCTCAGAGCACTGAGAATATCTGGACCCGGCAATCACGATAAATTACATCGAGATGAGAGATCGACTGTAACACCAATTGGAGAAAGACCGCAGCGCAGAACCATCTAGTGGACAAATGGAGCAATTATACTTAGGCACGAAGATTCATCTTAGTTGAAAATCCAGCTCTGATAGACGGGTGGGTCGATTGCAGCATAAATCAC